>NC_135713.1:171055303-171357428 GCF_964656455.1 Halichoerus grypus
CCTGCTACAGGGTTGATGCCTCGGACCTTTCCAGAAACCAACCTCGGTGTAGCAGTGGAAAGAGTCTGGAGGCGGCAGACCCGAATTCAAGTCCCGCTGTATGACCTTTGCCTGGTACCTTAACCCTACCAGAGCCCACTTGCTCATCTGTCAGGGGCTGTGGTCATAATGCCATACTAACTTACACTGCAGCTGACGAAGCAGAGATGCCCCACGGATGACACTTCCTTTCCCTCCTCCAAGGAAGGCAGACGGTAGCCCAAAACCACGGCATCACCACATTCGGGTAATCACGGAGTCCTTACTTCTGGTGTATGGACCACAGAAGAAGCCACAGAGACTCAGTCCCCAAGACTGCCAAACAGCAACTGGGCCTCTCAGGAGCCTGGTGCTGGTCCCAGTAGCTCTCCATTCCCCAGAGCTGGGGCCTCAACTGCAGCCCAGCCGGACCCCCAGTCTCAGAGGCTCACCCTCCCCTTAGACAGGCTGGTTTGAGAGGCCCCGGCTCCATGTTCTAGGACTGGCCCCATGCCACTCTGGTGGCTGGGGCAGCTCTGTTTCCGGGGCCCAGTTCTCTCCATCTGTGCTTCCTCCAAATCCCGGGAACTGACCTGACGCCCACAGCTTTCTGGGCTGGGGCTCCGGTTTGACCTGCGGTGACCCAACTTGGCCCTCTGGTGTGGAGGCTGCCATCCACTGTCAACACTCTCCCCAACATTCTCCCTCTTGTAGCCTTCATCCCCATCCCACCTGAAGCTGAGCGGGTGCCCTTCTGGATTTCCAGATACTGCTCTGGCTGGTGGCAGATTTGACCCATATCTCTATTCAAAAGATCTTAAGGGGCCTCAAAATGTTTGTGTGCCTCCAAATGATGAGATTCTTTGGATGCAAAAGGCTCAAATTGCAAGAAATCATTATCTACATATGAAGAAAGATGATTTTTCATATTGGTTGACCTCTTGCCATGGTGTTTTGGGAGCCCCATGAATGATATTCTAAGTCATGGGTTCTTGAACTTGTTTAGGTGATTAAGTATCTGAAAGTTTCATCCTCATCACAGAAGCAAAAATACTGTTATTTGCTTCAATCAAGAGTTGTAAAAATGCAAAGGTAAGTCACTCTTATTCTTTTCTGCTTGAAGCACTATGCTAAGTGCTTTACAAGGAATAGCTCACTCCACCCTCCCAAAAACGTTTGAAGAAGTAAGACCACTACTACTTATTGCCATTTCGTAGATGAGCAAATTGAGGCTCAGAAGTGAGGTCCTACCCCAATGTCACTTCCCGGGTTGGGAATCAGTGAATCAGTCCAGAAAGCTAAGTCAATTCCACAGCCCTTATGCCTGTCCTTCCCTGGGACAGGACAGCGACAATGTTGTCTGTTAGCTGTGACTACACGATGTGTAAGCCACATCAAATGACAGCCATTAACATACGGGCCAACTCTCACACAAACAAGATAGCAAATCCAGGCATGAGTTAACAGCTGTTTGATAATATTTGTCTGCTAATTTTGCTAATTGTGCGTTCATTTATCATCCGCTAGTGAGTGACAGCAGGCTAACAGTAGGAGGCACCAAAGGTTTAAGAAAAGCATATGGGAGAAAAGCTTCACTGGGAGGCATTTCCATGTCTTTGCCTACTTTTTCTGTTTATCCCCCTGCTAACTGGAGAAAGCCGCCATTACTTGGTCGGAGGCAGAACAACGTGGCCTGGGGTGGAAACCTGTGTTATTTTAGAGCTGTCCCTCCCTAGCTGCTCCCTGGTGACCCTTCTTAGGCTCTCTCCCCGTGTTCTAAGCCAACATTCTGGAGGGTGCACCACCTTCCCGCAAGGTGACAGTGGGGGGTCAGTGCAGGAGAGATTCTCAGCAATGTGTGGGCACACCCCACGGGGGTAGAAGCTTACCAGCAGCTTCGTGGTAGGAGGGCAGTGCCGTTCTGATGTACTGTCACCCTTGGGGAATCTCCGTCCCCAGGGGAGCCATGCTTCTCTCCACGTGCTACATACCTGGGCTCTACATGACATGACCACCCACTGCCTTCCACTCTCTGATTGGACTAAGTTGAACACCCAGCCCCAGTGGAGTGCAGCCAAACCACAAATGGACAGCAAACAGGGGCTTGGAGCCTCACTGCAAAAAGAGGAACTCCATTCGTGAGATGCCGCTCTTGGAAATGTAGAGCAATGGGCTCCAGGCTCTGAAAGGAGAATGGGCACAGGGCTGGGCCGGGGCGGGGGGGGGGGGGTGGATGCATGGGATAAGCCGGACAGTGGCTGCAGTGGGGATGCAGGAACTGTGTGTGACAGGCTGGAGATACTTAGTGCAAGCAGGAAAATGGAGCAGATTCCCAGAGAAAGGAAGAGGCTCTGAAGGACCAGAGCCTGGAGTCCCACTGCCCATCCTGTTCCTGGCCCCAGTTCCTGCCAGATGTGGCTGCATTCAGGTGCCTGTCCGTGGATTCCCGTGAAATTCTCCCCTGCTTTCTGCGTGTCTTCATCATGACCCACCCACTCCCAGGCTTTTACTCAAGCCAGCCCGAGGGAACCTCTGTTTCTTAGCACCAAATAGCCCTGCCCTCAATAAGGGGAGAAGGGAACGGCGCGTGTGGGGTCCTGGACCTAAACCCCCTCTCCCCAGACCCCTCCTGGTTTCTCAGAAACCTGGGCACCTGCAGGAGCCCTTCCCTTCCTTCCCTGTTAGCCCCTTCATGTCCAGGCCCTTGCCTGGCCCACCCTCAGAGCAGCTCCTCGGAGCGAGATGTTTACAGGTTTGGTGCATTTGCTTATTGCTCACTCCCAAGTTCCCAGCCTCCCACTTGACTCTGTCTCCCACTGTGATCCTTTCCCTGGCTCCTGCTGAGCCGGGGCTCATTTACATTTCACTCACCAACCTCATTTAGTTAATTTTTTCCAGTTAATTCAATGTTCACCAAGTAGCCCTCGGTTGCCTTTGCATTTATCACCTTCCCAGGCCCTGAAGGGTTTCAGAGTGGTGGCTTCCCTGCCCCGATCCCCACTCAGGCGGAGGCAACAACACAGCTCACAGGCTGGGGGCAGGAGATCCCGGGGCAGGGTCAGCTCAGGAGCCTCCTCTGGGAGCGGCTGGGGATCAAGGCCCAGGAGGGCGGGAGTGCCCTGGGCCCAGGCAGCTCTGCCCGTGGAGGGGGCACCCTTCCTGCCTGGTAATAATTCATTGTGCATTCGACTCTAGGCTTACTGCCTGCTGTGCAAAGCATTTCCTTCACCTTAGCCTAAAATAGCTTAAGCTTCAGGGGGTGCTGCCTAGTGCCTAGATTATTACACGGGTTGGGAAGTAAAACAATAAAATAAAAACCTTCACAAAATCACAATGGGAAAGGTGTGGTGGCTTGGGAACACAGCCACAGAGACACCTTGGGTCATAATGAGCTAAAGGCAGCATAGTCCTCCATCTCCTTGCCCAACCCCATCCCCATCCCCACCCTCATCCCCATCCCTATCTCCAACCCCACCCTTATCCCCATCCCTATCTCCATCCCCACCCTCATCCCCATCCGTATCTCCATCCCCACCCTTATCCCCATCTCTACCCCATCCCCACCTGCACCCCATCCCCATCTCCATCCCCACCCCATCCCCATCCTTACACCATCCCTACCCCTACCCACTTTTCCCTCCCCCATCTCTATCCCCACCCCCATGCCCATCCTCATTTCCATCCCCACCCCCATCCCCATCCTTACGCCATCCCTACCCCTACTCCCATCTCCATCCCCACCCACATGCCCATCTCCATCTCTATCCCCACCCTATCCCACCCCCTCCTCATCCCCATCCCCATGCTCATCTCCATCTCCACCTCCATCACCACTCCCATGCCCACCCCTACCCCATCCCCATCTCCATCCCAAGCCCCACCCCCACCCCATCCCACCACATTCCCATTTCTATCCCCACCTCCACCCCATCCCCATCCCCAAGCAACTAGCTGCTGAAATGGCCTTCATGTTGGGTGGCCCTCAGACCCCACTGTCAGCAGGTGCTACACGGGACCAGCTTGTTGGAGGCCTTCTACAACTCTGCAGGCTAGTTAAGGAAAACATGCAGCTAGTAACAGTAATTAAAACATGCCATGCCGTGAAGGAATAGAGGTTATAAGATTGTCAATAATCCTTTCTTCATCCCCAGTGCAGTGAAGACTGGATTCTACCACTTACAATTTTCCCTGCACTTCTCACATTTCAGGACTTACTGGGAAGGAACTGTATGGCCTGGTGCCTTTCATGTTCCCTTTGGGCCCCAAGGGCCATACGTAACCATACATAAGGAGGATATCACTGCCTATGTCGAGCTTTCCAGAAATAGCTCCAGAAATCCACCTGTAGCTTACAACCCTGGCTCAGTTCGCTGGAATTTCCTACCCAGTATCTCAGGGGGCTGAGATATGGATCCCCTACAACCTCAGGCTGGGAGGATGGGGGCTGGGGACTGGAGCCCCTGACCCACCAGCTCTGCCTGTGAGTGCATGAAATGCTGTGAGTACGAAAGTACCGTTCTTCTTGTGAGCAGGGAGGCAAAAGTACTGAAGAGCACTGCTAGATCCTCTTTCACTGCCCGCCCTGCCCAAGCCTGAGCTCCGACTGGCTGCTTCCAAGCTCCCATTCATTTTGCCTCACATCTCCTCCCCGGGCCTGATGCATGCACAGGAGGGCTGGTACAGCTCTCAGGAGCCCCTTTAGCAAAGCAGAGCGCACTCCCCACCCCAGCAAACTCTCCTGGTAGCCAACACCAGCTTTCTGGGGTCTTGTTCTGATTCTGAGAGGGTCCTTAGGATCCTCCAAGCCATCAGTCAGCGGGGCAGGTGCAGTCTGGGAAAAGGAATGCTTTGATAAATTGTTCTTCATTAACCCGGAGGGACCTCTGAACGTGGGCCAGTCTCCATCAACTTCAGAGAAGAACGCTGTGGAGTGGGCCTCCTCAAACCTGCACGGGAAACAATTGCTCTTTGGCGTTCTTGACATTTCCCTTAAGAAAGTAATGCTGGCCCTGATTCCAGTAGACCTTTAAAAGGCACTTTATTAAAGTCTCAGAACCGATTAGACAGGAGTCATGCTGGGTCTGTTGGGCTCAATTTATATCATCTCTACTTCCCCAAAATGGAGCTGAGCCAGCCAGGCAGGCTTCCCTGGAATGGGCAGGGATCAACTCCAAGGCCACCTTCCCTCTGTGATCCACAATGAGCAATCCCCCTCCTTCCCACACCCAGGCCCCCGTGCAGAGTAGCCCTGCATCCAGCCTGGGGGAGGGTGGGGGGGTGGGTCAGAGCACCCTCTGAGCTTCACTGTCCAATACAGTAGCCACGTGGCTCATCTGAACAGAGATGGACCCTAACTATAAAATATGTACTAGATTCTGAAGATTTTGTATAAAAAAGTGAAATATCCCATTATTATTTTTAAATTGATGTCATGTTGAAACTATAATATTTTGTATATATGGGATTAAAGCTAGTATAAAAATTAATTTCTCCTGTTTTGTTTTATCTTTTAAATATAGCCACTGGGAAATTTAAAAGTGCACCGGTGACTTGCATTCTATTTCTCTTGGACAATACTGTTTTAAAGGCATTTTAGCCTGGAGAGGTCATTGGAAGCTCTGTGTGAATAGAGGAACAGGGAAAGATCAATCAGGCTTAGATTCTGGACCTTCCTGCTCAAAAATCTCTAAAGGCTGCTCATGATGCCCTCCCGAAGGCCCCCCGCCCCCAACGCCCTGGAGACCTTGCACAGGCTGGCTGTGTCCTCCTGCCCCACCTCGTCCCCCGCAGCCCCTGCTCTCCCTCTGCTCCAGACACCCTGGTCTTGCTTTTCTCCAACATGGCCAACCATGCCCCACTTCAGCCAGAGAGAGTACACGAGTCGGAGGGAGAGGCAAAGAGAAAGAGAGAGGGGAAGCAGACTCCCCGCTGAGTGAGGAGCCCCATGTGGGGCCTGAGATCATGACCTGAGCCCAAACCAAGAGTCAGATCTTAACTGACTGAGTCACCCAGGTGTCCCCCACCACCACCCAGTGCAGCCTTTGCACATGCTGTTCCCTCTGCCTAGAATGTTCTTCCCCAGACTTTTGCCCTACTCTCTCCCTCTCTTTATTCAGTTCTCAGTTGGAAAGTCACCTCCTCAAAGAGGCCACCTCCGATTCACTCCCCCAATCTCGATTAGAACCAATCACCATCCCTTCACTCTGCTTCATTTTTCATCAAAGCTCTTATCACTGTCTGACATGAAACTGCACATTTACTGCCTGCCCTCTCCAGAGAAGAAGGCTCTGTCTCTATTGTCCACCACATACTAGATACCCAGTGAATGCTTGCTCAGTGAACACACACAACAACACCCAAGGTCAATGGGATCAGGCCATTTTTCAGATGTGTTGACTCAGGCTTGGAGAGAGGTTGGTATAGGACAGAGCAGGGATTGGGTCCATGGATGGCACCAAGCTTAGAAGGGACAGTGGCTTAGTGACCTGCAAAGTCACCGCCTCTAGGATCTCACACACTGGGAATCTGCCCCAGCCTAGGAGGCTAGGGTCAAGTATGTGGGGGAAGAAAATAAGCAAAGACAGCAAGACCACTCTGATGTGCTCTGGAGAGTTCCTGTGGGAAGCAGGTGCCAGGGTGGGTTAAAAGGAGAGAGGGGGGCTGAGGTCCCACCTGCTGGCCCAGATGTATCCTGGCTTCACAGGAGCCTTTGAGAAGGCATGTGGGGGCAAGCGACACAACAATAATAAAGGCCCTTCTGGATGCCAGAAACAGACCTCAGAGCCTTAGAGCCGCAAGAAGTCTCTACCCCATCCTCTCAACAAGACCCCCCACTCTGCCTGGGTACCTCCAGAGACCAGGAGTTCGTTACCCTCAAGGCAGTTGCTGGTTTTTGTATTTGTTTTAATCAACAGAAAACACTTCATTCTTTCAGGTCAACAGCTCCTTCCTTGTAGTTGATGGTTTTCAGACACCTGTTCTGGGACTGGCTTCCTGCAGCCATACTGTGCAAGACCGATTCCTATTCCCCAGATCAGCCCTTCCAGGATGAGAGGTCATGGTGGCTCGAGAAGCCAAATCTCCCAAGAAGCACACTCTAAGCATGCTCTCAGCAGAGCTGCCCGCAATCTGACCACAAGGCCACGACTAAGCCAACAAGCCTTGTTGCTCCGTGGTGACTCACTCCTGGGGACTGGTTCTCCGAGGCCAGAGCCTCCTCCTTGCTCCAGAATAACTCTGGTTTGCCACAGCCAGCCTGACATCTCTTCTGACTTCTAAACTCAAATGTGCATTTCCTCATTGCATTAGCAACATCTGTTCAAACACCTGTGTGAGCCAGGCACCGTGCCACACTCTGGGGACAGAAGAATGGAGAAGACGCAGCCGCTGGCCTCAAGGAGTTCACGGTCCAGTGAAAAGTCTACAAGTCCACAGAGCATTAAAACAGCATGATCAGGGCTGTGATAGAGGCAAGTGCCAAGGGCACACAGGCCACAGGCACAGGGAAGGACCTGACTCTTCTGGGGGGATGCAGGGAGGCCTTCCTGGAGGAAGAGAAGTTAACTTCTCCTCCAAGACCAATTTCCGTTTGCCACTTTCCAGTTGCCTATTGGAAAGTCCAGTCTGTAAGGTCCCCAGATGCTTCTAGTAGAACCCACGATTCAGTCTTCTTAAGCAAGAGTATTCAAAATCATCATCTCTTGTTTTCTTTCTGCCTCAGCCTATGTCACACACACACACACACACACACACACGGCCATGTCTGTTTCTTTACTGTCTCAACCATGCCCTTCCTTTCATTTTCTCAAGCAGTTCCTGTAGCTTGATCCCTCCTGGTCCCTCATCATCCTCATCCGTGATAGAAGGGTCTGAGCAGGTATGAAGCTAGAGTGAAAATGGAGCCCTGTGGCCTAAGGACAAGACTCCCCAGCTGCAGGCTCTCTGAGGCATATCAAGATCTAGTCCCAACGAGCCATCCCAGCCAGCATGGTCCCTAGGAACGCTGGCCTACACACCTCAGGCTTCAGCCAGACAGGCCTGCTCACCTTTCTCCAAACCCCCAAACCCTCATGCTATGCTGACTTCCACTCAGTCCCCTTTGCTGCCCTTCCCTTTCTTCTCAGCCCCACATACTCCTACTCATCCTTTAAAACTCCCTTGAATGCCACCTCCTCGAACTAACCTACATTGGGCAGTCAGTTGCTCTTACCAAGAAAAGAACATTATTCTATGACAGTGGTTCTATTCTATGATAGCATCTGACAACTTGTTGGCTGTTTCTCCCAGCCCCTAGGCTGGGGTTCGTAGAGCACAGGGGTGGCAGGCCTAATGCTCCTTGATCCACAGCATATGCTGTAGAAACTGGCAATGGCATCAATAACTGATGCTATTCCTTATTAATAACGAATACGATCAGTAACAGTAACGAATAATACTGAAAGCAACCAGCACCATGATGCTAACAGAGCCATGCCCCACGCCAAGCCTGTGCTAAGCAGTCTGAAAAGAAGAAATTGTTTAATTTCCTAGCATTCTACAAAATCTGATTCCCACTTTGCAGATCAGGAACTGCAGCTCGGAGAGTACCAATGCCTTTCCTGAGGTCACACATCTTACAGGTAGCAGAGGCGAGATTTGAAACCATATCTGTCTGACCCCTGAGCCTGGGCTCTGAATCGCTCTGCTACCCTGGGGCCCGTATAGGTACTGAATCAATGAAATCAAGTACCAGGGACCCGGCCCGATAGTGCCCCTCACCTGCCGTGCTTCCGGGGACTTTTCAAGGACAACTCGTGTGTCTGCGGAGGTGGCCCAGGAGTCAGGCTAAGCGAGACCACCTGTGCCCATCACAGGCTGCATGGTGGTCCTGGGCGGTGTACTCACGGCCCTGAGCCTTAGGCTCCTCAGCTGTAAAATGGGGAAATAAAAGTTCCTAAGCCCAAGGGTCACTGCAGGGTTACAGGACATAATCATGCAGAGCATTTAGAGCAGAAAAAGAGTCCATCGTAAGTGGTCAGTAAACGTTACCTCCTGACGTGACTGCCAAGAGCTTTAATGAAAGCAAAGAGTGCTATCACCCCTGAGGAGCTTCCCCCTCTAGGTGAGAACAGGGAAGGAGGAATAGGGAGGCAGAATTCTCTCAACAGGGTGTAGGATAAAGCTTTTCCAGGTCCAGGCAGACACAAGGCCCCTTGGAAACAGGCTCTGATGGATGCTGGGAAGCACAGGCTGAGTTGGGCTGGCAGGGGGTGGGTGCTGGGGGGTAGTCAGAGATCTACCAATCCCAAGGGCAAGGCAGAGTGTTAGGACCCTGGCAGCTAGCCAAAGGCTTGAAGAACCCCATCTCAGGGGTCCATGCCCCCAGAGTCTGCACTCTGGGCTTCAGGCTAGAAACCAGACAGGTGCTGAGCCTGACCTTCACCCTCTGCTGGGGATGCTCTCCCCCTGCCCCCTGTTAAACTTCCTTCGAGGGCTGCATGTGACCTCAGGATGGGAGTGCCCCCTGCAAGTAAGCGGTCATCAGGCAGGCCTGCAGTAGCCGACCTGTGGCCGCCGCTGGAAGGCTCCAGAGGAAACTAGCAGAGGGTCCGGTGGGGGCGGGGGATCCAGGCTTAAGTGGGATGGGCCAGAAGAGAAGCTACCATGCACTGAGGAGCCAGGAGGACAGAGAAGGAGTACAGGAGTCACAGGGTGAACTGACTTCCTGCCTCGGGGCAGGACAGGACCCGAGAGGCCACCTTGCTGTGTGATTCTGAAAAATGTCCTGACCCTCTCTGGGCCTCATTTCTTCCACTCTAGAATGAGGAGCTGAGCTCTGACATCAATCCTATATCAATCAACATCGTTCTCTAAAGCCGTGAGAAGGAAACAAGCCTTAACACATCCCTGTGAGCCTCTGTTTCTGCATCTGCACAATGGGGCTAAAAATGGCTCTTACCGTTACTATGTGTGCAGGGCCCATGAAGGGCCTAGCCTAGGAACTGGCACACAGTAGGTGCTCAGTTAATTCTCACCACCCTCCCTCCGCCATGCCTGAGGGGAAAGAGCTAGGGGCCTCCAGTCTGGCCCTCTCCTGCCTCAGTGACTCGGGGAGGCTGGGTCCTCGATGCACCTCAGGGGGCGGGAACCTGGCCCAGCTTCGCTACTGGCAAACATGTCTCTTCAGCCCGAGCTCAGGCTTTGTTTGGGGTTTTGTTTCCATTGGGGTACAACATATACTCGTTAGGGAGAATTTGGAGCAAACCGAAAAAAAAGAAAAGAAAAAACCATCTGAGATTCTGTAGTCCAAAGACATCTGGACACCTCCCTGCCCTTCTCTTTCCACCAGAGTTTTTTCAGGTTGGTAGAGGTCGTCCTCAACATGGCCTCCAGCCTCTGCTACCTTCTGTGACAGCAGAACCGTCTTGGCAGAAAGTGTTTTCATGGTGATGCTGTGATTTGCCTGACCAGCCCCATCCCCCTTGTTGGGTATTCAGGATGTTTCCCAACATTGTCTCTCCCAAATCCAAAAGACACAGATACTTCATTCATAAAGGGCTTTTTTTTTTTTTTTGACTGCCTTTAGGATTTTATTTTAGATGACCAGAAGCAGCTTCTTGGTCCAGAGCAGATGCTCACTTTCAGGGCTGGCAAGCCTGTTCCTGCCAGGGCTCCCTCATCTTACGGTGACTTGGGACATCTGAGAGTCAAGGATCAGGGAGAAGGAGTTTCTTAGGGAACTGGGTCTCAAGCTTGGCCCAAATCCCCGGGGAAGCGTCAGTGTGAGCCTATGCGTTTATTTTTTCCTTTTCTGACCTAGTTTGAATAGACCCCCAGGGCATATGGGTTTCCTGAGCTACCTGAACTTTAAATATCTGCCTGGGGCTTCCTGCGTTAAATCTTCTAAATGTCCGTTTTCTGCTATCCGTAAGGTGTGCCAGTTTGGGAGCTTGGCCTAGAGGGGGAAGAAAATGTGCCCTTCTTGGTGCTGCAGGGGCTGGAGGCCAGGAGGCGGGGGGCTGGTGCTCTGACAGGCCCGGGCCTGGCTGGGTGCAGGGCAGAGTCGGTGCCTTCTTCAGTGGGGCCTGTCCCCTCATGGGCCTGCTGGCTCTCTGCACCCCTTCCCGAAGCCCCCCAAGGCTGCCGCTGCCGCTTGCTGGGCCTGGACACCATGCGGGGCCTGAACCCTGCCCAGCTCCTACCACCTCCCCACTTCTGGAAAGGGTGTCTTGCTTTCTATGCTCCCGATAGTAACAACTGAGATTTAGAAAACATTCTCACGTCTTAATAAGTAAACTTGCCCTGTGCCATCTCCAATTCTCCTCACCACTTCCCCTATGATTAACCCCACTCTGCCCACGGAGCAACGGAAGCTTTGGAGATGTTGAGTCACAGTTAGCAGAGGGTAGAGGCAGGATTTGAACCCCGAGAGGCCGATGCTTCAGCTCCTAGGCTCAGACTGGTTTATACTCCCTCCCCACTGTCCGTCCAGAGAACAGCCGCACTTATCATGACCTCTGGGGGCCAGCCCCTCACCCAGCTCATCTCAGCTGCACACAGGAACCATGCCTGCCAGCTCATTGCTGGGTCCTCAGCTCCTTCCTGCCGCCTCCACACAGCATGGGACATAATATTTGGCTGTTCTCTATAGCCAATGTCACAAGATGGTAGAACCAGAAGTTTCCTTAAATACGGCAAGGACACCTCCTCCTCCTGTTTGTTGAATACCTCACAATTAATACAGTCATACCATGACTATCTCATTAATCCTCCCAGTAGTCTGGTGCAGAAGGAAAAATCAGAAGTAACCTTCTCAAGGCTACACGGCCCATTGGTAACTGAATCAGGACTGGAAGCAGTTGGCTATAGGCCCAGCGAGTTTGCCTTTTTTCAAACTCTTGTTTTTCACATGAGACAAGCAAAGTCTAGAGAAGTGAAGAGGCTATTTAAGGTCACAGGCACATCACCTGAGGAAGGCTGGGACCAGATCTAACTCCTCCTGTTCCCTGGCCACGCTTCATTAAGAGCAAACAGAGCATGAGTGAGTCAAGAGAAGGCCCTTTCCACCGTGCGGGTCCTTCTGGATCCTGGGGAGGACATGGCTCTGACTGGTGGATTCCCACAGTTGGGGTGAATCCCACAGAGTTGGAGAGACCCACTGGGAACTCCAGGGCTGGGATGAAGCCAAAGGGCTGGCGAGTGGGCATTGGGAGCCAGATCACCGGGGCTTAAAGAGAGTCTGGACTGCTGCTGCCCACAGCAGGGTATGGCCAGCAATGCCACCCTCTGACCCTGGCTCGAGAAACAGGTGCAGCAGCCCCCTTCAGAGATGAGCTGCCTGTGGGCATCTAGGAGCAGCTAATCATGGAGGGATCTCCTTGGTCCAAAAGAAGACCAAGGTATCAATCAGTTAATCAAGGAGAATCCTGAGGGCTTGATGTCAGTAACCCCGGGGATGAAACAGGGGAGGAAGAGGAAAGCGCCCCCCACCCCGACCTCAGCCCCGGGGGGAGAGACACTGTCCTCGGTAAGTCACTGTCCAAGGCGTGCCGGACTCAAGAACCACAGCTTTCCACTCCACCACCCATCCCCTCCTAGGTGGTAAGCTGGCCCTGGGAGCCAGGGCATCAGGCCGGTTTCCTCAGTGATCTCTCTGGGCGTCTTGAGCACATTCTGGCTTCCCTGCAGGAGCCGGCTGCCCAGCCTGGGCCACCACGTGGCCGCAACAACAGCTTCCCGAGGGGTCTTCCCGAAGCGTCCCCATCATCTGGTGCCCCTTCTCATTAAGCAAGGCCAACTCTCAGGATATGGGACCCCAAGTCAAGGCCCAAAGGCAGAGCACAGTCAGCTGTGGCTGGGGTCTCTAACAATAGCTCTAGAGAGATCCATTCTGCGTGCAGTATCTCCTGGACTCGGTGGTCATCTGGAACCCAGCCAGCCTCTCCTTATATGCACAGTTTGCCAACACCAGGCGCTGTGGGTGCAGCGATGAGCAGCACGGTCTGCACCCTGCCTATCCCTCCCTCCCTCCCTCCCTCCCTCGAGCCACCCCCCTTCCTCCCTTCCAACAAACACAAAGCTGCACATAACAAGGCACTGTGATAGGTGCAGTGCTGGGGATAAAACTCCACCAGAACCCAGTTCCTGCCTTCACAGGGCTTCCAGTCGAGTGGGGGATATAGTTATCCCTCAAATAATCACAGGACACAAACCACTGCAAATTGGGCCAGGACTCTGAAAGCAAAGGCCAGGGTATTTTACAGAAACACACCAGGGGGCCTGATCCAGGCTGGGGTGTCAAGTCGTTTGGCATCCGACCTGAGAACCAAATGATGACAGGGTCAGGTGGAATGGATGGCTGGACATCGAGAAGCAGAAAGTCAGTGCAGCTCGAGTCCGGAGCAGGCGGGAGGGCATGGGCAGTAAGGCTAGAGAGAGATGGTGGGGCGGGGGGCGGGTAAGATCTCCGGGGGCCTTGAGGGCCAGGTTGCGGGGTTCGGATTTCATTCTAAGTGCAGTGAAGACCTGCCAAAGTCCCAGCCAGGGGACGCAGCATGAGCGGAGAGGTATGACAAGATCTCCCTGGATGGGCGTGCAGACAGGAGGGCACGGGGTGGGGGTGGAGGGACTGATATAGGAGCGCCAAATGCAGGAATCCAGGTGAACCCAACTACGATGGGACCCCCATCAGTGGGCCAGAAGGACCCCGGCCCCCGCAGGGAACCCCCCCTCAGAGGCTCAGGGGTGAGCTGGAAGGATAGCTGCCAAGCAATGCAGGGAGGAGGTTCTTCTAGCTCATTCCCCTACCAGACTCTCTTGGAAGAAAAGCAACAGATCTGCCCCATCCCAGATAGGAGCTCAACAGGATACATCCAGGGTGGAGGCACAAAGGGCAGAGGCATAGAAGGGAGGATGACCTCCTACACCACCAGGGGTGGAAGAGAATCCCACTCTGTCTACGGCAGCCCTAGGCAGCTGGATGGCTCCTCCCAAAGGGGACCCCAAGAGAAAGATCAGTAGAGACCTCCTGTGCTCCCAGCCTCCTGTACCTCTCAGACTTAGAGATGCAGCTCCATCCAGGGTAGTGGGCCTGGGTGGAGTTGGAGGTCTCTGGCCCAGCATCCTCGCCACTGTGGGCAAAGAGCTTGAGGCAGGAGTGGTGGCCCAGAGACAAGCCAAGCCAGAGAGCAGTGGTCGTTTGTACCCATGCGGCTCAGAGTGGAGAAAAGGAGCAGAAGGAACGGGAGGAGGCAGGAGGGGGTCCCAGAGGGGAGCAGCCTCTGAGCTTCTCCCTGGGGCAGGAAAGAGAGGTTCTATGATGGCCGCAGCCTGACTGGGGGGTCCTCCTGCAGATCAGAATGCACCTGCCAGGACAGAGCCACTGTCACCCGCCAGATTCTGCCTTGAGCCAGAGAAAGGCTGTTCTGTTGTGTCCCTGTGACCACAGGGCACCTCAGGGTGGGAAGAGGCCAGAGAACTATACAGACACGTTCCCAGGGAGCTTCACCAGGGCTCTAATATATAATCCAGGCGGGCCCAGGAACAAATGAAGGAGGTTCCACAGCTGGACCCAGTTTTCAAAGCTGGATGGGAAGGGAACATCACCAATGAGGGAGGTAGGGGGATGCCCAAAAGTACCGAGGGGGGGAGGAGCAACCTGAGCAGAAGAGGCAACTGCAAGAGCAGCGGGGGGCTTGTGGCTGGTGCAGGGGAGCCCCAGAGGGCTGGGAACCCAAGGGTTAGGGACCCAGCTTGGCAGGTGTGATCCCGCGGCCACAACATTGCCACTTCAGTCCCTCTCACGGGCACAGAGGAACTCAGCTCCTCCCGACCCGAGCAGAGACCTGCCCTTGCTCTTTTGGAAGTCACCTAAGGATGGAGAGCTCATTTCACGGATGAGGACACGGAGGTCCAGAGAAGCGCAGGGTCTCACTCACACAGCAGCCAGTGCAAGAGCCGGGGCAGGGGCCCAGCTCTGCCGCCTCCCCGTTCCTTTGTTGCTTCCCGGGGGCCATCGTTTCTCCGACTGGGCAATGAGGGTGTGTGCACAGGGGACAGCCACGGATGAGTGAGTGGCAGGTCATCTCTCAGTGACCATCACTATGGAAACAAATGGCAGAGACAGATTGGGGCCCCGAAGTCAGGGGTCAAGCTTTTTTTATTCCCGACTGCACATTTCGCCAGAGGAAGACGGTATGCGTTGCTAAGATGTACTTCAAGTCGGACAGCTCTGGAGGCAGGCACTATTCTTCGCTTCTGCTGCAGAGCAATGGACACCTGCTGCCGCCCCAGTTTTAGAAATCGTGCCCTGTGTCACAGGCCTCACAGCGCCTCAGAGGTCCTCACCCTCACGGCTTCCAGAACCCGCACTCTCCCCACTACTGACTGGACATCACCATTCCAGAAGGGTCTCTCTCTCTCTCTCTCTTCCAAAGCCTCAGCGCATCAACTTTGCAAGGCATTATAGAGGCTGTCAGTCCCACCCTTTTCAATCTCCCAAACGAAATCTCACTTAATTCTCGCACGACTGTGAGTGGGTGTATCATCCCCATTTCATGCATGGGAAAACTATAGCCCAGAAAGGGGGCTGGCCTGTGGTCATGCAACGAGGGAATGACACAGCGAGTCCAGAAGCCAGAACTCGTGAACTCCAGAACACTCTTTGGTTTTTTGTTTTGTTTTTTTTAAGATTTTATTTATTTATTTGACAGAGAGAGAGCACAAGCAGGGGGAACAGCAGACAGAGGGAGAGGGAGAAGCAGGTTCTCCGCTGAGCAAGGAGCCTGACGAGCCTCGATCCCAGGACCCCAGCTGGGATCATGACCTGAGTTGAAGGCAGACGCTTAACCATCTGAGCCCCCCAGGCGCCCCCAGAGCACTCTTTGATTCCTTTACTCCCAGGGTAGTTAAAAGAAAAAGTATCGGTCTGCCCCCTCCCCCTCATCCCAAGGGGCAGAACACAATCTCAGGGAGAAGGCTGGCCTTGCAATGGAGAAAGTCCAGAATGAGGACAGAAACCACCCCTTCCCCCTGTTCTCGCCTCCACCTCTTCATCCCTGAATACTCCACCCACCACGTTTCAGGACAGAAACATCGTGGGGGAGAAGATGGAAGAAATTAATACAGATCACGGGCAGGCTACATTTGCATCGCACTTTACAGTTTGCAAAACGCTTTCGTAGCCCTCACGCCATTTCCCCCTCAAATAACCTTGCACAGCAAGAGAATGTGCAAAGGCCACTGCCTGGTTTATAGGCAAGGGGACAGACCCCAGGGGACTTGGATGCAACTCTAAACCACCTGACACCAAATTCTGTGATTCTTCTGTGCATATTGCTTTCCTTTTGTCTGTACATGAATGACAGGGAAATGAAAGGGATAGGGGGGCCAACATTCGTTGAACGATAATATTAGAAAAGCCAATGGAGACTATAATCAGAGCCGTGACCTCTCACTGAACGTCCGTTGTGCGGACCAGTCCGTGCTAAACTTGATGCACACACTTTCCCATTTCATCCCACCCCAGTTCAGAGCCCATTTTACTGGCAGGGAAACTGAGGTTCAGGAAGTTAAGTCCCGTGGTTGTTTCCTCTGGTTCACTCTCAGGGTGTCTTATTTTCTGGTAACGGAATTATTTTTACCTGTCAGGTGCTCACTTCCTTAGAATTTTATCTATGGGAACTGTATGTATCCTAGAACTCAGGTGGGTTCTAGATAAGACATGTGTTCGCTTCAGACAACCCAGTCACTCTAAATGAAATCCTTGTCTGGAGGTTTCCCGGTCACCACGTGGCATAAATTCAGTCTGACAGCCTACATAAGAACTTGCCCACAGTTCTAAATTTTCAGCCGCAATTTATTGACCCCTTCACGCAACGCCTGTTTAAGACTGTTTATTTTCCTTGCATTTCCTTTTGGGGGCAGGGGTTGATATCAGCTTCCTCGTTACCTGGCGGTGTGGCCCTTTGGGGGCTGAGCTTCAGGGGGAGAAATGCCGAGTGTACCACGCAGCCTTGGGCTCAGCGTGGTGACAGCGACAGCAGTTGCCGGGGACTATAAGTGCATCCGCTTAGCAAGCACTTGCAGGTCCAAATCTCATCAGACTCAAGGAGAAGGCTGATGACTAGGGACACACTGAAGTATCTATTTTATAGGTAGGGCACGGATGCTCAGAGAGAGGCAGACAGATAAAAGGCAGAGCGAAGTGGGTAAAGAAGGCAAGACCATAGCAAAGAGCATAGGGAGCTGGATGGGAGCAAACTTACAGGGGAGAGGGAGGAGCACCAAGAGAGCGGGGTTCCCTCAGGTGCTGACCCTCAGAACCCCTTCTCTCTCGGTCACGTTTGCTTTGTGGGCCAAATGGGAACATTTCTGCACTACGTCTCTGCAGGGCTGCCCTGGGAGGGCTGCCCTGGGGGGTGAGATGAGCTAATAGTGGTGAGAGTCCTTTGCATGCTAGAAAGGGCTATGCAGACCCAAAGCTATGGTGGTCATGGTTACCCCTGTCCCTCTTGCCAGAACCCATCCCTCGAGGGCCGAGTGTTCAAGGCAGATCTGGAGATGATTTCTGCCACCCATAAAATGGACCCACTGGGCGGCCATCCCTTCTCCTTCCCTTGTCCCCTCCTCCCAGAATCGCTCCTGAAGCTGACATTTGGGTCCCCCAACAGAACAAGACCAAAGGAGCACCGTGATGTCTGTTCAGTTCTCTGGAGGGTGAGCATCAGGAAGCAACCTGCTCTGACCCAGCCCTCCGTGGAAAGCAAATGCATCAGGCTTCCCCCGATGTGCTCGCTTCCAGAGTCGGCCCGAGCGCCAGTCGTGCAGGGGAACGCAGCAGGAAGCATGAGAAGGAGGATGCGTGCCCACCAGCTGCAAGTCTCCGAGTGGACAAGACAATGCGATTGGAGCAGAAAGATCCATAATTAGATTCTGACAAGGAAATCCCTCTCGCAGGGCTCGGGAGGCACCCCCAGCAGCGCAGATACCTTAGCATAGGACACACCATGGGGCATGTGGATCAGTACTGTGATTAAGGTGCTACACGCCCTCTAAGTGCTGAGTGGGAGGAAGGGGCTGGGTCCTATCATGGCTCCCTTTGGTCTCTGTGGGTCACAGCCAGGGTGGCTACTCCAGCCCCAGCTTCTGCACACAGACCTGCGTGATTACATGCCACCTGTTACTGAGGGAGCGTCAGAGGGCTGGGGATGCTGCCACTGTAGGTCTTTCAAGAATCCTTCCCCTGCCGCCTCGCCATGGGTGTGGGAAATGATGGGATCGGGGAGCCCAAGGCTGGAGGCAAGTCACAGGCTGTCAGAAGTTCCAGGGGCTCCTGGCCATGACAGAAGTACCAATATCTCTTTGAATGCTAAAAGAAGTTGGAAAGCAATTAGCTTTGGCCTTCCATCAGACCTCTTCTGAGCAATACAGACTCATTAGAAGCTTGGTCATCACCCTGCATTCATTTGTTCCTTCGTTCGCTCATTCATTCATTTCACAATCAAGGAATACCCACTATGTGCCAGGTGCAGTGCTCGATGCCATGAGCTCACACAAATGTGAACAGGACACATATACCACCCTCTAGGAACTCAGAGTCTAGTGGGGTCACCCCTCCTGGAAGGGGGTGGGCAGGACAGATGGAGAAGGCTCTCCTATCTGGGGGGTGTCAACTGAGACTTCCACGTGGGGCCTTTGGGGAGGCAGAGCCAGGGGCCAAGGGCTTCGATGCAGCGGGCAGAGACAGGCCTACACAAAGGACGGGGTGGCAGGGCCAGGCCAGGGGAGCAGACACCAGCACATGAGCTAAGTTTGGGGGAGCACAGGAGGACGAAGGGCTAAGTGGGGTGGAAGGGGAGGGGATGGAGCTTGTGTTCCCTCTCTGCCCCCATCACGAGGCCCAGGGATGTGCCTTCCCCTGCGCCTGCACCTGAGCTCATGGTATCAAGTTCTGACTTCCACTAAGTGAGACAGAGAACCGGAAGTTTCATAAATCTGTTGGGACATGAAATATGAGAAGACATAAAATCTGATGTGTAGATTGTAAAGCAATTCACAGCTTTATCTGCCCTACAGTGGTATAAACATCACATAGTTTTAGTCCAGAGGGAAAGGGAAACTATGAGCACCCTCTCATGGGGAGACGTAGCATCGCCACGTCCCCTCTGGGGTGAGAGCAGGAAAAGGGCCCTGCTGCTCTGGTCTTTTATTCTGATTACCGCTCAGAGACAGCCTCTGCTTATACTCTACTTAAGAGGTCCGACATCAACAGTGAGCTGAATTACAGCGGACTAAATGTTCTAACATGCCTGATGTACAAAGTGCCGGGGGACCTGGAAGAGGAATCGATGAGCGTGCAAGGGAAGGCTTCACGGAAGTGGTTCTCTTTGAACTGGGTTTGGAAGGATGAATAGGAGTCCATGAAACAAAGAAAGAGAGAAGGGTTATTCACGCAGAGAGACACTCACATGCAAAAGTCACAGATTAAAGGTGCCTGCTAGTCCAGGGGATTGGCTAGTAGTCCAATAGCTCAGGATCCACTGAAGATAGAGATGCATGAATTTTCCATCTATCCTTCAAAGAGATGGATTTTTAAAATATCTGGACAGTCTCAAACATAGAGATAGGCTGATGCTTAGGATTTTAATTTCTAGTCAAAGGGGGCCATCAAAAGGACTAATATTTTTCCTTATGTGTTTGGATGGAGTTAAGTCACATGCTATGAGTTTTTAGGCACTCTCAAATATTTTCAGATTCCCATTGTTTTAAATATGAATTAAGGTTATAACTAACATTTACTGGACCCTGCCATATGCCAGGTACTTGAGATGCCGTACCCCCCACCTTCACCCTCTTGGCCCTAAGTGGTTAAGTACTATTATTGTACCCATTTTGCAGAGCAGGACATGGAGGCTGACAGAGTTGAGGCCCTTTACCCCACACTCACAGCCTGTAAGTGGCAGGATTGGGATTTGAATCTGGGTCTATCTGACTCCAAAACCCATGCCCGTCCTACTGCACCATGCTGGGTGGGTACCAAGGGCTGGGCTCTGACAGGGCCATGGGGACATTCCTGCATAGAGGCAAGAACAGAGGTGATGGATAACCTTTAAGTGGATCTCCATCTCTGCTGTCCCCGGGTCACTGTAGTTCCGTCTGCAAAGAAACAGATTCAACCAGCCGAGAGAGTGCCTGCTCAGAACTACAGAGCTCCAGAGAGTCAGGCTGGAACATGGGGAGTGAGACCCCACACAGAGCCTCATCTTGCGGCCAAAGCCTTTGGAGACAGCGTGTGGCCAAGGCCTCTGTGGCACTGCCCAGAAATCACACAGCCATGGCTCAGAGAGTTGAAAGATACTAAAGGTCACCTAATCCTCAGGATGGAAGGCTCCTGCCCTGTGAGGCCCACCCTCCCACCAGGATCACAGGCCTGCACCTCCAGGGCCAGCCAGCCTCTGACCACACGGTGCCGTGGCCTCAAACACGCAGTCTGTGCCCACGCAGGACATGGGAGCAGACCCGAGCCTTGGAAAACCTGGAGTCCAAGGCCTGCCCGGGGGCCCCTGCTTGCTAGCTGTGCACTTGGGCAAGCGATGTATCCTCCTGGATCCTCATCTGAAAAGAGGGACAGTTAATGCCTAATCACTTACATGGTGCTCGGGAGGATCAGACAAAGCCCTGGAGGGGAGATGGCGCAAACTGTATAAAATACACACACAGGTGAAAGATCATAAGGAAGACGATGATGCTTTATAGCAGAGGTCCACACCCTTCTGCAAAGGGCCCAAGAGTAAAACTTTTGGTTCGCAAGCCACACGGTGTCTACCACCACTGCCCGTTCTGCTACCAGGGACAACAGGTGCACGGTGAGTGTGACCCATGTGCACGGTGAGTGTGACCGTGAGTGTGACCCATGTGCACGGTGAGTGTGACCGTGAGTGTGACCCACGTGCACGGTGAGTGTGACCGTGAGTGTGACCCATGTACACGGTGAGTGTGACCGTGAGTGTGACCGTGTTCCAATACGTCTTTACAAAGGACCCTGCGATTTGAATTGGTCCTATAATTTTCATGTATCACAAAATAATCTTCCTCTTTGGATTTTTCCCAACCATTTAGAAATGCAAAAGACCCTTCTTAGCCAGAGGGGCGTGCAAAAACAGGTGGTGGGCCATGTTTGACCCACAGGCCATGTTTGCAAACTCCCCTGACGCGTGGGGGCAACTCCCTCGGCATTACGGGAGTGTGTATGATAACAAAGACATTCACAGGCCACCCCTTCTGGGAAAAGCTCCTTGTCCGCTCCTCAGCCCCGGGCTTTCCCTGGACAGATGTCACAATACACCGTGGCCACAGTCCAGAAGCTCTTCCAGGGCCAGACCCCGGCTTGTCCAGCTCGTACCTACGAAGCCTGGCACCAAGCCGGACACAGAAGCCACTCAATCAATACTTCTGCAATGAATGCATGTGTTTTTATAAAATAAACACTCTACACCCTTCCTACGCTGCCTCAGAAGCCTAGGATTTCTTACTCTATTCCAAGAAGCTGAAAGGATTAATGAGGATTATTTAAAGCTACCCATTAGGTCCATGTTCACAAAACACGCATTATCTCTTCTTTGGCTTCCTTGGGCCTGCTCTCCAGCCTTCCTTAACATATATGCAGTTTCTTCGTCTATAAACAAGGGTTCACATGAGGTACCAATGCTGGTCAGCTGTTATGTGAATTGAGAGACAGTCACATAAAGCACCAAGCACTGAGCCTGGCAATTAGTAAAAGCTCAGTGAGGTCAGTTCTTTATTTTATGATCCTCCAAGACAGAAATCATTTTCCACATTTCCCGGGGAGAAGTGGAGGCTCAGAGAAGCTAGGAATGTGCTTCAAAATCAAAGAACATCTTCATCTGAAGCCTGGTGTGGCCAACCCCAGGCTCTGCTCCTCGGTCAGTGGCTGAATCGGGACCCGAGGCAGGCCTGACTCTGCCCCCTGCCAGTGGCCTGGGTCTCAGCACCTAAGGCCACCAGGGGCACAGGCTCTGAGAGGCTGAGAACCAGTGAGCAGCGCCCCCAGACAGCATCTGGGGGAGACTCCTCAGGGCCATCTGCCTCAATCAGATGCCCTTGCTGCATGCGCCCCCCTTTCCAAGGAACTGCAATTCCCCTCCCAGCCCAAATACATCAGCAGGTGATGAGCAGGTAGGGCCTCCAGCTGCCAGGCTAAGCTGGGGGCTGCTGGGAAACTCAGCACATTCCTCCAGCTGCAACTGACCTCTGGGGGGGCGGGGGGCACCGCTCCTCCTCCTAACACAAAAAGAAGCAAAACCAAAATGAAATTAGACTATCATCAATGCAGACCATGTTCTGCCTGCCAATATCGAGACGAAGTCTATTCTGCTGCCTGTCACTTCAAAAGTAATAAAGTAATAGTGAAGTAAGTTATAAAAACAAAAACAAAAACAAAACAAAACAAAAAAACGAACAGCAAATACCCCTCCTGAATACTGAAGGGAAGGTGTTGGGGGGAGCTGGGGCAGCGATGAGCAGGGACCTGGAGTCCCCAGCCCCAAAGCCAGCGGGTCCTCAGACATCACCTGGACCATAACTTCCCATACACCTGCTTTCTCCGCGGAGGGCTGGAGCCCACCCTGGGGGAGGGATAGACATGATAGGTTAGGAAAGAGGTCCTGTTGACACCCTGGGCCCTCTTCTCTGGGACCAGTGCTTTCTGGGGTGTCTGCAAGGCCTGGGGTGCAGGGTGACCCCAGAGGAAGCTCCAGTCTTTGGCACCACCCCGCAGTCCTCTGCGCTTTCCTCTCAGGAAGAGGAAAGTGCTGACCCGGCCAGTACCAGCTCTCTGGTTGCTTGGCAATTACTTCTCCTATTATAAAGCTGTCAGTTAACCAATGGATCTTCTGAGGTATGATTTAGTCTCCCATTTGTCCAGGCCTGATCAATTCACTGGGATCAACAAGTTTAGAGTCAGAAAACGTAATTGCGAATCCTGGCTCTGTCTCTTATTAGTTAAGTGTCATAGGTTTGTTTTTTCTCTCGGAGCGCGTTTTCTCCCCTGTAAAAAAGGAAGGGCAATAATACCTATCTGGCAAGGTTATTAAACCACTAATAATAATAATAATAATAATAACAATAATAGATCCCATTTCTTGAACACGTGCTGTGTATTAGGCACCACGATAAGTGATTTATATACATGATCTCCTTCCATCTCCACCCACAGTGATCCACGGAGGCTGACGGATAAGCATCTTGATGAAGATCACACAGCAAGTTATAGAAGGAGCTGAGATTCCAGTGCAGGTCTCTCTGACCACAAAGTCTGCGCTGAACCGGAAGTTAGTTATGCCTTCTATGCTGGATGTCAGTATGCCCCCTTTGTACTTTGTATTCGTGACAAGTCTCTTTCTCTAGCCCTAAGGGAGAGAGCGGGGGCCATGGGGTGATGCTGCAGAGGCCCTCCATGTTCTTACCAAACAAACTTCTATTTCTTTTCAGTGTCACCCTCAAGAGGTTTCAGGGAGGGGAGCACTGGCTGTGATCAATCTGTGGAATCTCATCAAACTGTACACACCAGAAGTGCACTTCTGCAAGTGTATCATATTTCAATTTGAAACGCTTAAAAAAAGAGAGACCCGACAATCATGATGTCTTCAAATTGCTTACAACTGGAAGACCATTCGAGTGAGAGCGAAAGGAAGTAAACATGGCCAATGGTCAACAACTTGCGAGTCTAGGTGAAGGGAATACAGGCATCCATTGGACTATTCTTCCGGATTTTCCTTAGCCTTGAAATTTACCAAGTCAAAAAGGCAGGGTAGAGACACCAGGAAGAGCTATGTCCACCTCTTAGGTGCTGTGTGGTCTTAGGCAAAATGCCACACCAAGCCTCAGGGTTCTCATCTGTATAATGGGCAACAGAAATGATAACAGGACCACTCCCTAGCGTGTCTATGAACATGAAAGTAGATCATATACATAAATCACTTGTCATGATGCCCATTTACAATATGCACTGAAGAAAGCAGAGGAGCAAAATACTGGAAGGTATCTGGGTCCTTGATGAGATCACTGAGTCACTGAACTAACTAGTCCAGAAACAGCCCCTCCTCCAGACTTTTGGTGACATAAGGCTTACTCTCTCATAAGTCATTAAAATATGGGTTTTTATAACTAATAAAATCACACTCCCTTTCCTAAGGAAACAATCCAAAATTCAGAAAAAAATGCACTCATAGTGGGAAAAGTAGAAAAACATACTAATCACACACAGGGATAGACTTAAATTATGGTATGGTAGAATACTATGCAGCCATCAAAAACGATGTCAAAAAATTGTTTCGTGGCATAGAAAAGTGCTCTTACTCTAACACAGGTATCTGAAATAGGCAAAAAATGCAAATATAAAAGGTCAGAAAAAATATAGCCAAAAATTAATAGTAGGCTAGATTTAGGTATTTAATTAAATGCGTCAATATTTTCTGCATTTATTTTCTGACTATTATATATTATTTATATGATAATTTAAACAGTAGCTTCTAAACTGTATTAATGACACATACAAATATGGGAAACAAAACTATGTATTTGCATCAGATCACCTATATAAAATGCATGCAAAATTGGAAGAAAATATGACATAAGAGTCATTACCCCTGACTTATAAAATTATGGGTGACTTCTTTCTACCTTTTTATAACACACACATGTGTTATAAATTTTCTACAATGAGCACATGTTGCTTTATAATCTGAAATGATAAATCCAATTCTTAAAAATACCAATTTATTCAAAAACTAATGATGTAATGTATGGTGATTAACATAACATAATAATTTAAAAAAAGGGAAAAAATACCAATTTATAATTTTTAGGTCCAATATCATTGCCTTCAGACTCTATGTCCGCACTTTCAATCAATTCAAAAGATTGTCATTGAGTGCTTAATATGTACCTAAAGCAGGATAGTCATAATAATTATGGGTACCTTTATTAGACACTGTGATCATAACTTCATATACATTATCTGTAATCCTTTCAACAGCCCCATAAAGTACTAAGGGAGTTGAATCAAATTTATTTAAGGCCATGACTTGCCAGGGATAGACTCGGGACTCAAACCTCAGCCTACTGTATTTACCTATCAGCTCATCCTCTTCCATCTGTAGCAAAATATAAATCCTGCCATATATAAACCCCATTAAAAAAATAAAAAATCCCAAGGAAGCTCAGAGAAGGAAGAAACAACATCAGGCTGGTGAGCCCCAAGGAAGTTTCAAAAAGGAGGTGCTAACATGCCGAGCTATCACGTGGGGTGGAAAGGGAGGCCAGTTTGAGGACAGAGAAGCCACTGTGGACACGGCATGGCCAGGGGGTGAAGGATGTTGGCCGTTCCTGGGGATCATGATGCAGCCCATGTTGGCTGGGGTAAAAGAGTAGGTTAGGAGGAAGGAGCAAAAGGGGAAACCACAGATGTCAGCCGGCCCCATATGCCAACATTTGGGATTTCAATTTCATCTGCTGGACAATGGGGCCCGTGGAACATTCTTCAGTCTACATGGAGCGGGGATGACTTCAGGAGAAGTGTGTTTTGCTGAGAGTATTCAGGCAGGATCTTGAGGATGACTTCGAAGGGAACCCAAGAGGCAAGGGGTTGAGGACATTTGAGAGACACTCAGCTAAGCCTGTCCACATACTACCTCTCTTAGGGACACTGACACACAGAGGTTTAAAAGAATCATCCAAAGTCACACAACCAGGAGAGAAGTGAAGCAGATTTAATCCCCAGTCCATCTGTCCCCATTGCCTCTGTGGAGGTGGGATGCAGCAGTGGCCCATGAAAGGTGGTACAGGACTGTTCCCTGGCCCTGAGATCAGGGCTGGGGTGGAGGGAGGGGAAGGCTTGTGCCCCCAGTGCTGCACTCTGGCCACCAGTGTGGACAGGACCAGTTGGGCTGCACACTCGGGGCCCTCCCCATTTTTGCCTGCTGCTGCATGGTAACCTCTATGCCTAAAGCTGGGAGCGAGCTCTCATTCTCACCCAGGGGCATCCCAGGAGGCTTACCTCGAAGCAGTGAGCAGAGCTCTGAGGAGCAGAAATGTCTCTGTTAGAGCAAAACATCATTAAGATGAGAAGAGGCAACATTTCTGACGCCCACACAGTGCCAGTGGAGCTGTGAAATGTGCCTCCAAATTAGATGTGGGGAAGAGCTTCACCAGCTCTGGCTGTTCATCCCCAAGGACAAGGGCAGCCCGATTCCCTCCGACTTCCCACCCCCAGCTCTGCCACAAAGCTGCGAGTGTTTTGTCTGAGTCTATTTGAGATGTCTTATGCAACAGAACCTCATCTCTAAGAAGAGACGGCTTGCTTTCTTTCATACAACATTCTTATTGTCAGGGAAGTTTCCCTGACATGAAGCCTCGTTTGTGCCTTTCTTGCTTAAAAGGAGAACTTTGAAGGCTCCAAAAAGGGATATGCGCTTAAAGATGTTCAAAGCCCCAAATAGGCTGAAACTTTATTCTGCGGGGAAGTGTTTACTGAACACCACCTCTCTACCTTCTATCTCAAAGTCGGCTCGAACCACGGTCCTTGCACACACTGCTGTGCACTGATTTTCTTCCTCCCATCAAAGGTATGGAGGGTAAGGGGTTATGTTCCCATTTCACAGCTAAGGAAATGAAAGCTTAGTGATAGTGGTGACTTGCGCAGTAAGTCACATTGAAATCCAGCAGAGGATCTGGGTCCACAGACTCCAAATTCTGTGTCTTTCCAATACCACCCTCTAGCCAACCCGGCTCTAGGCACAGTGCGGAGCATGGTCAGTGAGAAGTCACAGGCCAGTTGTTAAGTTATTTATTGTCTCTAAGTTTCAAACGCGCCCTTCTTTGTGCTACTTTGTCTTGCTGGGGCTGCAAATCCACTTTTGCTTTGCCCCCTGGGGCCTGGTGAGGTTCTGCCAGTAGGGGGTGCTGCATTTTGGTAAAAGCAACCAGCGGGAGGGCTGGTGGCTCTTTCCTATGGTGGCCACTAGGTTACACCTTAGTGTTCTCTTTTACTCTTTTACTCTTTTACTTAGCTGGTGGACAAATGGATCATCTAGTCAAAATGTCTTATATGAAGTTCTCTCTGTTCAAATGACAGGTGTCGTTCTATCTCCCGGGGGGGCCACTGACCTACAGAGGACAGTCGAGGGCCTGTCATCAGGGTGTAAAGATGCAATGGGTCCATGAGACAAGGTAGAAGCAAATCATAAGAAGAGAGTTGGCACATAGTAAGGCCGCAAGAAGAAGCTAGTAAATGAAAACTAAAAAGTTAAAGGAGGCCATCGCGTAGAGGGAATGCTTGGGCAGTGACCCAGGCAGGAAAGGCGATCAAAGAAGTGGTTTGGGGGAGTAGCTCGTACAGAAGAGGTTCAGCTGTTTGGAAGACGAGAATTAAAAGTGAGGAGTGAGGGGCTCCTGGGGGGCTCAGTCCGTTAAGCATCTGCCATCGGCTCAGGTCATGATCTCGGGGTCCTTGGATGGAGCCCCGCATCAGGCTCTCTGCTCAGCGGGGAGTCTGCTCATGCCTCTGCCTCTGCAGTTCTCTCTCTCTCTCTCTCTCTCTCTCCCTGTCACCCTCTGTCCCTCTCAAATAAATAAATAAAATCTTTAGAAAAATAAAAAATAAAAGTGAGGAGTGAGTGAGGGGCTCCTGGGTGGCTCAGTGAGTTAAGCGTCCGATTCTTGATTTCTGCTCTGGTCATGATCTCAGGGTCATGAGATTGGGGGCCACTCCACCCTCAGCAGGGAGTCTGCTTGAAGATTCTCCTTCTCTCCCTTTCCCTCTGCCCACCCTCTTCCCGCACGCTCTCTCTCTCTCTCAAATAATAAATGAACCTTTAAAAAAAAAAGGGAGGCGTGAGTGGCATCTCAGCAACTGTTAGAGGAAGGCTGTCACAGGGCCAGGTCGGGGTTGTGGCATCACCCAGCCCTTTGACTCCCCAGAAGCAGCCATGACGCCCAAGTATTGACATGACAGCAGACCTGTGACCTGCCCAGCAGGGAAGCTGCTCGTCTTGGTCCTGATGGGCTCCACCTCCCCCATCCTGTGGTTTCCTGACTGCCTTGGGCTGGCTGCCTGCCTCTGCAAGCACAGAGTCTTCTGGAAAGAAGCAGGGGTCACCTTGCCTTGGGCCTGCCCTATTTACCTGGGCCTAACAATCAGCATAATGGGCATTTGTTGTCCCTCCCTCTGCCAGTCCCAGAGAGAAAGAACAAGCATCTGGAAAAAGTTAGGGAAGCACCCTGAAGCTAGTTTGGGTTCTGGAATGACCTCCAGAGAATCCAGCCACTATCAGAGCACCTCCATCATCCCCACCACCACGCCCCTGCTCACACATCCACCTGTCCCTACACACTTAAAGCTCTGAACTTGAAGTGTCTGATGCTAAGACTATCCACTCTGATCCAGGTGCATTCCCGACCAGGCACCCTCCAACACAAAGGCTTAGAGATGAAGATGAGCAAGATGTCCTCAGGGGTCCCAGGGGCTATGGGCCGGAGTTGAAGGACTATGTTGAGGATTTCTGAGAAACCATGTCACTGGGGACTCCTGCTGTTCTTGTGTATCCGGCATGTACTCCTCAACCTTCTAGTGATGGTACTCAATGCTTCCTTCGGGGAACCACCCCTCTTCCACTCTCTGTCCCTGGGTTCTGCCTGGGCTCCCTGCACTGCCCCATCCAGGGATTGGCACGTAACCCAACCTGATCCATCAGCCTATTTCACCCCCTGGCTCCAGTCTTTCCAGGAATGAGCATCAGACACAAGTGGGACAAATTCAGAGCCCATCTTGGGCCCTTAATGAAATTACTGGGGAAGGGCCACTCTCTTTCTGCTGTGAAAACTAAGGCAGTAAAGTGTCAGCTCGCAGCTGCTGGCCACCATCTCTGCCTCTGCCACTTTGTGAGGAGAGTCTGAGAATGAAGCTAACATAGAGGCAATCTGAGCCAAGAGATGGAGAGGGACATTTGAGCCCCTAGATCCAGCCATGCCTGAATGCTTCAATCCTTGAACTCACACATTTCCTTTTTGGTCAAGCCTCTTTGAGTGGGGTTTCCATCTCTCCAGACTGTGAGTCTTGACCAAGGCACATTGTGGGGTGAGTGAGTTATATACTTGACTGGGGAGTTATAGTGAATCATTAGATCCATGGAGAGACACTACCTCTGCTAAAGCCCTTCAGAAGCTTCCTGCTCTTCTCAGGATAGAACCCTACAATGCTTTAACCATAGTTTCAGAGCCTTCAGGGATCAAGCTCTTGCTGCACTCTCCGGCCCCATCCATACCTCTTTTCTTCCCAATCTTTATATTCTGTCCACACTGGACTATAAGTTTCTGGAATACACCTTGTCTCCTGCCTCAGACGTCTATACCTGTGGCTCCCCTCACCTGCCTAATTCCTACTAATCCTTCAAATATCAGCTCAAACTCACAGCTTCAGGGAGGCATTCCTTGGCCCCAAAGGGGCTGGTTCCCACTCTCAGGGCCCCTGTCACCACACTTTCTTCTAACCTCAGCACGCTTGGAACTGTTTGCTCACCACCTGCCCCACTCTAGGATGCCAGCTCCGTGCCAGTCACACTGCTCCCGTCTCCACTCTACCAGGACAGATGCCCCATAAACACTGTGTGCTGGACACCTGAATGAAGAACGTAACACAGGCGGCCTCAGGGAGGTGGGAGTGAAGGATGTCAACACCAGGGCTGGGAGACCTACTGGGTCACAGACACGTGTGAGCTGCTCAAAACCCAAGCCAAGGTCAGGCCAGGAAGAGAAAGGACAGGGCAAGGAACGGCAAGGAAGACCATGTGAAAAGTGAGAGTGCAAGACCAGAAGAAAGTCAACAGCTTTGATGGCAACTGGGAAAAGAATCTTTAAGGAGACACCCAGACCATGAATCATGTGGGTGAGGGGAAGGGGTCGCCACTGGCCAGGGGTGAGGTCACGGTTGAGAGGGGACACTCTTTTTTTTTTTATGGTATGTTAATCCCCATACATCACATCATTAGTTTTTGATGTAGTGTTCCATGATTCATTGTTTGTGCATAACACCCAGTGCTCCATGCAGAACGTGCCCTCTTTAATATCCATCACCAGGCTAACCCATCCCCCTCCCCCCTCCCCTCTAGAACCCTCAGTTTGTTTTTCAGAGTCCATCGTCTCTCATGGTTCGTCTCCCCCTCCAATCTCCCCCCCTTCATTCTTCCCCTCCTGCTATCTTCTTCTTTTTTTTTTTAACATATATTGTATTGTTTCAGAGGTACAGATCTGTGATTCAACAGTCTTATACAATTCACAGCACTCACCATAGCACATACCCTCCCCAATGTCTATCACCCAGCCACCCCATCCCTCCCACCCCCCACCACTCCAGCAACCCTGTTTGTTTTCTGAGATTAAGAATTCCTCAGTGAGGTCATATGATACATGTCTTTCTCTGACTGACTTATTTCACTCAGCATAACACCCTCCAGTTCCATCCACGTCCTTGCAAATGGCAAGCTCTCATTCCTTTTGATGGCTGCATAATATTCCATTGTGTATATATACCACATCTTCTTTATCCATTCATCTGTCAAAACATCTTGGCTCTTTCCATAGTTTGGCTATTGTGGACATTGCTGCTATAAACATCAGGGTACATGTACCCCTTTGGATCCCTACATTTGTATCTTTGGGGTAAATACCCAGTAGTGAAATTGCTGGATCGTATGGTAGCTCTATTTTCAACTTTTTGAGGAACCTCCATACTGTTTTCCAGAGTGGCTGCACCAGCTGGCATTCCCACCAACAGCGTAGGAGGGTTGAGAGGGGACGCTCTTACGTGCTCTGTGCGGAGGTGGGCCACACCTCGGCATTTTGCGGGACCCGCAGAGATGTCAGGGGGGCAGAGAGTGGTTCCCCTGGCAGGCGGATGCAGTCAGTAGTCAATAGGCAAGGCCAGAATAGAGCAGGGGGCACATCCGGGCTGGTGTTCCCGGACCTGGAAGAGCATGATGGGAAATTCTGCCCTCTGCCACCACCTGGCTAAAGCTGAGCTGCATAATAATGCCCCCCCTCCCCCACAAGCAAGGTACCTGCATTGTTCTGTCCTCAAACTGGCAGCCAAATGGGTGTTTACTATTTGCATTTCTCCTTTAGAGCAGGCTTGCTGTTCTGAGAAGATTGCCGGGTGGTTTGCATAATTGCCTGCTCAGGTGATGATTGCTCAAGCAGGGCAGAATTTCAAAAAGCCCACCTTCCTGGACTTGCTGGATAGATTGAGGGACATATTGGGGAAGGAGGAAAGACTTCAACCTAAGGGAGCCGGGTAGCCCCCTGCTGCATTGTGGAACCTCAGAGTCTAATGCCTCTCTCCACACCTGCCTTCCAGCCTCCACATCTGGGAAGCGGTCAGAATCAGCCCAGGAGAAACCAACTCAGGAAACCAAGGCCAGTTCTGTGGGCCTCTCAGAGAGCTATTGAGCATCTACCGTTTGCTAGCGAAAGAGATCCAGGAGCACACAGTCAAATGAGGAAGCAGGCACAGAAACAGAGCAAGGGGAGATATGTAATAGACAGAGTGCTTTGGAAACACAGGGGAGGGGCTTGGAGCCCAGCAGAGTTGGGGGATGGATATCAAGGAAGGCTGCCTGGGAGAGGCGACATCCACATAGAGTCCTGAAGGAGTGTAGTGCCTGGTACCCAGTCAATGCTCAAATACCAACAAATGAATGACCAAAGGGAAGGATGAATGGGGATGGCAGATGTTCCAGGGAGAGAAAAGAGCTGGCTCAGTCTGCTCTTCATCCCAGAGCTGCAGTGAATTCTATAGTTTTCCTAACGCCTTGTAAAATGCACACATTTTGCAGGGTGTGTAAAGCATGGGGCATCTCCTCGTTATCACTTGGAGTCAGGAATAAAGTGCTCTTGTCAGCTTGCACTAGGGGCTACTGAGGGAAAATGACTTGGACGAAGCTGCCTCCCTCTCCCCAACAGGATGCTCTTTAAATATGAAAGAAATTCACTGGGGCACTCCTAGCACTCTCTGATTGTCTTCAAATTGTATGAAAAATGTGCTTCATATTCACGCTCCATTCCAAAGAGGCACCAAAGAGGAGGGAACTACTGGGGGTAAAAAATGACTAGTGTCATTTCATATCCCTCGCCCCACACTAACACATTCCTGGAGGCTGACCTTAAGCTACCTCCTACAGGAAGGCTTCCTCCACTACAACTCTCCCCCTCCCCAAACATCTTTCCATTTCACTCCTTGCCACATCTGGACTTCGGGGGCCGCGACTGTAACCAATCCCTGAGACTGCACCTCTGTGCCCTCCCAGGTCCCCTGCAACATGTATAATAAGAACTCAGCACTACAGGTAAGAATGCCAAGTCTAGAGAGGGGATCAGTGACTACCGGCCCAAGGATGCCTACCTTGGAAGTGCAGGAGTCAGGCTTCAAGCCTGGTTTGCTCTGCGGCCAAACGTTGTCCCCCACACTTGCACTAGCCTAGCCCCTTCCACGCCTCACTGTCTCCCTATCTCATTCCCTTTCCGGTCCATCTTGCTACACTACAGCACCATTTTCTGGGCGCATTTGGGGTGCACTGTCTGGTTGGGTGCCTTAAGAGCAAAGAGCTGGGGATTCACGTTTTCCTATCTGTCCTGTGCCATTTCCCCATTTCTGGGCACAGAGTAGGTGCTGACAATACGACGCACAGAGGGAGGAAAATGTCAGCACGGAGAGGAAGCATCTGTTCTTGTACTTTCATTATTCAGACGAGAAAACTGAAGCCCAGAGAGCGGAAGTGCCTTAAATATGCATGGAGTGGAGCTGAGCAGGAGGCAGGCTGGTCGTGCCCTTGGATTTAATACATGATGGGCACTAAATTGTTACTGTTACATTGTGCACAACATATGTGATATATAAGCACAGTATATAGAGAATATATATTACATATAATATATAGAACACATATATGTACATTATATGTCATACATACTCTAGAGAGTACACATTCTAGAATATATGTTGTGTATATCATATGTAATACGTGTTCTATAACGTCATCATCATTGTCATCATTTGTCAGTGTCTGCATGGAAACGTGAAACTCGGCATATATAGGTAGTGGGAGTTCTGAGGGTTTCACAAATATGGGTCTCTGGTTGGTGGAGCCAATCAGGAGGACTGCACGTGACTGACTTTCAGGCAAGCAGAGGCCAACTAAAAAAAGACAATAAGACATTATTATATTGGTGAAGTGTTTTATAAGTAACAACTGACTTAATGGAAAGATCGCTGAATTTGGCATCAGAAAATCTGGGGGTGGGATGCTTTCTGTCAGTCAGTAACTGGGTGACTAGAACTAAATCATTTGTTTTCTTTGAGGTTCAGTCTCCTTCCTTGTAAGATGAAGCAGTGAGATAAACTCAGAAGAGAAAATTATAGAGCACTCAGGCCCCAACTTCCTAATGCTGTGCCCATGGCAGCCAGTACTAATTGATCACCGAGCTCTCTGTGCCCAGTTGAAGCCCCAGAACGCTGCCCCTGGCAACCACCACCAACTGGCTGGAGTGAACACGTCAGATGAAACCAAGCAGCCATACTGGAGTAGCTGTTTCTACAACCCACTCCAGCTCTGACCTTCTATGATCGTTTGCTTCTGACTGCCAACAAAACAGCTTGGGTTCCTTGGCTAAAGAGACTATATGCTGATGGATCTCATCACTACACTGGTGCTTGGGTGGGTACTGAGGGAACCCGGCTTTCCAGGAGCCTCTGAATTCCACTCCCCTTACCCCACTTAAAAGGAAGGGAGGTGGCCTTTATCAAGTGCCTATCATGCCCATGTGCTAGCTCATAGGCCACTTTATGAATGGGAGAACCCAGGCTCAGAGAGGCTGAGCAACTTGCCTCGGATCACACAGCAAATGGCAGATTCACACCAAATACCTCTGACTCTAACTTTTGTGGCTTTACCCTCCACTATGGAGTTTTCACACATATGAGACACAGAGATGAATGGAGCATCACACCATCCCTGCCTCCCAGAGCTTCCAGCCGCTCAGGGAGATAAGTCAGCCACCTAAATAGCTGTGATGCGAGGCCAGGCACGAAAGGGTGGGTATAATCCTGGAGGCACAGAGACGGACAGAACTTCATGGAAGAAGTGGCATCTTTTCAGGCTGGTCGGACCTCCAATACAACGATAACGACAGCAACAATAAACAATAATAATAATGATGAATATCCACCTGTGCTGGTTCACTTATCTACGAGATAGGTACTATTCTTATTCTCATTTTAAAGAGGACACAGAAGGGCTAAGTGACACATGCAAGGTCCCACAGCTTGGAAGAGACAGAGCCTGGATTCGTTCCCAGGCAGGCTGGCTCTAGAGTCTGCGCCCTTTACCACCTCACTCTGCTGCTTCTCAGGGCATTGCCTCCCACCAACTGCCACCCGAGGAAGCAGGAGGAGGCCTGGGGAATCACAGGAAAGCCCCTGGGGCACCTTCCTCTCTTTAACAGGGGAGTGACCAGCCCAGGGGGAGTGGGAAGTGTGGAGGGACAGAGCTCAGCTTTCGTCCTCCCAGCTCTGGCCACTCACCTGCTGTCCCCTCCTCCCCCGGTGCTGCTGAGATATGGAGTCTGCCAGTCCCTCACCTCCCAGGCTTTGTAGAGAGGAGAAGAGCCCCCGTCCCTGGGAGTGGCCATGTTCAAGGCACTTTGGTGACATGAGAATAGCAAATTACCTACAATGAACAGTTCTGTAGAACAGGGTGCTCTCTGGTCTCCATCTGCATACCTGTGCAGATGGTATTGTTAGCAGGTGGACTGGAAAAGAGCCAAGCTTTGGAGGATCAGCTCTTGCAAGTTGTTTGTCTTCTCTATCCTGCTCCCACCAAGCAATCCAGATCGCGTGGGCTCCGGAATGAGGCAGCCCTGGACTGGAATCCCACCATGACACTTTGTAGCTGTGTGACCTTGGGTAAATGACCTAACCTCTCTGAGCATCCTATCTGTAAAGTGGGAATACCAATATTCCGGGAAGAATCTTGTGAAGATTCGAGGAGATATGTATGTAAAGTAGCTCATGAAATACCAAAATCACTCTGAAAATAAACATACCTAAATCATCACAAAAAACCCAGTAAAAAAAAATAAAATGTAAACTCAATAAAAAGATCCAAGAATCAGAGGCTAAAGTGGGAAGGGGACTAAATTATGTTGCTCATTAACCTTTATACTCAATAGGAGAAGTAGTTTACACACATTTCCCCATTTTATCTTTTCATCAATGAATGATACTGTGCCCATTTTACAGATGAAGAAACTAAGGATCATAGAAGCTCAGGATCTTCCCCTGCAGGAATGGCACTTTCTCAGCTCCTCCCTCTTTTCCTAGATCAATTCAAAGCTCCCGGCTTCACTTGCTAATTTTGTACAGAGTTGATTTCCGGTTCTATTTTATCCCTAGTTCCTGCAATCTGGAAATGTGCACTGCACTGATAATTTCGTCTATTCTGGTACATCAGCCGTTTCCACGTGGGTCTCCATGAGAGCCCCTGCCCCCACCAAGTCTTCATCTGAGCCCTAAGGTGGGCCCTGTTCCCCAACTTCCAAAGGCCTGTCTTGCATCACACCACAGTGTCCCACTGCCACCTCAGATGCTATGTGGCCCAAAGCAACTCACCGTACCCCCAAATCTCCTATTTTGCTGAATGGCATCCCCCTCTGATCACTTGGCAGTGATGTTTCTTGGGTGTTTCCCATTCTTTTCTCTCCCTGGACACTCATATGTGAGTCACTCCCCCCTTCTCCAGCCCCCCTTCCGTTACCCCCACAAGGCTCTGATGAGGATTCTTAGACACAGCTTTGCAACAACCCAAGCGTCTTCAGTACCCCCACCTTACAAAGTTCCAACTCCGCAGCCTGCACCTGAAGCTTATCAAATTTGATCGCAATCTCTTTCTTTCTCCCTGTGCTCTGTGTCTTACAGCTCCCACAATATATCTCATGCTTAGTTAGCAGTAGCACTTTAAGCACTTTACATACATTGTCCTACTAACTCTGCCCTGTGACCTTTTTTTTTCTGTCACTACCGTATCAAATTTATGATTCCAATGGCACGAATACAGCTGGAGGTGCTCACGGTGAACCCGCACAAAATTCCCTGCCCTCTAGATTCTGTCCAAAGAGAGAAGTCTACCCATCTGTCCCCTTCCCCCTTTCTGGGGGAAAAAAATCCACTATGGGCCATTTACTCAAACACACTTCTTAATGTGTTAATTTTGGAGGGAGGGGCTCATTTGAGTTTCTGAAATGGGAAAAAACGTGCTGAGTGTCCCACCCGACCTCTCCCACCCACACCGGCCAAATAAGTCCCTGCTGCCTGGACATTTCTGTTGCCTCTGAAATCTTGAAAGAAATAACGAAGAGGAGCGCCTGGGTGGCTCAGTCGTTAAGCGTCTGCCTTTGGCTCAGGTCATGATCCCAGGGTCCTGGGATCGAGCCCCACATTGGGCTCCCTGCTCCGCGGGAAGCCTGCTTCTCGCTCTCCCACTCCCCCTGCTTGTGTTCCCTCTCTCGCTGTGTCTCTCTCTGTCAAATAAATAAATAAAATCTTTAAAAAAAAAAAAAAAAGAAAGAAAGAACAAAGAAACGGCATCAAGTGTTCACACTGAGTGACGGCCCTGAGTGGGCCCCAGAGCCTGTCAGGTGGAACATCACTCTGTCCAGACTGTCTCGAGGCATCATGGAGAATGCAGGGCTTGTTGCTGTGGTTGACCAGCAGCCAGGTGTGGGGGCCTTGTACCCCAACCTTTTACAGTAAACGGTGTATAGCTGGGCCGTCACCCGGGGCCCTGGGGCTCAGAATCACCCCACGCCTGGTTTAACGCTCTGCCGTCACTGTGCTGAAATTCTTCATTTCTCAAGGGCCTCACGTTTCCATTTTGCCCTGGGCCCACCCTGAAGACCATGCAGCCAGTCCTAGAAGTAGGTACTGTTAATATACCCATTTTACAGATGTGAAAAGCAAGGCCCCACAGCTAATAAGCCCAGGAACTCTTGACAGTAGCCGTTGTACTGAGGACCTACCGCATGGCCGGTCCCCCTACCCTGGGCTTACTGTGTGCCATCCACTCAAGTCCCCTCCCTTCAGCTTCACACCTGCCCTGCAAAAGTGGGTGGCCTTTCCTGTCATTTCATTTCCTGAAAGTTAAATGACTTTTTCACCATTCCAAAGCCTGTCAGCGGCCGAGCCGGAGCTCAGCTCTAGGTCTGCCTGACCTCAAGCCCGATGCCATTCCTGCCAATAGGGGCCGCAGGGTTCCAGAGCCAGCTCGAACATCTGGTGAGCACCGCACGGGGGGCAGAGACCCTGCGGAGACCTCGGAAAGTAAACCCTGAGTGCACTGAGTTCTGAGACCTGAAGAAGCCTCCTTTCCCTAAAAAGCTGCTCCCATCTCCAGAGCAGCCTCTCCCCACAGACAGCGGCTGCCGCTTCCCGTGCAGGGCGAAGGAGAAACAGAACAGGTTGCCAGAGCAATTAAACCATCACATGGAAAGCCCGGAGGGACTGTGGAGGGGCAGGGGGGATGCTGTTTCTTAATGGTCCCCCTCTATATTTAGCCTGAAATCCCTCAACCTCTAACCCTTCCAGGGGGCAGGCAGAGGTGAGAGCAGAGTTGGGGGCTTCGGCGCCCTTGGACTTGTGTGCCAGGAAGCGCCTGTCTGCCGGCGTGCGGCCCCATTAGCGCTCTGTCTTACAAGGTATCACCATATGGCAGGGCAGGAAACCCCAACTGTAAAACAGGCAGGGAAAACCACAGGACAGCCTGGCTATGTGAAATCTGACAAGATGATTCTGTAAGGACGTAAAATCGACACTGGGGAGCTGGCCTTGTCCCACGGGGTGCCAACTTCCCTCGGGGGCTAGGGGCACGTGTGGGTGATGCCGTATGATCAGCCTTGAGCTTCAGCCCCAGTTATAGGGGGCTTCCTTCCTCTCCGCCAGCTCCATCCTGAAGCCAGTGCTCATAAGTCAGGCACAGTGTATGGGGGGGAGGAAGGGGAGCACAGATTCCCCCATCTGTGTGCACATGTGCTTTATAGGGCCTTTTAAAAATACAAATGCCAGGGCCCCACTCCCAGAGACGATGACTCATTCTGGAATGGGGCTCAGACATCTGTGTTTATACAAAGCCCTCCTGGTGATTCTGAGCACCGCCAGTTGAGGGAGAACTGGTAGGTAAAACGGTCATAAAATACATTTAGGGGTTGTGGCTTTATGTTCTGGTTTTGGTCGCTTACTGGCTGAGGGATTCTGAACAAGTGTGTGTGTATCTTGGAGCCTCGGTTTCCCCATTTATAAGTGGGTATGAGTGCCCAGTTCCTGGCGCACACTCAGTGCTCTCAGGAAGTGCTGTGGGCTGACCGAATGGCGGGCTGGCTGATGAGCAAGTGCATCCATGGATCAACAGAGAGGTCTGCTTGTCGCAGGTCCGGGGCGACCCCAGAAACCAACTCTCATACAGGAATGAAGGAGTCGATTTGCAGGGTGGTCCTAAGAGGCATCAGCAGAAAAACTGGGAAGTGAGGATGACGTAAGGGAAGGAGCAGTAGAGGGTGCGTTAATGAGCCCATGGCTCCTGGGGACAAAATGGCATCTCTGGGACACAGTGCAGAACACGCGGGGAGATTTACCCCCAGCTCTTACCATCAATGGCCGACGGCTTCCCCCTGGGGGGTGTGAGCTCCGGGGCACTTCTGCCCTGTCCTGCTTGTGGGCAGAAGGATGACCCCAGCAGAGGGTTGGAGAGCCGCTGGTGTCTGCTACGGGGTGCCATCGGCAGCCAGGGCAAGGAGGAGTGTCCAGGGGACATGGCAGGACACCCAGGGCATCGGCCGCACTGTGCCACGGATTGGCATCTTCCTGCACCGGGCTGTGGAGGGGAGGGCAAGGCCCACTGGTGACTGGGGGCCCAAGTTCCCTGCATCACACAGCTGCTGGCACCTCCGAAGTCCTGTCTCTCCCCACTTGCCCGTTTCCTGGGCAGTTCTCAGGCTACATCAGCATTTCTCAACCTCTGCACTGCTAACAGTTTGGGCTGGTGAATTCTTTGTTGTGGGAGCTGTCCTTTGGGTCACAGGATGTTTAGCAGCATCCCTGGCCTCTACTCCCTGGATGACACTAGCATCTCCCATTATGACAGCCAAAACTTGTCCCCAGGCATTGTCAAATGTCCCCTGGGTGGCAAAGTCACCCAAAGTTGAGACTCGCCGGGGTAGGTGGATGCCTTGCCTCATTCCCGAGACTACAGCAGTTCCCCACTCAGACTTTCCGAGTGGTTTCGTCCTCACTGGGCCCCGGCTCTGCTTAGTCTCCGCTCAGAGGGATGCTGTGCTTCAAACACATCCCAGAAACAGGCCGGATCCCGGATGTGAGCATGCCGCCCCCTGCGGAGCTGAGCCCCGGGCTACAGTCACCGGAAGTTCAACCACAAAGGTGGCACGGGCATCACGGGCATCACGGTTGGGCGGCCGGGACCATGCTGAGCAGGGAAGGAAGTCTGGCAGCTTCTGGAAGAGGAGCCCAACCAGTAGTCAGCCCCAGAAGCCAACCCCTGAAGAGAGACCCACGGAGGTCCCCCCAGGAGTACTGGTGAAGAGCTTTAAGTGCTCTCTGAGACTACGCAGCTCTCCTAAAGTTATATACAGGGAGCAAGTGCACAGCCAGCCAGGAAAGCAGCCCAGGCCCATGGGCTCAGAACGGTTTCTTTCCACGACACCAGGGCGCATCCTGGTTAAAGAGGAGGGCCAGAGACTCCCCTCCCCCAAAAGGACAGAGTGATGCTCAGAATAAACCCAGGTATCCTGAGTCACTGGTGCTGACAGCCGACTCGCCGGCCCTGAGTCCTCCAAAGGATGTCACCGGCCTCCCCCTGGTTCGCTGACTGTCCATCAAGTCTGAGAAGCCAAGCTTGGGCATGCGGAGTTGTGTTTCTCCCTTGCTCTGCCCCCTCCACTCCTCTCCTTTATGTTTCCCTCCAGGACGCCTGTGCAGTGTGCATGCCAATCAGAAGGCACACAGTGGCATCCAGCCCTCTGGCAGAAGTGACTTACAGCTAGCCCCAGAAGCTGGCGAAGCACAGAACCAAAGATGGGCAGGGGGGCTCCAAGCCCACTGGGCCATCAGCACCCCCACCCCTCCCACCTTTGTTTCCTGGCTTGTGGATGCAGCAGCCTACCTGTGCTAAACAAGCTAAACAACAAGCAGGAGCCAAGAAACCTCTGTCCCTGAGCCTGGCCTCTGCCGCAATCTTCAGGGGGCCTGAGCAGCTGGGGCAGAGCCCTGGCAAGTCCAAGAGCTGCAAGGGGGTGCATTTCACACACATGCATGTCCATACACATGCACACAGACACACACACTTAACACTCTCACGCCAGCCCTGGAACGTGGCTGTTCTGTCCATCCCTATCCCCGTCCCGTCATTCACATATATCATTAAAATTCCTCTGGACAATGAGATAAGGAGGAAGAACAAGACTACACTGGCTGGAATGAACTCTCCAGGAATGCAAGGCTGGGGGTGGGGTGGGGAGGGGGCAAGCCTATCTAGAGGTAAGGACACACAAACATGGGGAATTAGAAAGTTTTCTAGGAATCTAGCTATCACATCTGTATTTATGAGGAAGTCATAATCCAAAGAGATGAAGGGGTTTTGGTAGCCCAACAGAGACCTGGGACTCAAACCTGCGCCTTCAGATGCAGCCCTTGCTATGGATCTGGAAGAATGTGCATCCACGGTTTAGCTGGGAGAGGAGGAAGGGGCTGGAGTCCTCGGCCTGTCTCCATGTAAATGGGAGTTGGGAACCTGTTGACATGCGTAATAATTCGCCCGGGGACTGAGAAAGACATCAGAGGTGAAAGTAACAAGCAGGCTCATGGCACTTCCTGTTGCCAAATATTTTCACATCCCTCAGCTCATGGGATCTTCATAACCACGTGAGGAGGTTACGGGTGAGGAAATTGAGCTCAGCAAGCTTGAGTAATGCCGGAAACTATGAACTCCAAACTACACTTTCACACGTGTTAAACTAATACTAGCAGCAGCAGCATTTGACCCCTTATTTACCAGTCGAGGCCCAAAATGTCTTAAAGGCAGAGAGTCATGTCTTATCCACACCTGAATCCCTCACAGGTGCCAACCAACAACTTGACATATAGTCAGGGATCAATATCCACCCGATGATGGGTTCGTTTACATAATACACCACAGCAACCCAGCAGGGAAGAGGGAAAAATACTCACATCTAGTGAGTTGGGTTTTATGGGCTTAAATCCAAGAAGGGCAGTTTTTCATGCTTCCAGGCTACCAAATGAGGGTCCTGGGGTGTTAAATTGAAGGGATCAGAAGGAGATGCTAAATGCCAAGGATCCAGGACTCAGGGAGAGGGGCAGATACCAGCCAGACAAGTCATCAGTACAGTGCCGTGGCCCCGGGTCTTGCCTTCAGTGGGGAGGGGCAAGCTGCCGTGGTGAGGGGTAGAGGGGCAGTGAGGGGGGAGAGGATGCGGGAGGGGGCGGATAGCCATGCTTCAAGAGCCCTGGCAGAATGGCCAAGCCGGCGCTCATGGCAAGAGCAGGTCCACACGTGGGGTGAGCAGGCTCTTTTCTGTGCCTCCCGGGAGGGCAGGGATGCAAATTCTAGAGTGAGGACAGGCGGAAATGCTCTAATTTTCAATTACTGTGTTCGCACCAAATGGAGCTCCGTCGTGCTCCCTCCACTGCAGTGTGTGTTTGACTTCGCATCCCACAACCTCCTGAACATGTAGACACAGAGCCACGGCTCCGTCCCGCCCGATCGGCCAGCCAGGTCGCCATGGGGCATGAGCTGTGGCCCAGCGTTTACACACAGGCTTATTAAAGCAAATAGGGTTTGGCCTAGATTGCAAATAGGCCCTCCTTCGGGTCAGGGTATTGCCGTGATCCTCTGGCATTTCGTACGGAGCTCGTGCCACCAAAACGGGCCTGCTTGGCTGCCCTGGACCACCTTGCCAGGCCCATTCTCCTTGCCCCCAGAGATGCTAAATATTTGCTTAACACAAGGAACATTCTCCATGCATCTTCCTACCACCTGGTGCAGGGGAGGGAAAAGCCTGATTTTCCCCAGAATCTCCTGAAAAGACAGGCACTGTGATTTACTGAGAGCTACCCTCCACTCTCTCCATGTCTGCCTGGCCTCAGTGTCCCCACCTGAAAAATGGGCAGAGTCCATGAGATGCTTTCTGCTCAGGCATCCTGTTCTCCCTGGGAAGCCCTGGGAAGTGGGGAGCACTCTGAGCTGGGAGTCAGGGGTCCTGCAGTCTAGTCCCAAACTTCCCCTTTCCTTGGTGAGTGACCTTGAGTTCTTCCTTCCCAATTCCTGAGTCTCTTAGCTGCAAAGTGAGGGGGCAGACTGAATGATCTCTGAGCTCCCTTGTCTCCCAGCAAAGTCATTATGGGGGGCAGGAGAGAAAGGGGAGGGGAGAGAAGTGGAGGGGAGGGGAGCAGAGAGCAGAGGAGAGCAACTTTAGCTGTCTTTGCCTGCCAGGCACCCCCCATCCACATGCCTGATTTTCCCTGGGGAGCCATCTCCTGTGGCATGCTTTCTTGGTGGGAGTATGGATCAGAATGTGTTTGCTGGCAGGTGGGCAGGAGACTCAGGCAAACCCAGATGGTTTCTCTTTTTCTAGAAGTTGACTTGGATCAAGGGCCCCTAGGACAGAAATACTGGAGTCCATCTATCCATAAAGCCCTGCCCTGAAACTACTGCTCAGGAATTCCTCCGTCCTCGACCCCCAGAGGTTCCTGATTCCTCTCCCTTCTGAAGCCCCCTTTTCGGTGTTAGTTCTGATTTTGCATGTTTACCAGTCATCTACGCTTTCACCTGCATGCCTGCGTCCTACGAGGCTGCTCCAAGTTCACCTTTTCAACAAAGCCTTCGCTCGTCTCCCCATCTCGACATGCAGCCTCTCCAGCTTTTCCCATCCTCCTCTCTGGCTTCATTCTTGTGCCAAGCACTTTATCACCATTGGCTCATTGTACTGTCTAATTCACTTACACACTCTGGGCACCGGCCATCTTTCCCCACTAGAACATACGCTCCATGAGGGCAGGCATTTGTGTCGGCTTTGTTCATTGCTGTGCTCTCAGTGCTCAGGACGGTGCCCGCACACAGGAGGCACCCACTGAGTACTGGCAGAATGAATGGGCATATAAACCGATGCCATAAGTTAACAACAGGCGGTATGGATTCTAACTCTGATACTGTCTCCTGTCCCCACTCTGGATCCTGGACCTCCCTGGCTGGGAAGCCCTTGGCCAACAGGGGAGTAGGAAGCTTGAATGAAAGCAGGGATCACAGCTCCCATATGAGGGGGGATGTGACCTCCTGGGGGGAGATCCCAGGGGGAGACCTCCTCCAGGGCGGTATAGCTCACTTCTCCAGCTTCTTCACCTCTCCTTTCAACCCTGTGTCCTAGACCAGTCTCTGGAATCTGAACCACTTTCTTCAAGAAATCTCAAAGTCCTGAGCTGTTTTCTAAGAAAGTAAAAGCCAAAGGAGAGCAAAGGAAAAATGCAGACAGGACTCAGTGGGCTAGAACCTGAAAATCATTTTGATACACCAATTTTTTGGATTTAATAATTCCTGCTCCCGTGGGATCAAGGTCATAAGCTGTAGAAAGAGGTCCAGGCGAGCCCACCAAAATCCGTCGGACTCAGCAGGAGACGCTGGGCCCATCTCTCTGGTCCCATCAATAGTCTGCTCTCCCATACACGCCATCACTTTGGTTGGACGCTACATCACCACTCTCTCAAGGTCTGTCTCTGCATCATTGATGTTTCCCACTCAATATCTCCTATCAGGCTCCTCGTCTCCCCTCGCTTCACTGAATGAAGATCCCCCCCTTCAAGGCCCCATTCTTAGCCCCCCAGGCTTCTCACTCCACATTTCATCTTCAGGGAAGATTTCCCCAAATTTTCTACACCCCCAAATCTGGAACTATCCGATGGACACCTCTACGTGAAATCTCCTTGGCCCTCTGCCAATCCTTACTTCCCAGCTCCCTTAACTTCTCTGTGCCCCAGACTGGACGAGCCCTCTTGGATCATCTCTAAAACGGGGGATTCATCCCCTTCTCAAACAACTGTTGAGTAAGTTTAACCATATCATTCGGGCACAGGTTCTCTGTAAGTGGTACGTGTGTGACTTGGTCTAATTCAGTCTCAGACTGTAAATACCTCCTCTTTATTTTGGCAGCCTGGTACGGCAGGTGCAGCTACATGTAATCACACTTAGAATCACACCCATGGGTCCCCAGTCCCCAGGAGGCTCCCTAGGCCTGGGATCCACATCCCTACCCTCAGTCCTCACCTGGCCTGGACTCGTCCTACGAGCCCCACCTGCTTCTCCCTCATCTGTAGGGCATCCTCCCAGCACTCTCTCCTGACAGATGAGCCCAGGGTGGGCCCAAGAAGGAGGCAGGGCAGGGGGAGGAGAGTGGCATTGAACACCACGCCTGGAGCTGTCCACGTGTGAGCCCGTCCAATCCTCAGCAGCTCCAGGAGGAACCTAGTACTATCCTCCCTGGACAGATGAGCAAACAGAGGCTCTAAGAGGGTCAGTGACAAGCCCAAGGTCACTGAGTCATCAGGAGGCTGCTTTGTTCTCCCTCTATCCGGCTGCCCAGGGAGAAGGGTAAAGAAGAGACACACCAGAAGCCCCAAACAAACTTGCTCTTACTATGATACCCTTAAAAATGTGGTCCTGGGGGCAAAACTGGGCAAGGGAAAGAGAGGTGTCTCTGCCAAAGAGAGGGTGGAGGGAGGAGGGTGCCTGTGCTCGGTCATGCTAATTTTGACATTTTCCTGCGCGTCTGCTTGTCATCATCAGCTTATAATTTAACCTCATCATGGCGATGTCTCTGGAATGTCAACAAGGCTTGCTGGAATTTCATTACAGCCCGGCAGCTGGCCCCTGGTATTTCTGATACAAATGATGTGCAGCTGCATTCTGGCCCTGCTCTCTTTATCCCCCATCTCGCAAATGGCGGCATTAGGCACACTTAATCCGGAGAGAGATTCCGCACACCAAGAAGAGGGCTTGTCAGTTCCGCCGGGGCATTTCCTATGGACTGCGCTGCCTGAGCCAATTAACCCAGAGTAATTGCTGAAAAGCATTAGATATTGATGATGGATACAGGGGGCTGACCCCAGGGGTGGCTGGAGGGAAAGTGGTGAATAATGAAACTTCGCTGTGTCTGCACAGCGTTTGCTGCTTTCAAAGCACCTCTGCCTGCATCATGGCAACGGTCAGTTGATAGAAACTGGGGAGCTGGTGGTGCTCCCCGCCTTCATGAAAGTGAAAATTAAACCTTGGAGCGGGAAACGATTTTGAATTCACCATAATCGAGAAAGACAAAAAAGCTGGGTGCAAAATTCCAATGCCCGGCTTTTGCTCTCATTTATTTGTTCAGCCAACAAATATTTATTGAACACCTACTATGAGCCTGGCATTGTGCTTGGCTCAAGGATATGGCTTCCCTATGTCTTATAGCCGTGGCATTTGTTTGTAGAATCTTCTCCTTTGGGGTCTTTCCCTAGGGACATCCTTCCCTAATTCCCTACCACCTATACCTGCTTATTTGCCTTTGCTCCTCAGGCCCCATCAGAATCTGTGCTCAGGGGAGGCTCTGATGTCTGTGGATTACACCTGAGTGTACATAAGTTTCCTTGTCTGCCCCATCCCAACAGTAGCCTGTGACACTGATCCTTCCAGGAAAGGGGACACCCCATCCCGTTATAGGACTCCTGCATCTCTGTGAACAGGATGGAGAGCCATCTGGGGCCAGAGGGCCTTCCTGGCCCTAGAAGCATAGCATCAGCAGCTGCCTGCCTGGCCTGGGGGCTTAGCTGGCCTTGCCAGTCCTTTGCATCACAGTGTGGCATGGAAATTTTGAACCATGATCCTGGTATATCTATGAGTCCGTGGGATGCAGTCTTGGTGCCCTATATCCTGGTACCCACCCGGGAGATGCTGAAGTGGGGAAGAGGCAGGCAGGCACAGAGGTGACTGAGTTCATGGCAGAGACCACACTGGGCCCAGATCTTCCCTGGGTTGAGTGGATGAATGAGCCAGCATCAGCCAGGGCTGCCAGCCTCTTTTCTGGGTGCGTCCACCCAATGCTGCTTAGACTAGAGCTGCTGAAGTTCTCACTTGCTTGGGTTCTGCCCCAGTGTTTCCAAGATTCTCAGGAAGATATTGCCTATTGATGTCAGGAATTGGGCTGGCTTATTGGACAGGGAGGAGAAGAATTCAAAGAGAACTTTCTGGAATCTAGTACCTGGAAACTTTCCTCCCCCCACCCTCATCTCTTTTATGTTAACCATGAACGTACCAGAAAAAGCGGGGCTCTTTTTAAAGCTGCAACTACCAGAGAGTGATATCAAGATCCCAAAGAGGTAAGAGGAACATGAAGGCCCAGAGACAGATGGATTGGTGAAGATACAGACACACAGACACGAAGGAAACCCTTGGAGACAGATGGACAAAGAAGCCATACACACTACCTGCCAAATATACACAGGCACAGAGGCAGAGAGAAGGGGAACTCAAGGCCAGATGAGAGGCACCCGGAGCAGACGGCCCCGAGCTTCTCAGAGCGCAAGCAGGTCAGCCCAGGGTAGCACGCTGCTGGAGCCAGAGCACCTGGGACGGGGTCCAGCCTGCCTCTTACCGGCTGTGGGACACGGGGCACTGCCCTGTCTCTAGACTTCAGTTTCCTCAGCTTCAAAATGAGGACAGGGAGAGCCTCTGATGCACAGGTTTGCTGTGATGATTAGAGGGGCTTGGAACCGTGCCTGCCGCAGAGGCCCCGTCCACAGCAAGCTGCAAACGTGGCGAGGCACAGGCTGGGACAGTGGGGCAAGTCTCTGGCAGTGCGCATGCCACACTCCCGGGCCGCCGTGTGCCGGGAGGGAGCCAGGCCGGCCTGGGGTCACTCTGGCATCGGGGCCGGGTACCATCATCCTTTCCCATGCCACAAACCCTGCCTTGGGGAGAGGGGAGGGACAGGGGTATTGATGGCAAAGAGCAAAGGGTTCTGACCCTGCCGGTGAACGCTGCTGTGGGGGGGCAGGGTAAGAACACATGCGTGGAACTCCCAGGCCCCCCACACACCTGCAGGACTGCTCAACGTGGGTCACAGGGAAAGCCAAAATAGAAGAGACCACAGACAGCAGGAATGCAAGAACCTCTCTAAAGCTCGGGGCCCAGGCAATGAGGTGGTCCGCCAGAGCGCAGCCTGGCTCGTGCTGTCTCAGGGGCACAAGAGTGAGCCTGGCGTGAGGAGGCCTGGTCAGCCGCCACACTCAGGGCCTGGCGGCGGGTGGTGGACACGCTGTTCACGGCAGCACCCCGCTTCCCTGGGCAGCTGACGGCAAGGCCGTTGGAGCCCCCGCCTTCCTCACCTCTCCACGGCCAAGCTCCAGCCAGCCCAGGAGGGGTGCTCTCTCACCCTGGTGTCCCCCCCGCAAAGCACAGAGTCCTTAGGGAAGCCAAGGAGTCATCCGGGCTGAGTCCAAGCCATGACCTCCTCGGGTACCGGGGTGGATCCTACCAGGTTTCCTCAGGGTAAGAAGGGACAGAAAGGCTCCACATGTCAGGAAAAGACGCAGAACCCCTCCTCCAAGGACTCCCCCATTTTCCCCTGCCGATGGCACTTCTATAGCATGAGGGCCAGTCATGTTAGCCAATGGGCACATGGACGCTCAGGGATGCCAAGGCCATTTCTCAAGGTGACATAACGTATAAATGGCTAACCCCTCACTTACAAGGTCCAAACCACATGTTCTAGCCTCACGCTCAGACTCCTCCATCCTTGCTTACTCACCCTCAACAACAAGGAACTTGGGGAACTCGGTCTCATTCAAATGGGTTCTGCACATTGGTAGTCCCAAGTGAGTAGCTCCCCCACCCATGCCCATCAGGCCCTTGTCCGTATCTGCTGGATGCAGATGAGCCAGGGCCCTGGCCACTCAGTATTCCTGGGATTCTGAGCTGAGCCCCAGCCCCGGTGAGCCTCGGAGAGTCTCACACAGCAGCTGCCAGGGGTGTGGGCTTGAAGCCAAATCAGATAATATGAAAATACTAATAATAAAAAAAACAGAGACACAAACCCAAGGATACCGAGATAAGCATGAGAGGTGAGATCCACAAACACAGAGGCAGATAGGACGGGGGATGGAAGGACACATCTCCACCGACAGCCTCGTACTTTCAGGACACAAGAGCCCAAGGACAAGGCTGAGCAGGGAGGAGGGGCATCGGGGCTGGTCTTCACTCCATTCTTGCCACTTGGTCAAGGTCAGCTTTCACAGAATGGAGATGTTTCCCAGGTGAGACCAGAACATCCAGAAATGATTCAGTGGGTCAGAAGAGAGGAGAGGCTAGAAAGTGCTAGAAGATGGGCCTTCACCAGTATGGAGACGGAGACCACAGTGGGAGGCGAGGCGCTTTTCTGACAACCAGGGGCCGTGAGGTGGCGGCCTGTGATGGACACAGTGATGCGCCCCCAGGTCCCACTTCAGGAAAGAAGGACTTACTCCCTCAGCGACTGGGGCCACTGCCTACAGGAAGCCCTCGGCTGCCAGCTCACTTCGGGGTTTGCTGTGGTGCAGAGAGCTGCCTTGCTCAAGATCGGTCCACCTCCAACACCGAGAGGTAGGGAGGTATGGAGGCCTGAACTCCCTGTCCCAAATGGAAACCCCTCAGAAGCCTCATTCCGTATTCATATGTCCCTGCAGCGCCCGGCCAAGGTGTCCACGGACAGGGCATCCCGGCTCCCCCTCTCCTCTGCCCCTTCCACGGGTGTTACCTAAGAGCACTTCCTAATAAACCGACTGTGTGAGAATCTCCTCCAGCAGTCTCCTTCCTGGGGGATCCCCCATGCCGGGACACACGCTAAACGCTGAGCGGGAGGCTCACTCTTGCCGGGAGGCAGTTTACAAAGAACCTTTCAGCCTCCCTCGATCTTCACAATAACTTGGAAAAGAGATATTCCTGTTCCCACCCAACAGAGGAGAAAACTGAGGCACAGAGAAGTTAAATAACTGTTTGAAGGCCACAATAGCAAGCAGTTGGTGCAGCCAGGGCTCAAACCCAGGTCTATCATGCTCTAAAATGTATGTTCTTTCCTCTGGTACACAGCTACTCTGGGAAGGGAGGGAAGGAGGGAGGAGGGTGAGAGGGAAGGAGGAAAAGCAGGAAAGAACTAACGGGGAAGGGAGGGGAGAGGAAAGAAAAGGAGGGGTGGGAAGGGAGGGGTGCAGGGGAGGGGAGAGGGAGGAGAGGAGAAGGGAGGGGAGGGGAGAAGAGGGGAAAGGATTAGCTAACATTGAGCACTTACTCCAGACCAGGCAACATACACAGCATTTTACATGCATTATCTCATTTAATCCTCACAATTTTATGACATCTATATTATTTTTAACTACGTGTTATAGATGAAGAATTTGGCTCAAAGAGGTGCAACAGATTGTCCAAGGTCACAGAGCCAGTAAGTGGCAGAACCTTGATACAAACCCAGTTCTGTCTCACTCCAAGCCCGGACATCTTAACCACTACTATTATGGAAAGTTAGGGCCAATCAGAAGGCTGGGGGACCCCCGGATATAGGTGTGGACTAGAGGCTTGAAGAGTCCAGGGCCGCCGATCTAGGCCCTAGGTGCCTGCGTGGACGGGAAGCTTGGAGAGATCAATATCCTAGCTCTCCTGGGAGCAGACAGGACCTGCTTGAGGGCTGACCCAGTTCAGGCCCGGAGCCTTCGCTCAGAAATTGCACCAAGCCAATCCCTAGCCGTAATTACCACCAGGCTTGCAGCACGGGGCTGAGAGCTGGAAATAGCTCTGTATTTATTTACCCTGCAATTACATGCTACATTAAATGCTCCGCGAGAACATGGCGATCACCCTGCAATTAACTGGTCCCTGCTTCCTGGGCAAGAGAAGGCTGGAGACAGTTACTGGGTGAAATCAAGTGCTGCCTGGTTTCTTAATGGGACTGGGGGTCACCTTGTAACTTGCACCGTTGGGCTGGGCTGGAGGCTGCAGCTCCAAGTAGGAGCTCTCTTAGCTCCTGGGGGAGGGGTTCACAGCCCATCAGACCCAACCCAGACTTTGCTGTGAGTTCTGGAAGGGGCTGGCAGGAAAGAACCTCCTTGAGCTGCACCCCACCCTGCTTGCCTCTTCCACTCCTCTTGGAGCACCTACTGACTCTACTTAATTCTTGGAATTCTTGAAGCATCACCCCACCAGTCTTTACGGGAGCTATTTCTTGTCATGTTTACCTGGTAAATTCCTATTTACCTTTCAAGATTCAGCTCAAATGTCACCTCCTTGGGAAGGATTCTTGGAAAGAAGATTGCACAGGGTAGTGAAAACCTGACAGACCTCGGATCAAATACCAGCTTCATTATCTAACAGCTACGTGACTTTTGGCAAGTTACTTGACCTCTCTGAACCTATATGTATATATATATAGAGAGAGAGAGAATTCCCTGACATCTCATGCGTATGCATTATGTACATATACTGGAACTCAATATCTTAAAGTTAGGAGCAGATTTTAGCAGGATGGAAATAGCATGGTGCCTGGCACACAGTAGGTGTACACTAAATCTTTGTTGAATTAATAAACCAATGACTAAAGCAACCAATCAATCAAAAGTCAATTAGGAGCTGAGAATATGTATGCCCCCGTGTTTATCTTCATGGCTCCCCACTTAACTTCCTACATATAAACATGTAGCCACGTTATTCAAAAACATAATGTGCAAACATGATGGTAATTGGTTTCTAGTTGCCTGGAGATTCCAGAGAACTAGTTTCTCAGGCTGTGCAGCTAGATTAAGAACGCCAGCAAAAGGCATTAAGAAAAGAGTTAATTATATATTTACTACCTCTGTTATTTTCTCCTAATTATGTCTTGGCAAGCAGAGTCCCCTGGATGAGTCTTAAATCTCAGTGTCTTTAAAAATATAATAATAAATCAATGTGAAATGGAATGTTCCCAATAGCCAAAAATGCCCAGGGAAGTTTTCAATCAGCGAGAGCCCCAGTGAGCCAGGCTGGCACCTGTCTTGACTGTGTTTGGGCTCTAGAGCCCAGATTTGGGGCCAGAAAAGCAGCAGGAGATCAGGGCAGTGTCTGGGCCCTGGCACCGAGGCCACCTCCAAGTCCGATGAGGGTCACCTGGAGTTCCTGTGGCCATTACCTGCTGCCAATTTCCCCGCAAGGCAACAGGAGGAAGAAGCTGGGTGTGAAAATTAATGAACCACTCCCGTGGCATTTTGCTTGGTTTCTGGATTGAGAAGACAGGGGCCATTGACTGAGCCACCCTCTGCGTCAGTGGTTCTCAACTGGGAACCATCTCGTCCTAGGGGACATTTGGCAAGGTACGGAGCTATTGTCGGTTGCGACGACCTGGGGTTGCGCTACAGGCAGCTGGTGAGTAGAGGCTAGGGATGCTGCTAAACATCACACAAGGCACAGGACGGCCCCCACAACCACAGATCCTCTAGCCCCAAATGTCAACAGTGCCGAGTTAAGAAACCCTACTGAATGGGACAGCAGGCTGGGGGCTGGGTGTTTCCATACTATTGCTGACTATCATCACTTGGTTTTCAGACCTTTGTGTATCTGTCTTTTCTAGTTTGGTTTCTAACGATAAGGAAAACCCGGGCACACGCACGCTCAGAACAAATGCCCAGGCTTCCTTCGTTGGAGCCGCCACACCTCCTTGGCTGTGGTCACCTCCAAGGCTCACGGGGCCCTTGCCTGTGAGCACCTGCATGTGTCGGCTCTTCCTCTCCTCCTGGGGAGGAGACCGTGCCTCTCTCACCAGTCCCAGGAGGCAGCGTGAGGGCAGCCAGGCTGTTGCTGCTGCATCACACTGACCTGGGCAGGAGGCCCAGACCAACCTATGCCTAGATGACCAGGAATCAGGCGCCACTCCTGGGCCCAGCCATTTCACTGTGTTCCATCCCACACCATCAAACACAGGGACGCCATCCCAGCAACTGTTAGGCCTACCAGTTTCTATGATCAGAGTCTCTCGTCTACGATCCAAAGGTCCCTGGTACAAAAAAAAGTCCAAAAGGATTTCCCTAGGATGTTTGCATGCGGTCTTTACAACCACCCCACAGGACAGATACTGTACATCCCTCTCACAGCTGGGGGAAAGAGGCTCTAAGGACCTAGCCGGCTCACTGAAGGTGACACGACTAAGAAATAATGAAACTGCAAAGCAAACAGGAGTCCATTCGACCCCGAGGCACACACGAGTGTTCTTGCCGCTAGAGCCAGCTGCCAAACGAGAAAGAGATGTTTTTGAGCTTTACAAGAGTGGAGGGAAGAGGAAAAGCATGGATCGTCCCTAACGCTGACCTCCTCCATAAGCACCGTCCCTGTCCCCAGAGTCTGCTGTCTTCCCACGGAGTGCCAGACGCTGAAAGGAGACATAGGTTAAGAGCAGAAGGATAAAGTCGTTTGGGGACTGGCGACAGGCAGTATGAATATAGATGTGGGTGATAAACATACGGGGCTCATTAATCTAAGAGGAGGCCGAGGCTTCTTCCGAACAGGTGTCAGAAAGATTTTAATAAAGGCCCTGAGCCATGGTGAGTCATTAAAGGCACGCAGGGATGTGAGGAGGACAGTCTGGCTCAGCGAGCTCCAGGAACACCTGGATAGTCTACACTGCAGATGCGAACTTGGGAAACAATCTAAACTACTGTAAACTTCTTCACATTATACCCCCCCACCCCCGCTGCCCTGCTGTGCATGCACACAAACCACCACACACATACACACACACACACACCCCTTCTGTCTAATCCAGCATCTCTCCACATGGGTCCTCTAGAGCAGCACGTTAGAAATTCCACTTGCCTAGGAGCTACACTGCCTCAGCCCAGGGTCTGGGTGGGGCCTGCCACTCTGCATTTCTAACCAGCCCCCACGTGCTGCTGACACGGCAGGCCCACGGGCCACTCTCCAACTAGAAAGGCTTCAGCATACTGGTGAAGCAAGATGTTCACAGCTCTTCCGGGAGCCTGAAAGAATGCACAGGTGAAATGGTTTGGGAAACACTACACTGAGCTTCACAAGCATCTGAACTCCACAGGAAGGGAGTGGGGTATAATCTATATAAAGATAGTAAAAGGCTTTATAGGAAACCAAAGAGGTTCCGTGGTCAGATACTTTTGGGAGAACCTGCACGCTGAGTAAGTCAGATCACATCCCTCCTCTGTCTGCAGCAGCGATGCAAGAGCCCTCACAGTGGCCAACACAGCCCCCTAGGACTTCACTGCCTCCTTCTCTCCGCCCTCCCCAACTCCAGGCACATGGGCCTTCCCAGAGGACACTAGCCCAGCAGACTCCGGCTTCGGGTCTTTTCTCTGACAGTCAACTCTCTGAACTCCCCAGCCCCCTTCTTTGCTCAAATGCCACCTTCTAGAGGAGGTTTTCCTGACCACCCAATGGAATATCCCCACCTTCTATCCCCAGCAATTGCAATCCCCCTTTTAACCTGTTTGTATTTTCTTCTTCTTTTCAATGCATGTTTACCTTCAACCACACCATACAACTGAATTTATCATGTGGATTGTTTACTGTCTGTCTTGCCCACTTGATTATAAGCTGCGTAAGGGCAAGAATCTCTGGTGTTTCGTTGCTGGTTGACTAGCACCTACAACCATGCTTGGCATACAGTAGGCACTCCACGTATCTGCTGAATCAGCAACTGAACCAACGTGAAAGTGAAGATCTTAATGGGAGTGGAATATAGAAAGCATCATCCTCCAAAGGTTTTTAACCACAGAAGCTATTTCTTTCTTTCTTTTTTTTTTGCCTGCAGAGCATCTCAGCATGACCACTATTCCTAAATGCACATTTCCTAGGAAATGCTGCTATAATAACTCACCAAGTTTCCAGCTCTCATCCATTTTCCTAAATCCTTCCTGGCCTATTCATATTCATTCCTTGCCAGGTCCCAGGGCGATGAGTTCCATAAGTTTATTACCCACAGTATAAATTTATCTTTAAATCTGCAAGAACAATGTCACGGGAGAGGTGCTCACTGCCCACTCTCCTAAGTGCCCCCCGGTACTGCCGGTGGAGAGAAGGCGCCGGGTTTCACACCATGCCTTATAAGAAATAGGTGCTTCACAAATACATAGTTAAGCCTCAAAGTAATCCTCTGAGGTGAGTCTTAATGCCCATTATACAAATGAGAACCAGAGTCTCAGAGAGATTAAGTACCTTTGCAACTGGGATTCAAATAGAGGTCTGCCACACTTACAGCTCATACACTCCCCACAACACCAAGGTGGCAAACCTCACAAAGCAGTGTCTGGCAAATGCTGAACTACACAATCAGACCCCTGGGAGTTGTGTGTCTGTTCAGGGCGCCTTCTATTTTATTTTATTTTATTTTTAAAGATCTATTTATTTATTTGAGAGAGCGAGAATGAGAGAGAGAGAGAGAGTACATGAGAGGGGGGAGGGTCAGAGGGAGAAGCAGGCTCCTCACTGAGCAGGGAGCCCGATGCGGTACTCGGTCCCGGGACTCCGGGATCATGACCTGAGCTGAAGGCTTAACCAACTGAGCCACCCAGGCGCCCCTAGGGCACCTTCCATTTTAGCAAACGCATCCGTACTGGCAACAACAGCTCAGGCTCCTTGAAGTTTTACTATATGCCAAGCGTTATTCTAAGCACTGGACATGTATTCCTACAACCGTATGGACCTCACTTTACAGATGAGGACGCTAAGGCAATCGAGAAGCTAGGGAATGTGCTGTCTTGCCCAAGGTCACATAGAGCTCCCTGCGCCAGAATCAGGGAAAAAGAAGAGTCAGGCGAGACACAGTCCTGAACCAACCTGTTGCTCCCGTGAGCACCTCACCATGCTTTTGTGATCCCAGTGCCAACGCCAGCTCATCCTTGCCTCCTCCCTCAGTGCCCCCCAGGATCCACCCCGATCATTCCCCAACCTCCAGCTCTTCCTCCCGGCTCCCTGATGCATCTGTTCTTCCGACAGGAGGATTTCTCCGTGGACGGGAGTCCATCCTATAAACTTCCATCTCTGCGACCCTCTCCAATATGGTCTTCCCAGATGATCCATGCTGGGAGCCAGGGCCTGGCACCACCAAGAAGGCCCTGAGAGATTGTCGTTTGTCATGTGGGGCAGCTGAGACCCAGAGGAGCTGCTGACTTGCCTACTAAGAGCTCACACAGTAATAAACCTGGACCAGGATGCACGCCTGGGAATCCCATTCCACCAGCATCCTTTACTTCATCTAGCAGCCAGCCAGAAAGTATTTACCAAGCACCTGCTGCATAAAAGGGCCAAGGAGCAACCCAGGGGTTTCTGCTCTACCTTCAGCGGGCTTAACATTTGTGTTCACGCGTACTTTCTTCACTCACCATCTCTTCATTCAATCAATCTTTGGTTCCCGTAATAAAGGGATCAAAAAGACAATCACTTCTAATAGAGAGGAGATTCATTTTTTGAATCAATTGATTTATTTTCTCCAGTTTTGTTGAGATATAATGTTGTATTAGCTTAAGGTGTACAACATATTACAACATGTATTCCGAAATGATCTCCACAATAATTATAGTTAACATTCATCGCCACCCATTTTTTTAATAAATAACAGAAATTTATTTATAATAATAAACAGTGATAAGTGCTTAAAAAATAACTATTCAATATTCTATGACAGCATGCAATTTATGAGGGAAGCAAGAAGGAATGTGACGTAGCCTGGGAATCAAAGAAAACTTCCTTGAGGAGGTGGCATTTGAAGCGAGATTTTTTTTTAAATTTTTTTATCGTTATGTTAATCCCCATACATTACATCATTAGTTTTAGATATAGTGTTCCATGATTCATTGTTTGTGCATAACACCCAGTGCTCCATGCAGAACGTGCCCTCCTCAATACCCATCACCAGGCTAACCCATCCTCCCATCCCCCTCCCCTCTAGAACCCTCAGTTTGTTTTTCAGAGTCCATCGTCTCTCATGGTTCTTCTCCCCCTCCGATTTCCCCCCCTTCATTCTTCCCCTCCTGCTACCTTCTTCCCCTCCTGCTACCTTCTTCTTCTTTTTTTCTTTCTTAACATATATTGCATTATTTGTTTCAGAGGTACAGATCTGAGATTCAACAGTCTTGCACAATTCACAGCGCTTACCAGAACACATACCCTCCCCAGTGTCCATCACCCAGTCACCCCATCCCTCCCACCCCAACCCCACTCCAGCAACCCTCAGTTTGTTTCCTGAGATTAAGAATGCCTCATATCAGTGAGGTCATATGATCCATGTCTTTCTCTGTTTGACTTATTTCGCTCAGCATAATACCCTCCAGTTCCATCCACGTCATTGCAAATGGCAAGATCTCATTCCTTTTGATGGCTGCATAATATTCCATTGTATATATATACCACATCTTCTTTATCCATTCATCTGTTGATGGACATCTTGGCTCTTTCCACAGTTTGGCTATTGTGGACATTGCTGCTATAAACATCGGGGTGCACGTACCCTTTCGGGTCCCTACTTTTGTATCTTTGGGGTAAATACCCAGGAGTGAAGCGAGATTTTTTTTAAAAAAGGATAGCAGAAAAAATAAATAAATAAAAATAAAAACAAAAGAGGACAGTAAGAGTACATGAGGCAAGAAGAGAATTGAGAGGAAGAGCTTGTGTACAGGAAGGCCCTGGCAGAGAAAGAATATAGCACAGTTAAGACTAGACTATAACCGTAGAGTATAGAATGTACACATAACACATCAAGCACGAGGCTCTTTCCAAGGAAGGCAATGAACATTTATTGAGTGACTACGATAGGGCAGTCACTTTAACCCACCCATTTCCCAGTTGAAGTAACTGAGACTCTGAAGGATTAAGACACTTGCCAAATGCATGTGCAGATACTGTTGCTATTCCCCCCTGATTGCTCATAGTCCTCTTTATCATGTCTGTGGGCCTTTCCTCCAGCTCTTGTGGTTGTTTTCTTGCTTCTAATGACCTGCTCCTGCTATTCCCCTTGGAGGCCTGTCCTGGGTCACTATGTCCTTTTGCCGTTGCTCCCAGACAGCTATAAGGGCCTGGGAGTTAAAACCCGTGGAGTGACCCTTAGACAATGATGGCCGGGAGCATGAGGCCCCACAGCACTGCCTGCAGTGGAGACAAGCTCGGAGGTGTACCCCCTACAGTCCCCTGCAGGGTCAGGCTCAGCCAGGACCTGGCCCCACATTGTTCCCTCACCTCACATCTTCCCCCCACTCTGTCCTGCCTCCCCCACTTCCTTCTTGGGTTCTCCTGCGATCCCTTCTTAACAAATCACTTCGACAGGAATTCTCACCTCAGAGACTGCTCCTAGGGAACCCGACCTAAAACGCAACCCATGTCTGTCTGAATTTGAAGCCCTTTCTCTTGCTGGTAAGACATGATGATTAAACAGAGCAACACCAGTTAAGCGTAAAATGAGTAGTAATGGTAAGAAGTTAAAGAGCAGGGAGAGGTTTCTTGGAGCTTAGGGAGGAAGAGGAAAGCCCCAGAGAGTCAAGAGAATAGTTCAGCATCAAAAGATGTGTAAGTTATAACCCAATGGAGAAGGCAGGCATCCAAGATGGGGTATGATGTTACAGAAGAATAGCATGACAAGGGTGACAGGTCCCCACAGAAGAGAGGGAATTGGGCCATCCGAGTGGAGTCGCGGTGAGCAGCACAGGAAGGAAGGGCAGGGTTAGGCTGGGAAAGGGCTCTTCAGGATCAGGCTAAGAAGGTGGAAAGAATGTGCTCTTTTTTTTTTTTTATTATGTTATGTTAATCACCATAAATTACATCATTAGTTTTTGATGTAGTGTTCCATGATTCATTGTTTGTGCATAACACCCAGTGCTCCATGCAGAACATGCCCTCTTTAATACCCATCACCAGGCTAACCCATCCTCTCACCCCCCTCCCCTCTAGAACCCTCAGTTTGTTTTTCAGAGTCCATCATCTCTCATGGTTCATCTCCCCCTCTGATTTCCCTCCCTTCATTCTTCCCCTCCTGCTATCTTCTTCTTCTCTCTCTTTTTTTTTTTTTAACATATAATGTATTATTTGTTTCAGAGGTAAAGGTCTGTGATTCAACAGTCTTACACGATTCACGGCGCTCACCATAGCACATACCCTCCCCAATGTCTATCACCCCGCCACCCCATCCCTCCCACCCCCCACCACTCCAGCAACCCTCAGTTTGTTTTCTGAGATTAAGAATTCCTCATATCAGTGAGGTATTATGATACATGTCTTTCTCTGTTTGACTTATTTCGCTCAGCGTAACACCCACACCTAGGTTCCAGTGCTACACCCACTCCTTCTGGAAGGTGTGTGACCTGAAACAGGTAACTCAGTTCACTGAGCAGTGAAATGAAAGGACCTACTTCAGATGTTTGTATTGAGGATTAAATAAGAATAGCTCAGTGAAAACCCCTGGCCTATTACCAGAGATTCAAATTGCGCTTTCCACCACCCCCACCTCATTCTAGGCGCTTGGGTTCGATTCTGGTAGAGGACTGACTGCAAAGACTTTCATCAAGAAAGTAAAATTTTCAAAGTAACATTTTAGAGAAACTCGTATGACAGTGGCATGCAGGACAAGTTAGAGACAGGTGGGAGACCTGAGGACCAACGAGGAGATGTTTGCAGGAGACCTCTGGGTTTGGTGATTCACCCCAACCTAGGAAAGTGGCAGTGAGCCCAGGAGGACACCCACAGAGGCGCTCGCAAAAGCGCCAGAAGCCCCAAGAGGCTTTGAGGTTTTGATCTGGTGTCTGAATGAACAGGGATGAGAGAAGAAGAACTGGTTTGAGGGTGAAGGTGGGGAGATGGATTTAATGCATATTGAGCTTGAAGTTACATCTTGACATCCAGAGAAGCAACAGCATATAGCCAAAAGAGCCAGACAGACCTGGGTTCAAATCCCAGCCCTGCAGCTCACTAGCTGCGGGACCAGCGAAGCATCAGGACCTCTGTGAGCCTCTATTTCCTTATCTGCAAAAAAGAGAAGGCGAAGACAGGTTGCTTTCAGGCCTGACGCATACCAAACTGTCCGGCAACTTACAAACTGAGGGATGCACAACACATCCTTTCTTTTTTCCTTAACATTTATCAGTCATGGAAAGGAGTGCCAAGGTCGGCCTCAGAGCTGACACTGTAGATTCAGAAAGCACTGGACTCAAGCACAAGGCTGAGACATGAGCATAAGCTGAGATCAATTACCTTTTGGAGGAAGATGTCCTGTCAAAGACGGATAGGCACCCAAGATAAATTTTCAGTTAGTTGGCTACTTCTGTTTTCCCACAAGGAGAACAACTCAGTTTGGTTGTACAAACATTTATGAGCCAGACACAGTGAAAATGGGTACCCTGAGATGAAAAACACTGGGTACCTGCCCAGGAAGGACTCACAATTTCTTGGAGGGGACCGACATGGAGAAAACGAAGCAAAGGAGAAGAGTTCTATCAGATGTCTGAACCAAGGGCTGTGGGTACACCGAGGAGGGGGTGATTCATTTTGCCTAGAGGATTTTATGCAGAAATAGCCAGAACACTAAGATCTCTCCCAAAGAATTAAACACAAATAGTCATTTTTCAAATAAACTAACCGTCAATAATAGTATTCACTTAATTATTAGTTCGAAAATGATAGTTCAAAGACAAGGAACTCGACCAAAAATCCTAACCCCAAATTTCTAGGTCATTACGGTAAAAATAGTAGGGAGATAAAGAATGTAGATCGGCAAGTGTTGGATTCTCTAGATTCCAACACGGACAGTTTCTAAACCACATGGGTCAGCCGTGACATGGTTAACCAGGGTTGGCTGCCATCACAGAAAGATCCATCTGCGCTTTATGAGTTCACGGGTATGAAGATGGGTGTCAGCAGAGGGGAAAAATATCATTTCCCTATTAACTGAATCTCAAGCAGCCACTGCAAAGACCAGAATGGTGGGCCTGGAAGGAGCCTCAGAGGTTCAGCTCATTCAAACCCTCTTCTGCTTTCCTGACGAGGAAAAGACAGAGAGAGGGGAAGTGATTCACACAAGGTCACCTAGGTGTGGAGAGCCAGGACAGAGCCCAGAGTTGCTGATGCCTCACCGAATGCTCTAAGACACCACCCTAACCTCTTGAATGAATCATTGACACCAGATCCTCCAGAGTCCATCCTGTCATCAGCGTCACATGTGCATGCACACACACACACACATAGACACACTCTTAAAGTGACCCTCGGTGGGCCCCCACCTCCTCTGCATGGAGGAAAGGTCTACCATGCCCTTGGTGACAGCCCACAAGTGTGGTGCTCAGAGCTGGCCCATAGGGTCAGGCCTCTAGGGGATGATAACCCAGCAGGGAAGGATTCTTCAGTTCACAGACTGCTGGCTTCCCTCAGTGTTCCACAAAATAGCCTCACCTGATATTCCCTGCCAACCAAGGCAGGAAGTTCTGCTAATTTCCTTAATAACTTAATGAGATTATTAACCACTACCCTGTGGGGGCAGATTTGGTCTTTCCTCTTGGTTATGAGACTGCATCCATTTTTCATACAATTATAGCCTGAGCGGATCATCACTGGGGCTGCCAATTGTGGGCTTATTAGGAGCAATTTAGATGCAAGATTGGATTTCCTTTCTGCACAGAACCTTTTGTTTGAAGCAAATGAACTGGTGTTCCTCATATTAGTATATTAATAAAATGTTGTCCAAGAGGTGTTTGCTCTTTAAGACTGGCCCGATGGTGGGATGGTGAGAACACAGCTCTGGGAGGTGGGGTGCCTGGTTTCTTGTCACTCCTCTGCACTCCCAGCACTCCGGGCCTCGTTTTCTCATTATCTACTGTGATAAGGTTGGGCCGGGTCGGTCTTTCAGAAAACCGAGGGCCCACGAACTATCCACACCACTTTAGAAAACGTTATGGAATGACGCATATTACTGACCTAATGCCTCACAGACTGAGGAAATTGTGACTTCTCTCCTCTTGGGTAGAATTATGTCTTCTGAGTGTGAAATGCCAGTTAGCTCAGCCTGGTCAGATGCTCTGATTGTCAATGACATCATGGGGATTTAGAGGAAAACAAAGGGGCGAGGGGACCACTGAGGAAACTGATTTCTAAGGTCTATCTCTGGTCGACTATGCATTCATTGAAACTCAGCTTCCCTGACCCTGCCAGGCTGAATTTATTTGTGTCCATCCAGCACCCCTCATTTGAGATTTCTGCTAACTATGGACACCTCTGCCTTCTCCCAACTAGGCTGTGCCTGCCTTCCTTAAGGTAGGTAGGGGTGAATGCCAGTTATTGCTCTACCCAGGAGTGTGTGAGAGCCGGCTCACACTGGTTTGCAACAGCTAATGACATGCATTTCTTCCGAGGTCAATGACTTCATGAAACCAGTCGTGGTGGGAGTATTTACAACAGGGAAACTGAAAAACATTACAAATCAGGACTCTGTTGCCTCCCAGAAAGCTACTTGTTAAATATTTACTAGCACATCACTGACTACATACATCCCCAGTGCTTAGGTTTTAGGGTGTAAGAACTGCACAGTTGAATTTTGATGAATAAATGAATGATGAGAGTCAGCAAACGTGGGGGCTGATAGGTTTCAGGCCAAGCTACATGTACAAGTGAAATAGAAAGTTGCCCAAGTAACTTGTATGAACTTCGGCTGTGTTTTAAAATCACCTGATGCCTCAGCCCCATCCCAGTCCTGAATCCCTGGGGTGAATCCCTTGAACATCAGTATTTTCTAAATATCCCCATATGATTCCAAAATACAGCCAAATTTGAGAACCACTGGTTTAGAGAAAATTCCTAGGTTAGTCTTAGCCCCCCATGACCCCATCTTCAAGCACCCCAAATGTCCCCAGTGCCTACCATTTGAACACAGGGAGACTGAGAGTCAAGGAGAGGGATGAAATTTCACTGGTAGTTTAGCAGCCATCCCTTTAATAAGAGGCCGGGTTACAAGGAGGCTCTCCCCTCCCCACTTGGTATGGTTTTGACTTTTTGGCTCATATCTAGGATGATAATTTAGTTAGATGGCCATTTAAGAAAAAGCATCTCAACTCTGTCGAAAAGAGTTCAAAAGCCCCAGGCTAAAGACAGTTTCCCTCCAAGTCACTAGTGCATGGCCATTGTCCCCAACTCCCCAGGCTTGAATGCCCCTGTCATTCCCTTTGCTCCATGCCGCATGGCTGCTAGTTTTCTCCCTTTAAAGGGCCAGTACAAGCACCACCTCCTCTTTGAGGCTCTCCTTGATCTCCAGAGCCATCAGCAAGACATGGAGGCAAAAGCATGGGCTTTGGAGTTAAACAGACTCTGAGTTCAAGCTCCTGCTCTGCTTGACAGCTGTGAAAATGTGGCACATCATCTAGCTTCCCTGAGCCACAGGTTCTGCCTGCACAAAACGTGGTTGACGACACTTAGATAAATTGGCGTAACGTAGCGAGATGTGCATGGTGTCATGCCCTGCAAATGGGACAGAACAGAACCATGCGATTTAGTCTAGTCTGCTCTGCCCTGCAGTGGCCGTTCATTCTGGTTGAGTCATGCCCCTCTCTGACCCTCAGTCTCCTCCTCTGAAAATGGTGGTGTCTGACTAATGTTCTGGATGGGCCTTCTCAGTTCTAGAGGGACTTCATGTCTCTGCCTCTCCCCTGGCATTTATCTGCCTTCCACAGTGATTGATCCTTTTCTATATACAAGCTGGCTCCCCAACCAGATTAGGGGATCCCAGAGAGCTCTGAATGTGCCTTATTAGTCACTGTATCTCTAGAGCCCAGAAGAGTGCCCTAAACATTGATCACATCAGACCATCGCCTTCGCTCTCCCCTGCTTTGTGAGTGCCTCATCCAATGAAGGGGCCAGCTTGAGCCTAAGACAGTGCCGTCTGAGGCTCCAGGCCCAGGGCGCTGTGCCCCCACAGACCCAAGGCTGCTGTAGCTACTTGTAAACTGCTCAATATGTGTCATTGCCAGCCAGGATCTGCGGAAACATTTCCCAAATTATAAGAAGAGCTCCGTGGTGAATTGCCAATGCATTGGCCATGGGACTGGATAGTGTTTTTTCAGATGTCACCCACCTGGAACGATACATAAAGAACACTGTGTGGCATCACCTGGATGTGGTCAAAAGAAACCACTGGAAGGCACACCATGTGGTGGGGGGGGGTCGGGCGGGAAGCCCCATCCCATCCTCGGATCCCTAAGTCATGAGTTACACTCAGCAATCTCTACTCAGTAATTGCTTCTTTCCCTAAGTGATGCTGGAGCCAATGTGTTTTTTATTTCTCCTTAAATGAGGATTTGCTAGCAGGCCTGTATTTTTTCTCGCCTAATAACAAGTGACAGCAAAGTGTGCAATCAGCTATAACAAGCACCAAAAACGGAATTTTGCAAACTCCCAACCAAGCTGAGAAATCAGGAGCTGGCCCTCAAGATCCAGTGGCAGGTAGTGGTCTTCTTGACCCTGAACCCACTAGAAGGGGCTTGGCCAATCCCCGGGCTCCAGACACCCACGGGATTTGGGGGTTGGGAAACTTGGTGACCCTCCAGCCACTGGGCAGTTTCACTGATGCCAACACTGGCCCTTTTGATGGAGGCATCCCCCAAGATGAGGCAGTGGCCAAAGAAACGGGGCTTGTGGAGATGAGATTTCAAATATTGCTCCCTAGAAGGGCTGACCCGTATGTGTAATTTCAGCGTTTCCTATGTAGAGTCTCAAGAGCCCTAGAGAAACAAAGGAGATCCTGGATGTGTGAGAGGACTCCACACTCCTAACGACCTTGCCCGCAGGCTGCGTGGGCTCAGAGCAGGACTGCCACGTAGCCAGCCACACTGGCCAAACCCCTCACGAGGCCAGGCCATGCCATTCCCAGAGGGGCCACCACCCATGGCTCCCGCTGGGGTTATGCACTGGCAGGGAAATTTTCTCTCTCTGAGTCTTAATTCCCTCATTTGTGAAACAGAGACAAGAATGCCTTATTCATGGGACAACTGGGAAAATAAAATTGGGCAAGTGTGGGAATCAGGCCATTTCCCTGTCCTCACCGCAAAGCCCCATCCTGACCTATCCTTCAAGGCTCGAGACCCAGAGCAGGGCAGCGTGGGAGCGCCCCCTGCCCATCCCTGGTCCACATCCCCATCTCATGTACCCGGGCTCCTGCCATTCTCTCTCTCTCTGACTCAGTCCCATTCACGCCCTTTGGCACTGAGGCTCCCTTCTGAAAGTGATGCCATACCTTCAGGAAGCCTCCTCCAGCCCCTTCAAGATTCTGGGCCTCTATTCTTGTCTACGACTGGCTCTCAGCTTCAAGCCTGCCCTTCCATACTCTGCCTTATGCTGGCCCCTGAAGACTTATTCTTGCTTTGCCCACCGGCCCCCCGTGAGGCCTGGCTGCTGGAGGGGATGGGGGGTGCTGCAAGGAGGGAGGAGGAAGAAGAAATTGCACCTGCCAGCCCGCTTAATGGGGCATCCTGTCTACTTCCTTTCCCTTCCTCTCCCTGCCAGCCTCCCCCCTCCTCACTCACCCCTGCAGTCATATTCTATCCAGTAACATCAGTTGGATCCAGGTTTTAGTTCTTCCCAACAGTTTCACAACGCTCCTCATTGTATTCCCTCTGTCGGCCCTGCAGGGGACCCCCTCCAAGCTTCTAAGTTTTCTTTATTCCACACCTTCTCGTTCCCCTAGGGGTGATGGCTTCTTATAGTCACTCTACCTGTGATTACGTATTGTGTGCTCACGCTCTCCCGCTCTCTCTCTTTTAGGCTATCTAGTTAACAATTCATTATTCCTCTGTCCTTTTAGTTACCTGGTTAACAATTCATTATTCCGAGGTAATAATTCTCTTAATTTCATTCTCTTTATTAAAAAAAAAAACAAAAAAACTCAGGCAGATTCTTTCTCCTTACTGGACACTTACTGTTACATCTACATACAACCCATGACTTGGGATTTTCAAAGTGCATATCAAACAAACATACCGCTGTCATCTATCATTCATCTCCCTAGTCTTTCTTCTTTCTATCCTTAGGGCCAAAAGTAGTGTCTGGCTCAGTGAATACTGGTGAATTTGTGAACAATAGAATGAAGGAATGAATGACACCTGTGGGAGTCATCACAGTTCAAGGCATGATCGTCGGGACTTCTGGCCAAGCCCCCTCCCTGGGATGGCAGTGGCAGGATTCCAGCCAAGAATGTTTCAATACAAAACACCTTAAGACTCTCTGGAATCATGCCCCAATTAGTTCACCAGAAACCCAATCCATAAAAAAACGAGGCCTGGAGTCCTGGGGTCTAATCCTAGCTCCGCAACCTACTCGCTGCAAGACTTTGAACCAGTGATTCAACCTCTTTGACCTCAGTTTTTTCGCTTTCACAGGATAAGGAATGTAAGCCACTTCTTCTACCTCATTTCCTGGAGTTTGCCCCAAGAGCACCTGAGTATACATCACAGGAAGACATTCACCTTTCTCTAAATGCCTCATTCTCGCTGGCTGGCAACACCCCTGGGCCTCGCTCACACTGATCCCCCTGCCTGGAAAGCCTTGACCTTGTAAAGTCCCACTTAGTCTTCAAGATGTTCCTAAACACCAGCTCCCCTGGGAAGACTTCCCCGACTACAGCGCTGTGTCCTGAGCCTGCAGAGCTAGCAGCTCTGTCTTCTGAGGCCGGAGCATCACATACTCCGTCTGCCAGAGAAAAGACCGATCTCGGCTGTGGCCATCTCTTTTTGTGTCCCTTCATGATGAGATCGCGAGAACTTGGAAAGAAAGGACCTTCTTCTTAGTCATCTTTACATCTCTGGGGCCCTTTAAACACACCTGCTGTCCACGTGAGCATGCACCGTGCTAACCGAGAGGTACGTCAACTGAGTCAATGGTCCTGGCTCTGCCCTCCTGGAGCTTACAGTCAAGTGGGAAAAAACAGACCAAAAAAAACAAAAAACAAAACAAAAATTAATGAGCCTGCATCTAAAAAAGAAATCTGAATCCTGAAACGCGTAATGAGGGATACAGATGGCACCATGATAAAGACTAACTGGTGGAAGGAGATTCCCTAGGAGTCTCCTAAGAGGCCTCTCTGAGGAGATGACATTTAAGCTGCCATCTTGAGGCTTTGAAGGAGCCATCCAGCTGAAGGGCTGAGGAGAGTTCCCGGGAGGGAGACCCAGCACACGCAGGTTCACAGGATGGAAAGAGCTGGGCGTGTGTGATGCTCCGGCGGGGGGGGGGCGGGGCGGGCAGCCACAGCACACAGAGCAACCTGAGTGAGGGGCCCAGTGCGGGGAGTGATGGCGAGAATGAGGGCGCGTTGTGTGGGTGCCCTTGAGGTGCGACAGGAAGGCGCTGACCTAATTGGATTTGATTTTAAATGAGTACTCTGACCTCTAGGCTCCTCACTTGAAAATGGGGCTCCTATCACCTACTTTTCAGGGTTTTCATAGGCGGGAGCCCTTCTGGGGATGTTGACCTCTACACCAAGACTTAAAAAATAGAAGAAGACAGTCCCATGAAGGTTAAGGTCAAGCTCATGGTACTTGGCGTACAATAAGAACTCAAGTCAGTGGGGTTTCCTTTGGTTGTTTTTTTTTAGCTGTTTTTATTTGTTTGTCCATTTGGCAAATGAATGTATGAATCACCTGATATTTGCTCAAGATCTACTCTATCAGGAGTGGTCTCTGCTTGTCGCTGGCAGCTAAGAAAACCTGACCATTCGGTGCTGATTTTTTATAGAGGTAAGCAGGTTGCCCACAGAAGTGGCTACCAGCCAGTCCTCCCACCCCAGTTTGACCTTGCCTTACTGAAGGGGGGGATGACGTGGAAGGCCACCATGCCAAGGGCCCTTTGAAATAGTCAAAGCAAACAGCATTGTCTCGTGGAAGGCAAACTGAAGCCCAGAGAGGGAAAGTCAGAGCGGCCCAGCACCAAAACTGGCCCTCGAGTTCCAGTCTCCTAAACTAAGTCTGGAGTGCCCTCCCCTACACCAACCTGCCGAGGGCAACTCTAAGGTTGAAGGAAGAGTGTCATTGAGGAGCCTTTGAACTTACCTTCGGCCCAACTCAAGCTTCAGTATCTTCACTGATGCTAAATTACCTGCTCGGGGGAGGTGTATGCACTTGGAAAGTGGACAGAAATTCACTCCTCCAGACTGCTAGCCGAGCACACAGCAGTGTTCCCTCTGGCAGAGAAAGCAGGGAGCTGTGTTCCAAGCTCAAAGGGGCCAGAAGAGCTGCTTACACTTAAACTCAAGGTTGTGCTCAAAGGGCCTGAAGACATCATCTGGCATCCAACTTCAACCTTACCAGAGAAGAAATCCCAGGCCCAGAGAGGGGAAGTGACCAGCCCAATACCAATCAGAATTCACAGCAGAGCTGGAAGGGGCACCCATATCTTCTGACTCCCGGCCTCACTCTTTCTTGTACACTGTGCCACCTCCCTTCTCAGCACTGCTTTGAAACAGCATCCTGACCTCCTCCTAGACCGTGCATGTCTGAGGGCTGGGATCAGAGCTTCGCTACCTTGTTCTCCCCTCCCCTCTTCAAATGGCTGCCAAAAGCACCCCAAAAAAGTTTGCTGATTCTGGTTGCAGACACACTTTACAATTGCCCAGGGGCAATTCCTAGATAGACGCCCAATGAAAGGTATTTGGTGTGTCTCACATCGGAAGAATCCCCCCCAATACACACACACACACACACACACACACACACACACACACACACACACACACTTGAAACTAGCTTGTAATCTCAAAGGCAAGAGAAGAAAGGCAAGACTGCTCTAAGACCTAAATTCTTATCCCACATCTGCATTACCATGCTCCATGACCGTGGTTCAGTCTCCTGAACCACCTGGTTCAGTCTCTTCAACTACCCTGTTCCTTTTAATTTAAGTTTCTAAATAGCCAATCCATTAGGCATGGATAGGGCTGGGGACGTGCGTGTGTGTGTGTGTGTTCCTCATTTGGCTCTCAGAACAACTGACGAGGGCAGGTATTATTATTCATCCCATTTTATAGATGCCAACGTTTAATCAGTCTCCAAATACTGAGGTCACCGCTCTGTCCCAGACACCGTGCTAAGCAGGACGCCTGCTCTCATGGAGCTGACACAGTACCATAATGGAGAAACCAAGGACCATAAAGTAGAAATTCATTAGTAAGTCAAGCTTTCAACTGGGAACCCTTTATTCCAGATCTCTTCTTCCTTCTATAGCGCTGACTTGTATCTTGTTAAGAATAAAGACTGAAGTGGAGACAAGATGATCCCCAGGGAAGGGACTCATTCATCTTCTCTGTCCTGAATCTTAGAGTGATTCTTGGGCAAGAAGGTCATCTCCCCCTGCAAATGACTGACATGCAGCAACAGTCCACAGACTATGCCATGATCAGGCAAAAAGGAGAGAAAAGCTTACAAGCTTAACCGTGTGTGTGTGTGTGTGTGTGTGTGTGTGTGTGTGTGTGTGTGTGTGTGCTTGTGAAGAGGAGCCACAACTATCTAGAAATTTGCTATTGGGACAAGGGGAGGACCTTCCCTCCCTGAACATACATGCTTAGTCCCCATGTTGGAGGGCCCCAGAAACCCCAGTGTTCTGGGTGGAGCCCTGCATAGACCTGGCCTCAGGATCAACCCCAAATCAAACCCTCAGCATCCTTGGTGCTTTCTTACCAAATGTGAGGACCCCAGCTCTCCCCCCATCTCAAGCCTGTGTACTACACTTTTTGGTTTGCAAAGAACATTTGTATTTGTTTTTCAGATATGAAGAGCCTATCATAGTAGCCGGTGGAGTGGGGTGGCAGGAGGAATATTTGGCCAGGGCCTCCCATTCAGATTTACCTCAGATTTAGACTTTTGATTTCCACATAAGGGTACACAGACAGATGTTGCTATTTAGGGTATTGGAAACACTGACTCTCTAAATGCAAATATTTAACACAGCCTACCATTTTGTAACTCTGTCTTAGCATTTCTCAGAATAAGAGTTCTAGAAATGGGAACGCTTAGGGCACTTGACTTTGTGAGACGCTGAAAACACCCCTGGGAAGGCTAAAGAACAGGGAGTATCACCCTCACTTCACATATGGGGAAACTGAGACCCAGAGCACCCACGTCAGAACCATCTAGCACAACCTGGTTCCACGTGGCTGGGAGCACTTTAGAGACTCCCCAAGGAATTGAGTAGGGTTGTAAATGCAAAATACACATTGCATTTCTAGGACTTAGTACAAAAAAGAAGGTTAAATACCTTAATAATTTTTATATTTATGACATGTTGAAATGATACAATTTTGGACATATTTACAAAATACATTGTTAACACTTGTTCTACCTCTCCCTTTTCAACTTTTTAAATGCAGTTATTAGAAAATTTGAAATTACATGTGAAGTTCCCATTATATTTATATTTTTTAAGATTTTATTTATTTATTTGCCACAAAGAGAGAGTGCGCACAAGCAGGGGGCAGGGGCAGAAGAAGAAGCAGGTTCCCCGCAGAGGAGGGAGCCCGATGTGGGGCTCGATCCCAGGACCCTGGGATCATGACCTGAGCCGAAGGCAGACGCTTAACCAACTGAGCCACCCAGGGGTCCTGCTCCCGTTATATTTCTATTGGCTAATGCTGGCTCTGAGGGAAGAAGCTACCATGGACCTCAAGTACATGCTGGCTTCTATTGCAGAAGGGGGCATTCCTGCTAAACAAAACAGCCTTAAGGATTTTTAGACCAGCTCTTGCCCGAGTCAACGGAAATGACCTGAATTCGCGGGCTGGGGGGGCCAGATTTCCACCAGCCATATTTCCAAATCCACGGAGAGCCATCAAGTGAGGTCAGAGCAGTCAAGGAGGGTGGTGTAGGAGGGGGCTCACATTTTGGATGAGAATGTCACACTAAATGCGGGCTGGCTTCCTATAAATCACCTTGATAAGTCACCCAATTAGATGGCAAAATGAAACATCCAGGCGGAAATGAAATTTTAGCCACAACAGCAGCATCGTCCAGCTCCAGCTTGCTGTCTGGAGAGGGCTTGCCCCACATGAGCTTTAAGCACGAACGTTGCAGGGGAAACTCCAGGTACCCGGCTCCTTCCAGGCCTCGTGGGCAAGAGTGTGTCAGCCCTCAGCTGTCAGGGTGGTGGGCAGAGGGCTGGGCTTTGGGGACCCCAGTTAGAATGGGTGTTTCCCAGGGTCCAGGCCAAATAAGAATGAGTCCCCAGGTCGCTTTGGTCCATGTGGGCCTGAGCCTCCAGGTTCAGACTGGGAGACAATGTTTTGAAATAACCCAAGTAAGTTCTGAGAGAGAAAAATGCCAGCCTCTGTGGCGCCAGCCAGCCACAGGGCCTCTGGTGGCCTCCCCTTCTGAAGAGATCTCAGCCAACCCTACCCTGGGAGCTTTAGACATACACAGTTTGCCTGGAGACCAGGGTCCAGCTGATTCTGCTTTGTATTCTCTGTGACCTTGAGTAAGTTCCTCCGTGTCCCTGGGGCCCTTCTTTTGCACAACCGGGATAATATTGGCCTAGATGATATCTCAGGGTCTTTTGAACTCTGACACATGCTCCATGATCTCACTCTGGCACACACAGACACACACAAACACACATGGAGACAGAGACATACAGACATACCCACTGAGAAACACACGCACAAGCACACATACAAATATGCATACACACACAAGAGTATACACACAGGCACACCCACATAGACACCAGAGACACACAGATATACACACAGAAACACACTCCTATAGACCCCCAGATACACCCACACAGACACAGACCTATACCCAAATACATGTCCGTACATATACACACATCCACAGACACACACAAACATACATACATAGACCTACACAGACATATAGGGAGATGTATGAACACACACCCACAGAGCCAAGCATAAACACACACACACCCCACAACACACAAACACACCGTTCCACACAACCCATTTCGTTCCAGTGATGACTAAACCTGAACACTCCAGGCTCCAAAACTGCACCAAGACCAGGGCCTAGAGAGATGTCTGGATGCCTCCAGTCACACACACACCACACACACCACACACACACACACACCACGCACACACACACACACCACGCACACCACACACACCACACACACCACACATACCACACACACACAACCATGCACGCACACACACACACACCACACACACCACATACACCACACACACACACACACCACGCACGCACACACACACCACACACACACACCATGCACACACACACACCACGCACACACACACACACCACACACACCACACACACACACACACACCACGCACACACACACCCCCCACACACACCACACACACCACACACACACACACACCACGCGCACACACACACACACCACACACACACACCACACACACACGCACCACACATGCATATCCCAGAGCCCCTTCTGTTTTCATACCCATCGCCTCCTCCCTCCTACAGACCAGACCTCAGCCCCAGATCACTCCCAAAGGCAAGAACTACACTCTACCTGCCATGTAACTCCACAGCCGCATATCTGGGTCACTGGCGACACTGTGTCACCTCTCCACCTCCTTCCGCAGCCCCGTGCTTTTAACCTCCTTCTCCAGTGGCCTCTTCTCTATGCCCTACAAACGCACTGGTGCGCCCCACAGATCAGAAATCCTCATGGCCTGCCCTCCTCCCTCACCTGTGTCTCCTTCTCTGGCCAGCTAAGCTCTTTGAGTGGGAAGTACACCCGCATGCCTCTGCCCCCCTCCTCCTGGCGCTCCGGAGCCCTCTGCCTCCAGAAACCTCTCCGGCAGAGTGACCCAGTGGCTCTCTAATTGCCAAATCAAAGGCACTCTTCACAGTCCTCCCATGACCAGCCCCGTCGCATCTGCCCCCACGACTCACTCCCGCCTGGCTCCGTGACACCGCTCACTTGGTTACCCCCACCCACCACCGAGGGCTCCTTCTCGGCCTTCGTGTCAGCCCACATGCACCCCTGGGCCTCGTGTCTGCCAGTGCAGGTCCACAGCCGTCCGCTGAGGCAACTTCCCCACGTGTGCTGCAGGCGACCTGCAGAGACACCGCCTCCCCGCGCCCCCTGTCCCCGTTTCAGGTGTTTGCACCCCCAGCACCACCTGGCCCCGAGCCAGGAGTCTGGAAGTCGGTGCAGACTTCCTTCTCATTTCCTCCAACCCGCTGTCTTCCTGCGGTCACAAAAGCCTGACTGCTTCACCCATGATAGCCTCCAGGCCCTGGCCCTCGGCCGTGGCCCGTGTCTAGAGTCAGTAGGTCCTCCCACTATAACCTGCCATTCCCATGCTCTGATTCCCATGGCACCCTCTCCTCTGAAGGATCCAGGACCTGTGTTTTAGACATTTTGTTTTTTGTTTTTTTTTAAAGATTTTATTTTATTTATTTGACAGAGAGAGAGAGATAGCGAGAGCAGGAACACAAGCAGGGGGAGTTGGGAAAGGAAGAAGCAGGCTTCCCGCCGAGCAGGGAGCCCGATGTGGGGACTCGATCCCAGGACCCTGGGATCATGACCTGAGCTGAAGGCAGACGCTTAACGACTGAGCCACCCAGGTGCCCTAGACATTTTGTAATCCGACCTCCATTTACCTGGCCAGCCTTCTCTCTCGCCCCTCTTTCACACATACCCAACACCATGGAGATGCTTATTTTTACCCCCCAGTTTCCATGTGCATCTCCTGCAACTGGACTGAGTAGTTCCAGAGATGGAGCAGCTTTGCCTGGTTACTGGCACCAGCATCACCCCCCTAGGGAGTGTTCCCGGATGAGCCCTCTTAGCCTTCAGGCAGGGCTAGGGGCCCTGGCCCCGCTCTCCTCGTACCCTGTGGACATATTCAGCACAGTCCTTATGCAGTCTGGTATCACCCTATATTTGCATTTTTCCTCCTCCACTTGCCTGAGCTCCTTGAGGACAGAGACTGATTTATTTCTGAATTCTCAGAGACTCGCAACAGTCCCCGTACATAGCAGGTGAGAAACAAATGTTGATTGAATGAATGCATGCATGAATGAATGACTGAAGCAGACTAACTCAGCCCGGGGCAAGAGTTCAGGTCCTGCTCAGAGCCCTGCCTTTCTACTGGGAAGGTCAACCTCTAGTGCAGGTTCCTGGTGACACCTAGCAACAGTTACCATGACAACTGAAAGCACCATTTTTCCCAGGGCAATCCTGCCCCCCTCCCAACTCTCCCCACCTGGCTAGGCAGATGAAGGAGGCAGCCGTCCTGCTTCAGAAAGCAGGGAGACAGGCTAGTCTCCCTGAAACAGTTAATCATATGGCCTGGGGCAGAGGTCCTGATGGAGATGAAGAAGACTGCATTCACAGAGTCAGATGTGCTTAGGAGCTCTAGGCAAAAGAAGGAGGGACAGACTGGGCCAACTGGCAGTGGAATCCTGGGGACACCCAGAAGGAAAGCTTATCCAAGGCTCTCCAGGTCCACAGGGACCTAGGAGAAGAGGTTGTCCCTGGGGGTGGGCGTGTGGGGAGGGTGGGAGAGAGCTGGCCTGAGGGCTCCATCCAGAACACAGACTGCAGAGCCCAGATGCTCTGCCCCCCCGGGCCCACCCCTTCCAGGTCCTCCTCCAGGACCCGTGCCAGGCCCCAGCTCCCTGCCCGGGGCAGCTCCGGGCCACACTGTGTGCTCTCACAGTTCCTAACAGTCGCCTTGATAAATCACCACCCTTGTACTTACAGTCCAATGTCAGTAAGATCCCAGAGGGGAGAGGCCGCGTCTGTTTGAATCATCACTACATCCTCAGTGCCTTGCGTGGTGCCGGCATGTGGATGCGTGAAGGGCTGCACCAGTGAATTGAGAGCTGTTCTGAGACAAGAAGAGGGAGCTCCCGAGGCTTGGAGGCCAGGAAGAGAAGCCACCAAGGGCCTCTTCTGTGCCAGTCACACTGCATAAACAGACATCTTTATGGGAGAAGAGGAAACCAGGGCTCCCAGAGGGCAAGTCACTTGCAAGGTCATATGGATGAAGTGGTAGAGGCAGGATTTGAAGAGGCCTCTGGCCGCAGGGTTGTGTTTGTTGCTCTACCCACACCAGAGCCCCTGGGGCAGAGATGATGCCTCCTCACCTTCCTGCCCCTGGCTTCCTTGTCCCATCCGCCTGCGCTCTCCAGGCAGGGAGCGCCCGACTCTGTGGCTCACTGCCATGTATCAGAAATCCTCCAGGGGAGAGCGACTCCAGCTGCCTTCACCCTGTCACCCAGGCACCCTGCCAGTGTCCGGCCCCGATGGAGGGGAGGAGCTGAGTACATTACTGCCAGAGAGACCCCAGGTGGGTTCAAAGCAGAGAGAACATCTTGCAGCTGCAAGACCCCGGGACAGCCACCACCCCACAGAGGGGAGTCAACTTCATACAGGAACTCTGCCTTTCTCTTCCTCCCCCCCCCCCCCCCCCCCCCCCGCTGAGCTGGTCTTGGTTCATTCTGGCACCCTATAGCAGCTTGACGGAGCAGTGAAAATCATTTACATTCTGCCATTCTGCCTACCTCATCAGGCAGAAAGTTTCTGGACTTTGGATTCAATTTTAGCCTCCACTGCTCAGAGCTGGAGACCCTGGATATGCTATTAACCTGCCTGAGCAGAATGCAGGCCAGTGGGTAAAGCAAGGAAGGATGCCCTAAATATGGGCTCCTTTTCACAGGCTTCTTCTGGCTTCCTGTCTCAGGCCAAAGGCACCAGGTGCTGGCTCAGTCCTGCTGGGCTCCAAGCATTAAATGTGGCCCAGGCAGGCAGGGGTTAACAACATCCAGCACAGAGCTCCAGGAAACCTGCTACAGACTGACTATGTCTGCCCAAAATTCATATGTTGAAACCCTAGTCCCCAAGGTGATGGTATTTGGAGGCGGGGGAGGTAATCAGATCACGGGGGTGCAGCCCTCAGGATGGGATTAGAGCCCTTACAAGAAGAGATGATCTCTCTCTCTCAGCCATGTGGGGACATGGCAAGAAAGTGGCCATCAAGAAGCCAGGAAGCAGGCCCTCGCCAGACACTGATTCTGCAGGCACCTTGACCTTGGACTTCCCAGCCTCCAAGACTGTGAGATCTCAGTGTTTGCTGCTTAAACCTCCCAGTCTCTGGTATCTGTAAGAGCATCCCGAGTTGACAACACACCCCCCTCGCTGCCAATCGGGTCCACACCTTGAGGCCTAATTCTGAAAACAAGGCTCTTGAGCCTCAGCTTCCTTACCTCTGAAATCGAATAATAACAGCTCCTCATGCTTGATGCGAAGCTTCAAAGGGCATGCTGCATAGAGTGCTTGGCACAAAGTAGGTACTCACAATTACTAAGCACCCTTATCCCCATGTCCTTCCACCTGAATCCCCTGCAAATAACACCTCTGCTCTTCCTTGCCCGGTTAAATCTGGGGCGGCACTGGGGTGACAGAGGGGCTCTAACTCCTAAGGTGCTAGGGCAGAGACCCCAGGTTAGATCTTCCTCATAGTCCTGTCCCCTGCAGAGGTCCTAGGCCGCCCTGCCGAGGCCTGAGCTCAGAGCCACATGGCTCGGAGGGAGCATCTCCCACAGCCCCAGCCCGGAGTCCAGACCAAGGAACACCATGCAGCCGGTCGGGGGCGGGGGGTGGGAGGGCATGTGGCCAGCTCTGCGTGGCTCATTTTGCTTCACGGGGCCTCAGGGCAGGTCTCCCCTGTGAAGCATCCTCTCCCCACCTCTCAGAGCGGCTCCCACCCACCTGCAATGAACCCACGTCTTCGTAATTCTTGAATCTCAAGGTTTGGAGAGATCAGCTGTCCCTCCATGATCACAAAGGAGTAAACAGACAAGACAGTGATAACTCTGCACTCTTTTTGTAAGGAGATTTTCTTAGTATGTCTTTGGTTTGGGTTTTACCAGCCTCTTAGATCCCTGTGGAAGGTTAATGTTTTTAACTTAAAAAAAAAAAAAAAAAGAAAAAGTTAAAAGGAAACAAAACCTTTTACTAGTTGTGTGACCTTGGACGCATGCTCAACCTAATCTCTAAGATTCACTTTTTCCTTCTCGAAAACGGAAAGATGACCAACTCACATGCTATTGTGGGGTTCAGATGGGATAATGCATTTGTACGCATGCAGAGGCAGATATTGTTAGGAACGGTCACGAAACCCTTTCCATAGGGGAGCTCCAAGATAAATATGCCTGTCAACATGTAAAATGAACATGCCCTTTGATCCAGAATATGTAAGCAATATCCAGGCACAAAAGTTTACCGAGATGTGTTTGCGTGTATATTCAAAACTGGAAACAACGTAACCACCCTTCACACATCCACCTTCACAGTGAGACACTATGAAACTGGTCCCAGATGATGCAAAGGGGTTTGACGTAAATCATTAATAGGAAAAAAAAAAATGCATCAAAGTGCAAACCAGTGCCGATGATACACCTGCTGTAAATAAAAAGGAGATAGGGGCGCCTGGGTGGCTCAGTTGGTTAAGCGACTGCCTTCGGCTCAGGTCATGATCCTGGAGTCCCTGGATCGAGTCCCGCATCGGGCTCCCTGCTCGGCAGGGAGTCTGCTTCTCCCTCTGACCCTCCCCCCTCTCATGTGCTTGCTCTCTCTCATTCTCTCTCTCTCAAATAAATAAAAAATCTTTAAAAAAAAATAAAAAATAAAAATAAAAAGGAGATAGTCACAGATGTTACGATAGCTGTAGATATGCAAGCATACATATAATCTACCTTTACTAGAAGGATCCAGAAGAAACTGCTAACCGTGTTTGCCTTTGAAGAAATGGACTGGGGATCCAGGTGTAGAAGACAACTTTGCCTCTTTTTTTTTTCCTATCTTCCTGAATGTTTGAATATGTGTGCCATGCTTATGTATTACTTTTAAACAAATGGAAGACTGGACCATGGGTACACAAAATTTGTAAGTGCTTTTATAAATTTATAGAGCCTGAGATACTTATCAGGGAGTTTAACATTTTAGTTCATTAGAAGAAAAGGAAAACCTGAAATGTACCTCATGTATTGCTGTGTTAGAAAACCGCCTCAAGGGAAGAATGAAGGGGGGGAAATCGGAGGGGGAGAAGAACCATAAGAGACTATGGACTCTGAAAAACAAACTGAGGGTTCTAGAGGGGAGGGGGGTGGGAGGATGGGTTAGCCTGGTGATGGGTATTGAGGAGGGCACGTTCTGCATGGAGCACTGGGTGTTATGCACAAACAATGAATCATGGAACACTACATCAAAAACTAATGATGTAATGTATGGTGATTAACATAACATAATAATAAAAAAAAGATTAAAAAAAAAAAGAAAAAAGAAAACCGCCTCAAGGGCGCCTGGGTGGCTCAGTCGGTTAAGCGTCTGCCTTCGGCTCAGGTCATCATCCCAGGGTCCTGGGATCCAACCCCATGTCAGGCTCCCTGCTCAGCAAGGAGCCTGCTTCTCCCTTTCCTGCTCCCCCTGCTTGTGGCTTCAGTCCCCTGGCATCCTCTTTGTTCTAACTGCTTTGACATCCTAGACCTACAAGTGTTATCATCTCCAGGTCAGCCTGCCCTAGGGGGCCCCTGCACTGGGTGTCAGTTCAGGGGTGTGGCTGAGCTGGGCTTTGATGAGTGAGGTAGGTCATAGCTTCTACAGAACTCCTCACCGTCTGCCCTCTCCCGCCCTGATTGCCCAGAATCCTTACACATGCTCAGGGGCCTCAGGCTTAGTCTGTGGAGCATCCCTTGAGAAATCCCCAAGGCCACGAGTTCTTAACATTATGTCTTTTTTGCCTCCTCTCCTCCTGAGATGTCTCCAGATTCAAATACCCACCTGTCCGCCCCCCTTCTGAGGGAAGTCATCCGACTCGAGGGATAGGGCAACACACCAGGGGTCAGGAGACAAGCCTTCTGGTCCAGGGTCAGTCTTTGTCTGACTGTATGATTTTGGGAACCCCACCTGCCACCTCTGGGTCTGTTTCCTTAGTAATAGAACGAGGGCCAGTCAGCCCCCGAAGCCTCAGTGGGGGGCCAATCTGGGAATGCTCTGCTCCAATCAGGACTGCTCCAATCTAAACCTCTCCCATGTTGGCATCTTTTTCTTTTTTAACAACTTTACTGAAACACAGCTATCGCCATGATGGACTATTTTTAACAATGGGCTCTAGCCTTAAAAAAAAAAAAATACTTTTAAACAAATTTTAAAACACTACCTAGAAAAGAAATCTTTCAGCTGTGACATGTCGGGGGCCCGGGGGTGTGTTCTCTGAAGGCGATGGTGGTGGGGAGGGGAGATGTCAGACTTGGGGGGGGACGGCGGCTGTGACCTGCAGCTTGGGAGGGACGAGCAGAGTCAGCTGCTTGGTGTGCCCTCCGGTGATGGGGACAAGGGCCGGCCAGCCTTCTTTGTGGGAGCCGCCAAAGGCAGGGTCTCATACTCACACAGACAACCTGCCATGGAAGTCACAGTGACTGATTGGGCCTCTCTCCCATCTCTCTCCCAGTACCCACAGCCAAACACAATGTTTGTTTCATGTATTAAATCTGGAGAAAATCTACCTGAAACAGGCTGAAACAAATAAATGCGCTTACAGACTTGGTTACCGAGGAACAGAGCTGTCTTGTGGCCAACTGCCGCCCTTTCCCGCGGTCCCGGGGCCCCAGATCAGCACTAGGAAAAGCCACGAGGTGGGGGAGCACTCTGGGCACCCTCTCCCTGTTCTCCATCCGTCACTTGGGGACTGGGCTCCACTGAGCAGCTACAGGGGAAGACAGCGCACAGCTGCAGGACAAAAACCAGGCTGGGTTTTGAATGAGCTTTGCAGCCTGCTGCTTGTAGTACACTTAGAAGTAACAGAACCTACCCGAATCTCAGTTTCCTCAGGTGTAAAGGAGGCATCCTGATGCACACCTCAGTTAGCGAATAAATATAGAAATGCCTGGCCTACAGTAGCGCTCGACAACCATCACGTCCCCATCCTCCTCTCTCTACCAAGAGCCAGCTCTGAGCTCAAAGCTGTGAGGAAGGACAGAATGAGAGCAACTCTGTCCTCAGGAGCTTACAGAATAGTTTAGGGGAAAGGAAGACAGATGTGTAACAGACAACCTCAGTGGTGGTCAAGGTGAAGGACAAGAGGACTGACGAAGGTCACAAATATGGCCGCCTTCCTCATCCCTTCCTGCACGGCTTCCCTGCCCCCCACAACCCAGTCCTCTAGCCAGTCATGTCCTCTAGTGCTGTGCCACCTAGAGCTCCATCATGCCCAGCCTCTGAGCCAGTGAGAACCTGCTTTGGCACTGGGGAAAGACATCTTTGTCAGAGTGAAAGGACCTCCGGCACCACCATCACCACCACATCATCTCTGCAGAACATTCCCTACCACACCCCCCCCAAAAGATGTCCATGCCCGTGTCCCTGGAACCCATGAATATGTTACGTGCTGATGTCATGAGGGTTACAGACCTCAAAATGGGGAGGAGTATCCTGGACTATCCAAGTGGGCCCACTCTCATCCTCTGTGCACTGAAAAGCAGAGAACTTCCTCCAACTGGAGTCAGGGAGAGGCAGCAGACAGAAAAGTCAGAGAGATGGGAATCACGAGAGGAACTAAACCCACCACTGCTCCAGGGGATGACATGGAAATCACGAGAAGGGGTGTTTGACGCCTAAGAGCAGCTCCAGCTGATTGCCAACTGGAAATGGAACCACAGCCCTACAACCCGAAGGAAATGAATTTGGCCAACAAGCCGATGGGGCTTGGACATAGATTCTCTCCCAGACCCCCCAGTAAGGAATGCAGCCCTGCCAGCACCTCAGTCTCAGCATTGCCAGGCACTTAGTGCAAGACACAGTGGGGCCCTCCCAGACTCCTGACCCAGAGCCACTGACATGGGTATTATGGTAAGTTGCTAAGTTTGCAGTAACTAGTTACACTACAATAGAAACTAGTACAGGTACAAACACTCTACTACCGATACCGTCACCACCAAGTCACTATCACTCAGGACGCCTATCACCCAGGTGGGGATCATGTCATTATCACCATCACTCCCACCCAGGAGTGCCCACATTCCCACCAATATCGACAGCACCTCCACCACTTCCTAGCACATCCCACCATCTTTATCATCACCCCCCATCATTGCCATCAGGGTCACCCCATCTCCTTCACCTCATCACCTTCACCCGCCATCACCTCCACCCATCATCTTCACCCATCACCTCTACTCCATCACCTCCATCCCATCACCTCCACCCAACCACCTCCATCCACCATCCCCACTGCATCACCTCCACCCCAGCACCTCCACCCATGACCCTCACCCTACCACCTCTACCCACCACCTCCACCCCATCATCTCTACCCCACCACCCCCACCACTTCCCTACCATCATCTTCACCCCATCACTTCTATCCCCACCACCTTCACCCCCATCATCATTGCCCTGGGCCCTACACTCTTGTAGAAATACTAAGCTTCAACCTCTCCAAAAAAATGTCTACCTTGTTTATGACTAGTCTGTCACTAGTCTAGAAGGCTGATGCTCTAGATTTGCATCTAGCACCATCGGACCTAGACACACAATGAGGTCCTGCCCCCTCATCTAATCCTTGCCAGTCCCTTTTGCCTGAGTTGAATCTTGCCAGTGACTGCGCAGGTCTTTCGGAAGCAATGGACACAGTATTCCCCTGAGAGAGGAAACTCTTGCTGCCTAAAACCCCTGCTGTTCCTACATGTTCTCTCCCTTCCTCTAAACCTGTCTCAGAAACCTGGGATGTCAGCAGATGGGATCAGAATTGAATTTGTAACACCTTAGTGCAGAGATTCACAGCATTAGGTTACTCAACGAGATCTCTTAAAAATACTGATGCCTGGGGCGCCTGGGTGGCTCAGTCGTTGAGCGTCTGCCTTCGGCTCAGGTCATGATCCCAGGGTCCTGGGATCGAGCCCCGCATCGGGCTCCCTGCTCCGCGGGAAGCCTGCTTCTCCCTCTCCCACTCCCCCTGCTTGTGTTCCCTCTCTCTCTGTGTCTCTCTCTGTCAAATAAATAAATAAAATCTTTAAAAAAAAAAAAAAATACTGATGCCTAGGTCCAGTCACAGAAACTCTAAGCCAGCTGATACGCAATGAGGCCACGTGTCAATCTTTTTAAAGCACCCCAAGTGCTTCTAATATGCAAACAAGATTGCAAACCACTCCCCTAAGGCATTGTAACTAAGACTCATCTCTACCTCTGTTTGGTATCTGCTGTGAGTGACCCAAGCCTGATTTTGGCTGATTGCTTCTTTCCTCACTTAAAATTTCCAGCATTCTCTTCAATTTCAGCCAAGACATGAATGACAACAGACCTGCTCCCTCTCAGTGTCTCTCCAGCGCTGGTCACGCCCATGGCAGGGTTTAGACACAAATCCCCTATATTCAGGGATCTCCTCCTGCCCCACCTACACAACCTACTCAGAGCCAAAGAACATTCCCTAAATGAAATATTACTAGAAAGTGAAACAGTCGATTGCAGTGATATAGACCATTCACCCTTGAAATTCTCTACATCTTTTAATAACTACATTTTATTTAGCATCTCCTATGTGCCAAGCACTCTGCTAGACACTTCAACTGTAACCCAAATATAATCTGGAACCCCACATAGTCTGATCTGGTCCCCATAAAAGAAAACCCAGCCTGGCAGACGATAGAGTTGAAAAGCAATTACAATCTTTACTGATTTCTTGATATGAAGTAAAGAAGTGGTTCATTAGAATCTGCAACTCTTGTTAAACACCTTTTTCTACATTCCTCTTGCCCCCATGGGTCACACCTCAGAGCTTCCCACAGCCTTTCTACATATGCCTCCCGTCAACTCCTCAGCCCAAAGTCGACCTACCCCCAACTGCACCCTTCTCTTCCATGCTCACCCCCTTTTCCTTCTGCTTCTAGTTTTCTCTTTCCTAAGTCATTCTTGGCTCCTTGAGATGTAAATTCCCATACTGTCTGCAGCATGTGTGTATTCTCTCTCTCAGCTCAGATTCTGACTCTGAACTGCTGCAAAAGCTCATGATATGAGCTGGTAGATTCCAGAGACAATTTCTTTAGTCGGTAGATATGGGCAGATGGGGCCAGGGAGGATGGAAGGCCTCAAACACATAGTTTAATGTCATTTATTTTATCCCTCTAGCATATAGATATTATCTCATTGAACCCTCAGTAAAGCCTATGGGGCAGGTGCCACTCTCCTCATTCTACAGATAGGGAAACTAAGGCAGAGAGAAACTGATTAACTTCATGCAGGCAGGATTTGAACCCAAGCCTGCCTTCCTCGTAAGCGCTAAGTCAGCTTTGGAACGGGCCTCCAGAAACCTGGCTGTGATATGTAAGGAGCTGGAAATCCAGCAGGTCTGGGTTCCCCAGCACCCACCAGCCGTTTACTCCGACACCACTGTGGAGCGAACGGCCAGAGACTCCCCTTATCGAAACAGCCTCAAACCCCTCCTGTTCCCAGTGAGTGTGGGGATATTAATCCCAGCACCACTTAGCAACTAATGAGGCCAAAAGGGTTAATTCTGGATCCTCAAAACTTGCACAAATGGATTATACAGAATTCCCTCCTTATAAAGTCCCTTGTTTTTTTCCCTGCCCTCCCTCCCTTTTAGGCAGACCATGGACAGGATGGTGGCCCCAAGGGAAGGGACTCCTGCTGCATGCTCACTGTCCGTCCCATTAGCAACTTTGGGCTGTTTTCTTTCCCGTCTGCTTTCCCTCCTGGCACTAAAAGCTCATTAAGACTCAGACAGAAGAGAAATGGTTGGAGTGGGGAGAGAAACTCTTTGTTTCCCAGAAATTCTGCCTGGGCTTCCACTGCCTGTTTCCTAGCAGCCTGGACCTGTGGTGACCCCCCCCCCCACCCCGAGACAGCTCAAAACCTGACCAGGGTGGGGGATGGACGCCGTGCAAGCCTCCGGCCCACCCAGACCCAGACAGTGCCTTCTCCATAGAGCACAAGGCTGATTTCAGACCCCAGTATTTTCTGGTTTAGAACCATTCACACCTGGATAGGGCTGCATGTACCTGAGTACTATATGGGAAGCCACAGTCTGCTGAGCAAAGGAATAGTGTAAATGAGGCTGGGGAGTGGGGGAGTGTTTAACCTACTTAAGAGAATCTCTTTTCTCAAGCACTTTAGCACCTTCCCTTTGCAAAGAGAGTGACTTGCTGAATGCAAGCCATTCCAAGCTGGCCTGCCTGCATCCTCTGGGGCCTCTGGTGCACAGCACTTTGTTCTCACTGCAGGAGGCCCCCGGGGGGGGGGGGGTGCTCCCTGCAGAGACTAAGACCCAGCTCCCAGACTTGCCCTGCCCAAGTGCACCCAAGGCTAGCACCTCGCTCGCTCTCGGCCTCTGGGTCTGCATCTGGAGGGTAAGAAGGCTGAAGGGATGATTTCTGAGATCCACTGCTGCCTTTGCACGCACTCACAGATATTTATAGCATCACAGAAGTTTTTAAGAATCTGATTAATTCCACCACCATTTACGGGGTACCTGCTGTGTGCGAAGACTGTGCTGGATGCCCGGACATCCCCATGCACAAGAGAGCCTCAGACCCTCCCATCACAGAAAGTACTGCCCAGGGGACATGCCTGTCACCGAGTGAAGCACTTACACATATTCACATCCAAACTTGCAAAAATGTTCGGGGAGACCCTGGGTCCACTGGGTCCCTCCTCATACCTCAGATGACCTACCAGCCCCTCCTTCAGATTATCTGTAAGGTTCTCTCCAGCCCTACATTCATGCTAAAGGAAATTTTTTTTTTTATTTTTATTAAATACTCTTTATTTCCCACTGTTAATTGTGAGACATTTGAAGGAGGCGAGGAGTCGGATTTGAGTTTTAGACCTGATTTGCTAATCCTTTAGCCTTGGGCATTTAGCTTCCTGTGGCTTCACCCATAAACATGGGGGTACAAATGTTGTCCTCGTGCATGTTGGCAAAATGGCTTGAGGACCAAATGAGACTGTGTACGTACAAGGGCCTCGGAGGGAACACAGACCGGTAGAAGCAGAAAATGTTGATGCTGTCTCTCCCAGGATCGTGTCTGGCTTACCAGCTGTCTGACTTTGTCGAAGAGGCTTCACGTCTCAGCCTCGGTTTTCCCATCCGTGAAATAGGCTCGGGGGGTGTGATCTCACAGAATTCTGAGGGTTAGAGAGAGCTCAGTGCACAGAAGGAGCTTAGCAAACAGTAACTGCTTGCAGATTTAGAGTCTCGCCATAGCAGCTTTGGAGTATTCACTGCAGAGACTGTGGAAGGCGGATTCCTCTCTCAGCCACCTTCACCCCTGGACCCTGTGTCAAGGTGTGTATTCCCGGTAGCAGCACACCTGCCCTGAAGTCTTAATGAGAACCAGGAGCCCCGCGGCAGCTGGAAGGTGCAGCCACTAGCCATGCATGAAGTTAATTTAGCTTCTGTAAATGTCTGGCGGTTTGGGGAGCAGGAGACAGGCTGGGCCCGCATAGATGATCCGTGCTCTGCCTTGGAAATGATGGGGGGCAGGGAACAGCCCTCCACACCTAGGTATTCTCATTCCCACAGAGACTGCGCTGGAACGTGGGGAGGCTCATTGTTATCTTGGGTTTGTTTTCATCGTAAGTTGGAAAGGTTTCCAAAAACACTCATCTCGTGATTTCTCTACTCACTGCTAACTCAATAAAAGTGGTTCTTTTAATTAATTTGGTTGTTTCTTTGAACTAAATAAGAATGTGCTTGTTCATCTCCCCGTGGCTCTTGCGGTCCCCAGACAAGTCCTTCTCAGGATCCGCTGACTCCCGGGATGCCAGAGGTGGACTGGGCCTCCCAGAGCGCGTGGGCCAACCTAGCGCATTTTGCATTGTGCAGGTGAGGGAAGGGGGGCAGAGACAGGGAGAGCCATGTGTGCGAAGTCACACCCTGAGCTGGTGGCCTTGCCAGGACGGAGACCCAGGTAGGCAAGGCTCAGAGGTGAGCCAACACCTGATGGCCCCCACACCAACGGCACGAGGCTGTGCTCACAGAGACCCACGGCTGGCCAGGAGTGGCCTGATGCCGCCCGCTTTCATTTAAACACATCCATGTGTCTGTGTATAAAAGTACAAGAGGTGGCTGTTTTTACAGCTGCAGCATTCTCCTACTTAAAAATGAATAGATGAGTTTCTAGATATTTTGCTTTATAAAGCAGATTTCTATTCAGCAACTCCTTTTTTCCCCTATTGATGTTCCTCATAAAATCAAAGCAGTGGACTGTTGTAAAAAAAAAAAAAAAGGAGAGAAAAGAAAATTGGCCTCTGGATTTAATAAAATTACCCAGGAATGTGGCAATCCACTCTAAATACATGTTTAAGGGGAAAACGAAAGCGCTCCCATGAAATATTAATAAGAACGCTGAAAATATTAACCATACCTGGTGCCGAAATGATAAAGCAAATTAAGAAAGGTGATCATGTCCTCCGAGGCTGGAAAACCGGCCAGTTTTCCCTTCTGCCTGTGCCAGCTTCCTACTTTCCTCCCGCCGGTAAAGAAGCACTCCGAGGAGAACTGGGTCTCAGCCAAGTTTGCCCCCAGCCCCAAATATCCCAATGCCCCCCGAGCTGCCAGCTGAAGGAATGCTTTGAAGCATTCTCCACTTTCCCAATCACTGAAATTCACCGGCATCTTTCCAGACACCCTCGCCTGGTTCCACAGTCATGGGTCTGATGCCACCACTGCTCAGGCTTTTAAGGGGTGGATTCTCCTTCCCCTCTATCCATGCAGAAACCACCCCTTTCAAGAAACCACCCCTTTCCCTCCCCGGACCAACCCGAGCACATGCTCTTTTGCAATTCTCTAGGGACCCCGAGAGCTACTGTCACTTTCTGTCAGTTCAGATGCGACTTCTTTGGCATACTGCATACTTCAGGGTTGTGGACCTAGAACAGAGCCCCACCCACAGCAAGCCCACTGATTAGCTTCTTAAAACCAGGTGGAGATTTCTGCAGAGGACACTGTGTCTCCCCATGTCACATTTTCACCTTTAAAGTGGGAATAATAATAACTACCCTTCTGCACATTCATTATTTTACTTCCATGGACCATTTCAAACAGCCCAGGGAGGCAAGTATTGCTATCATACTCCACTTTACAGACGAGGAAATGAGGTTTAGAGATAAGTGAGTTGACACAGTCTGGAAATAATGAAGCAGAGTCGCGGATGCCGAATTTGGTGTGCCTGTGGGTGTTACCTTTCAAAATGGAAGAAAGAGAGAAATGCAAAGGAATAAAAGCCCTGGGGCGCCTGGGTGGCTCAGTAGGTTAAGCGTCAGACTTTGGCTCCGGTCATGATCCCAGGGTCCTGGGATCGAGTCCTGCATCAAGTCCCACATCAGGCTCCCTGCTCAGCGGGGAGTGTGCTTCTCCCTCCACATCCCTCCACCCCCACTCATGCTTGCTCTCTCTCTCTCTCTGAAATAAATAAAATCTTAAAAAAAAAAAAAAAAGGAATAAAGCCCCGGTGGTAAAATCTATTCCCCTCTGGCATTAGAAGTGGAGATACTTTGAGCTGAGAGAGCTCCCGGGGGGCACAGGTGCATGCAGCCCACTCTGCCTCCACGGAAGCCGATGTCGGACCCCACCCTGCCCGTTGGCGGGACTTGGTGCTTCAAACCAAGAGAATCTCCTCTCCTTTCTTTGCCTTCCCAATATATGTCTTTTAGAGAGATTTTATCTTTCAGCAAACCTATCTTCAGAGCCTACATCGTCCTAGGAACTACGTTAGAAGCTGCAGCTGACACGGAAGCATCTCAAACAGGAGTCCTGCCCTCAGGGAGCTTTCAGTCCTACTGGTGTGTAAAGGCGTCACGTTGAATTAACCTTGCTTCACACACATCTGCTCCTGGCTACGGATTTACTCTTTTAATAATGCACGGATGCGATCTCATTTACATACTCTACTAGGAACATTTTTATTTATTTTTTTTCCACCAGCAGCCATTAACCATAGCTTCACAGGAGGAGATGTCTGGAGTAACAAAAATATTGGAAGGAGTTTTGGAGCAGATGAGCCCTGGCTCTCACAGGTGGTCCTGGAGATGAGCACAGATCTTCAGTGAATACGTAAAATCTTCCCCCGCTCCTCTGAAATGCTCTCCTGCTCCTCTTGCTGGGCTGCCTGCCCTCCTCACGCACACGGGGTGGGTAGTCTTCTTGGACTGAACCTTTCTGGCTCTCTTTCCCCTCTTTCCATTGTTTCCTCAGCTCTGCTACTCAGCTCTCATTGTGGCTTGTCAAATACAACTGGTACTCTCCTACCACCATCCAAATGGGTACAGCTCTTCAGGGTTCATGAAGCCTATTTGTATCAGTGATCTCATTTATTCCCTGTGCAAGAAATTGAATTGTGTCCCCTCTGAAATTTATATGCTGAAGCCCTCACCCCAAATGTAATTACATCTGGAGAGAGGTAGGGGCTTTGGAAGGTACAAAAGGTTAGACAAGGTCATAAGGGTGGGGCCCTAATCTGATAACACTGTGACCTTTTAAGAAGAGAGACACTGATCTTTTTCTCTCTCTGCCACGTGAGGACACAGCAAGAAGGCAGCAAGTCAGGAAGAAATCTCTCACCAGAAGCTAAATCGGCCTTGATCTTGTACTTCCAGCCTCCAGAACGGTGAGAAATAAGTTTCTGTTGTTTAAGCCACCTAGCAGATGGCATTTTGTTATGGCAGCCTGAGCAGACTATGATACCCCATAAAATATACCCTGCCAGGCAGATCTGATCATCCATTTCCAAGATGCAACAGCTAAGGCCCAGGGAAACTGAACACTTTCCCCAAGTTCACAGAAGTAGTGGTAAGCCTGCTTACCACTGAGGGAGAAGGGAGGCGAATACTGGAGGGGTGTGATGAGCAGCCACCCAGGTTACTGGTTGATTCTGGATTCCTTGATCCACTTAGAGTTGCATCCTCTTGTGATAATGCATTAAGCTGTACGACTTTGATTTCTCCTTTTTTCTATATGCATGCTATGCATTACCAGGTTTATTTTAAAGGTCTGTTATAATGGTGTGTGACAAAGGGCAGTGTTGAGCGGGGCTAAAAATGCTGAGAGGGAGAGAGAAGATAAAAGGAGCTGGGGATGGGGGGAGAAAGGTGGAGACAGCATGAGGAATAATAACGTGATTAGCAACAAGTAAAAAGGGGGTTTGAAGGGTGCCTGGGTGGCTCAGTTGGTTAAGCATCTGCCTTCTGCTCAGGTCATGATCTTAGGGTCCTGAGATCAAGCCCCGAATCGGGGTGGGGGGGTCCCTGATCAGCGGGGAGTCTGCTTCTCCCTCTCCCTCTCTGCACTCTCTCTCTCTCTCAAATAAAAAAAGAAAGAGGGGGTGTTGAGAGGCATACACCTGGGCACCCTTGGCTTGGCAGGAATTCTCCCAATCCTGCACGTGCAAGATGAATTCAAATGTATACGTTTTACAACTTTGCCTTTGTTTAGGGCTTCATAATTTACAGTTTGCAAGGTCGTGATCCCTGCAAAGATAAGAACTGTTAATCCATGCACAGAGTGGGCCTTCAGCAAATATTTGCTTGAATGAACACAAAACACTTTGACCTTCACTAACGCAATGATTTCTCCCAGGCAGTCTGCAGATAAGCAGGGTAAGGGTTATTAGTTTCCTTACATAGGGGGAAACCAAGGCTCCCAGGAGTTAAGAGGCTTCTTACAAATGGGCCAAAGCCTGGAAGCAGTTTGAATCCTTGCTTGATGCCTTTGAGCCCAATGCCCTTGGATAGTGCTGGAGGCAAGAGCCGAGGCCCTCCTTCCGGGTAAGGCTACTCGCTTGTCCAGTTGTGAAAACTAGCCCGAATCTAGCCCTAAGTCTGGACAGAGAGGCAGAGGGCAAAGTCTTGCCGTCACCTGCACCTCTATTCTCTTTTTGGTTATTGGTGACCTTTTACTCTTCCAAAAGCATGCATACTCTCCCTGCTGAGGACACAGCAAAGTGGCAATCAATTATCACAACAGCTCATACAAAATGAAAGTGGGCCATACCTTGGATCTCTCTTCCTCTCTCTCTCTCTCTCTCTCTCTCTCACTCAAACACACACACACACCCCCCAAGAAGCAGGAACCCTGAAGGGATAGCAGCCAGTCCCCTCTCAAGAATTGAGGGATTTGCTGCTAGAGGATGCCCAGGTAGAAGCTAAATTGTACTGTCCCTTGTGAGTGTCGCTTAGCATAATTATATCCCCAGAGAAGCCAGGCTTCCAGATGGGCCTCAGAGCATCGTTTACATACAGTATTTTAGGCCAATAACATGGTTCTAATGAAGCAGGAAGGAAGAACAAGAATAATAAAATTAAAAAGTCAAATTTCCGTCCTTAATCTCCAGGGCTGCAAATAAGATGTGGCTATAGCTCAGAGGCGGGAGGGGGAGGCCTGCTTCTTACAGGGTCCCTGACAGGGGTGAACCTCAATCCCAGTGCCTGCTGCTGATCCGCATCTCCTTGGAGAAGGAGGAAGCCCTTTCGGGTGAAGGGAGCATAACAACTCTCAGAGAAGGGAGATCCCGAGCTCGTCTGTCTGCTTCGATGTTCTTCTTCCCCTTGGGGAGTCCCCGGAGGACGTGGCCTTTTGCAGATCCATTTATTTCAGGTTGAAGGAGTGGTGTCCAGAGACATGTCTGGAAGTGCTCATAGAGACTTCCAAGCAGGCGAGTCCTGCTCAGCTATATGTCCTGCCAACTGAGACTTGGCTTCCCTCTTGGGTTGCTGCTCATTTTTTGGCCTTCCCGCAGTTCAAATGCCTCTGGGAGACCATTACTCGCAGTTGGGCTCATTCATTCATTCAACGTCTGCTCTGAGATGCATGCTCAGGGTCCAAACGTGACCACAATGGCTGCCCTTGCCCTCAGTGGGGCTCACGGGCGTGCAGGGAGACCAGAGGAAGGTTCTCACTGTGTGTACGGTGCTTTGATAGTAAGTAGTTAATAACGAGATGGGTGTGTGTGTGTGTGTGTGTGTGTGTGTGTAAATGTGGATGGGGCACAGTTTATACTTTCTTCCAGATCTTGAGACCTCATGGGCCAGCCACTGCCGCCACCACCGCCACAGCCTGTCATCCCACGTGGCCCCCAGGTAGGGACCGCCATGCTCATCCCCCAGCCCCTCTTCATAGCCAGACTCACACAGCTAGGTTCCTGAAGCATATCTTCCTCCTACAGCATGGAAGGAACTGGACATCATCCATGGCCACTCAGCTACGCCAGGGCACCAGACCGGTTCTACGGCAGTGGTCCAAGATGAACACCCCTAACGGAAGCCCAACACCTAGTCCTCTTTGCAACCTGGGGCCCCCAAATCCTTCTTCTACTTCCAGAGACTTGTCCTAGGACTCCAGCTTGGGCTCCCAGATTTCCAGTCTTTCCCAAGGAGACGACAGCAAGACTGCATGTGCCCTGAGTGTGGAGTCGGGAGGTGGGGGCTCTGGTCTCACCACTCCCATCTGTCTGCATACCTCCAGGCAGGCTCCTCCCCCTGCAGGGCCTTGTATGTGATCTTCTGCAAATGAGGTAACTGAGGGCAGGAGGGAGAGGATCAGGGTGGTCCCTATGCCAGGAAGGTCATTGGTAATTCTTTATGTCCCTGCAACCACACAACACTCTGCCTGCCCTTCAAGAGCTGGAATCCACGTCTCCTGCCCTTGAATCTGGGCTGCCTTGTGATTCGCTTTGGCCCACAGAATGTGAAGGGAGTGGCACTGTGCCAGTTTGAGGTCTAGGCTCTGGGAGACCAAAAAGCTCCCATTTTAGCCCTCTTGGGGCCCTGAGCCACCAGGTCAAAGGACCTGACCACTCTACTGGACAGACCAAGTGGGGAGACAGGGGTGCCTTGTTCACCCCCAAATGTTCTAAGCATCTCAGCCAAAGGGACACACACATGAAGGAAACCACTTTGGATTTCCAAGCCCAACTGAGCCTCCAAATGTCCACATGACATTTGACATGAGTAGGTAAGATGAGCAGAAGAACTACCCAGCTGAGTCCTGCCTGATATACCAATTGATGAGTAATGAGTTTCAAAGCCACTTCATTTGGGGGCTGATAACAGAAACTACCCAGCTGAGTCCTGCCTGGTACACCAATTTATAAGCAAATAAATGGTTGTAAAGCCACTTCATTGGGGGCAGATAATTGAAACAGGTACCAGAGAGGTAAATGCTACAGGCATACAACCTTATAAACATCGGTGCCCGCCCTTAGAGGCTTGGATTCCGGTTAGAAGCTCAGGCTTGCACACTGGGTAGTAACCGAGAAAAAGAGACCATTGAAAATCTATTGTCACAAAGACATTTCACTGTCATGGGACGTGTGGTCACAGGAATTAGCCAATGCTGGTTGGCTGAGTCCATGCAGATGTCCCCCCACAAGGGCTCGGAGCCAGCTTGGTTCCAAACATGGAGGGAGTAAAATTTTACTCATAAATGCCCAATTATTTTCCATGCTTCCCTCCTCTCCCCATGAGTCCCCACCCTTCACTCAAAGTACCAGAGATGGAAAACCATGGAAACAAATGGCTTTGTGTAGTACTGAATGGGAAACATAGCATCTGGGGCTTAGAAAAGCAAAAGCTGTTTTGTTGTTAATAACATTTTTACGGGTGATTTTGTTGTCTTTGTTGAAAAAAAAAGGAGCACAGACTCAAGTCTGTTCTTCCAGGCCTGAGGGGTCAGTGTCCCTTCTAGAGCTCTGTGTCTATTGGATTTGCTCCTAGCTGACCCATTTACACGCTTCAAACCCACCACTCCCAATATTAATAGCTACCAATTTTCAAGAACTCTCCATGCCAGCCATTGGGCTGCACAGTTTAATATGCTGAGTCCCTGTAACGAACCCTTCAGGTCATACTTATTATGACCCATTCTTCCAGATTAGAAAACTGAAGGCCAGAGACATTACACCTAATAAGTGGTAGAGCTGATAATTAAACTGAGATCTGCAAGGCCCTAGAGCCCACTCTCTTAACCATCCTCTAAACTGAATACAGCTCCCAGTCCTGACCATTACCAGAACCACTCATTCATGCATATATACATCCATGGATTCAACACATGCTTAATGATCACCTGCTCTGTATAGGAACAGAGTATACATTAATGAAGAAAACAGACCCAGTCTCTACTCTCATGGACCTTACAGCCTCTAGACCATTGATACTCACCGTGACCTTCACCATAAACCCTCACTCTGCAACATCCTTGAACCCGTTTCTACAATTTTAACTCAAAAACCACCCCACCGTCCTGGCCCTGACTCAGACCTCTGCTGTATTCTTGACACACTCTACACCTCTCTCTCCACAATTCCTGCCACAGTATCCCCATCCAGCCAGTTTGCTGGAACTTTGCAGGTGAAGGGAAAGGGGAATAGGGATGAGGAAAAGAGAGAGTGAATAAATGGTCCTGAATCAGAGTGGGTAACAGGAAGCCAAGTGCAGTGTGACTGAACCACAGATGAAAAATCGACCAGTGAGAAATCAGAATTGAGTATCTTCTTTCACCCTCTCCCCTGCCTTCATCCTCACCCTATGTCTTGAATATTTTCTCTGATGTCCCTTTTCTCTCATGCTCCTATCAGTAAGGCTTCAGCCATGCCCCTCAAAACCCCAGAATGACCTACTTTTGAAGGGTCAAGACCAGGTAAGTCACATGAGTAAGCATCTGATAAGACCTTCCCAGCCTCTCTTAAAGGAAGGTTAGTGTAGCTAGATTGTGTAGGTCTCAATTTCCCACTTCTGCCTATATCTGTGCCCTTTGCAATATGACTATAGCTCTTTCCACTGAGAGGTGGAGTCTGTTTTACCACTCCCTCTGAATCTAGGCTGGTCCCATGACCTGCTTTGGCCACTCGAATGCAGCCGAAGTGACAATGTGCCTTTTCTGAGCCTCTTTCTCAAGGGGCTTGCATACTTTTACTCACTTTCTTGCACCTCTGCAGCTCTTCTGTGTCAGGTAATATTCTAGGAACTGAAGATAAAGTTGTGAAAGAAACAAGCATGGTCCCCACTTGGAGTGAGTTTATGTTATAGTGAATCAATGAATGATGGGTGAAAATCTGAAATTTTCCAGGTTAGAAAGAACCATTACTCAACCTCAAATAATGCTTAAATCGTACACAGTATCTCTAAGATTTTGAACTCCTCCAAAGCCAAGGAGCTCACTATGTGCCAATGTTACAGCTCCAGTTTGAGATGGCTCTCACTCTAGAAAGTCTTTTCTTATAGTAAACCAAAGTCCATCCATCAGGAGTGTCCACACTTTGATTTATGGATCCTCCTCAGAGCCACACACAGCGTGCCTAGTGACATATCTACTCTGAGCTCTCTCTCTTCCCAGATAAATCTTCATTGTTCCCTTAGCTGTTCCCCAATGTCATTATTTTGAGGTCTCTTGCCATCCTTTCTCTTGAGCTTGCTCCATTATTTTTCTGCATTGTTCTAAAATTTGGTTAATAGAAATAAACTCAAAACTTACTAACTTGTATGACCTCAAGCACATTATATCACCTCTTTGGGCTTCAGATTCTTCTGTTTTCAAATAAGGAAATGGGACTCAGTAGCTTCCAAGAAGAGACAGTGGTATGCAATAGAATGGATACGAGACACTCAATAAATATTCTATTCTTCTTCTGATTTGTTTCTATCACTGCTTGAGCCTGTCCATCCCCCATCATCTCATAATCTTTTCTTTTAACCTATATAGTCCTAATTTTTGGTACAGGGATATGAAATCAGAAGATCTGGATCTGAGCTCCAGCTCTGACACTTAACAGCTAAGTGACTTTGGACATATTACTTAACTGCTCTATCTCAATTTCTTCACCCATAAATCTGGACCATTGCTCCTTTTCCTCCCAGCTCATGAGAATTCTTACATAGGCTGGGGGTGAGGGTGAGGGATGCTCTAAGTGAAAGCACTCTTCCACCAGGATACTGTGCAGGTAAGGGATGGCATGGTGGTGCTGTCTTGAAGTGGGGACTCCAGGCCAGCAGTACAGTGGGCACCATTCCATGTTGTAGATACACTTATGGAGCCCACTTCCAATGCACTTGGCAACCCTGCTTCTACATACAAATCCAACACAATTCCAGAGAAGATACAGTGTGGCCATAACTGTCCCTTCTAATGGGTGCATCATATTCTGTGATATCCTAAGAGAAGAAAATTATTTAGGAAAATGCCATGGTAAATATTTTCATAGACACTGAAACTTCAGGATGGTGGTAGAGCCCTCCCTGGATGGACCTAAGATCCAAATGTGCCTGCCATACATTTCATCCCTCTCCAGTGTACCCTCCACCCTGCCCTCACACAGCCCATTTCTGCTTCCCACCTCCCCTTGGCCCCCCACTCCTGCACAATCCAGCCTTTCCCCACACACACAACAGGGCTCACAAGCACCTTGATGATGCTGTCTTTCCAACTCCCAGTCAGACCCAACAGTTATACAATTCAAAACTGCCTTCCATCCAACCCACCATAATATTTTATATCTAAATGCTATAAAACATGCAATTCCTTCCAACCAGAAGTCCCTCTCTCTGCCTTTATTCATCTGATCTGTTCTATCAATCCTTTAAAACTCAGTAGAGAATTTGCCCCCTCCAGGAATCCCATGCTGATAACCTCCAGAAAACCAGCCCCATGGAGATCACTACTTCCTTTTCTGTGCTCATCTTGGACCTTAAAGAACATGTGTTTTCATGCATTGAGATTTTCTGTCTGTCTGCCTGCCTCCTGAACAGGTGAGAGCAGAATCAAGGCCCCAACTATCTGAGGCTCCGGCACGTAACAGTGCTCAGCCTCTGGAAAATGTCTGAAACAGACTAGAATAAGGGATAATTATCACAAATAGGCAAAGATACTGAAATAATGACCACACTCTGGACCCCCATCTCCAAACTGAGCACTGGAACATTTCCATGTGTCTGAGCCCTGGAAGGCAAAGAATGGGCCCAGAAAGAAAAAAGAGAGAATGTAACCTGGCTTCTTTGCCCTCAAGAGACAAGAGTTTATGATTGCCAGGATATGTGTAAATTGTGGTACAGATTATTTGTCACCAAGTCTGGAAAAGGCAGACAGCTGAACAACTCTTCACAACTGCAAATGAATGCACAGGTCAGGGCTACCGCAGTAGAAATGCCAGGTCTCTGATACTGATGAGGTGGCCGAAAGGCCTGCTTCTCTGGGTGGGAGGGCCGGCGTGGTTACTCACAAGCCTACTTGGCTGTACAGCGTTCTGCAGTCACCTCTGCTTAATCTGAGTATAAGAACCATAAAACCCAGAGATCAGGGCCCATGCATGGACTTGTCCCAGGTTGGGGAATTTCTGCCCATTTGTAGATTTTAATCCTCCTAAAATTGACCTCAATTTTAATTCCTATTCCATGAAACACAAAAGACCTTTTTTGAGCCCCTATTTTATGTTTGGTCAAGAAGGAGAAGAGAAGCAAGTGTGAATCCATCTCCCCCAAACTCAAGGAGCTCACAGACTAGATGGGAGCATAAGTAAGTTGTGTTCACCATCTTGCACACACAAGAAATCACCAGCAACTCCTCACTCTCTCCAGGGCAGGGCAGCCTGTAGATGTCGGGATGACTGGTTGAGATGAGATGGGCTGGGGCTGGGCCTCGCAGATGGGTGTTTATTCCCATAAATCAAACCTGCTCTCTCTGCTGCTAACTGGGGGGAAACACACTCCCCAGATTGGGATGCCTTATTGTGCGATTGCTTTCCTGCAATTCTTGGGTGTAGGTAGGTTTATCCAGGAAAGCCAGATTCGCAAGAACAGCAGAGGAGAGAGAAATTTGCTTTATACTAGCAACATCACGACTAATCCCTTTCTCAGAGGAGCTTCGTGGCATCAAGCAAACTGTCGACGTGTGACTTCTCTCTAATCCCCTTAGCTCATCTCCCTTTAGTGAATCCAAACGTTCCACCAGTGCCAGAGCCTGGCAGCCTGGAGCAGTCATGGAGCGGTGGGTAATGCACAGGATCTGTTATCAGAACACTTGCATGGGGCCTGGCTCTGCCATTTATTAGCTGTGCATCTTTGGGTTCATTATAACCTCCGTCTGCCTGCCTCCATGTCTTCACCTGCAAAACAGAACTGGTGATCTGAGGATCAGAGGAGACAAGGTGTATGAGATCACCATATTAACTGTGAAGATCTTGTATCAGTAAAGGCTGGCTATCTGTTATTGTTAGGTTGGATAGATCTACTCTCCTTAAAAAGTTGTGTGCCTTCTGGGTGGGAAGGTTCGTACCCCCTTCAGTTTGGGATTTTTCTGAACCTGACACAATGTCTGGCTCTTAATGAGCACCTGTTAAGTTAATAAATTAGAAGATTGGAGAATAATTCCTTTGAGGTTAAGGCATCTCTCCAAGATAAAAGGTAAGAGAAAGGAAATTGAATCTATAGAAAGTTTGGAATCCTCAGGATCAATTTTTAAATCTTCAGTATTTTCTGAATAGAATGTGTGTACATGTAAGTGTGTGTGTGTTCATTATTCCTTCTGGGGCTAGATGTCTACATTAACTCTGAATAACACTGTACTCTGAAAAACTTCTGGCTTCCAGTTACACGAATATATTTTGCTCAGTATTAAGAGAATAGAGATGGGTGACAGGTCATGTCTTGGTTCCCATTCTTAATTTATTCATTCTTTCCTTTGTTCGTTCATTCATTCATTCATTCATTCAACCATCCATTCATTCCTGGAAGCAAATGGCTCTGTGCAAAAGCCAAGCCTTATTACAAGGTGAAAAATGTCTGACCCAGCCATTTGGCTGACAAACAGCCCACTGTTCCTTGCAGATCATATTGCCTCTGAGCCATGAAACATTTGAAATCCTCCTATTGTCTCTATATGTGGCATTTTCCACCATCCCTTATCTTCAGTTTTATAACCTCAGAGATCAAAATGCTAAGACCTTCCCTCTATAGATATCATTCCTGTAACCAGGATGTACTGCCACCAGAATCCTCTGAAAATCCCATCTCTGGAAAGACTGCAGACGGTAAGTCTGAGTCTGCCCGGAGAGTAACGAGACTTCTGCTGTCCTAAATCCAAACTTTGGATTGTAAATCATGCAAATAGGACCACATGGACAAGGTCCCGATCATTTCCTCATCATCCCTGTACCCAGCACAACTGCTCTGTCATCCCCACCCCTAGGTATAACCCTGCCTATAATCTCATTTTTCTATCCCTCCTCTCTCTTCCCCTCTACCTGCATCTCCCACATCTATTGCTATCGTTCATTTAGTTTTCATGCACCAGGCCTGGACTGTGATGGATGAAACTCCTCTGCAGGGCTTCCTGTTTCCAACCGCTCACCACACCCCCTGCCCTTTATTCCCTACCCCTTCCTGTCTCAACCTCCACTTACCCCCTGTGAAATAACATTCCCTTCTCATGCTTTATGCTTCCAAAGTTTGCTCTCCTGGGTTGTGGCCTCTGTCTCAGGCTGGCAGCTCCATTGTTATTATGATCATATATTAAGTTTAATGTGTCCACAAGGCATTTTACACACTCATAAAAATCAGGCCCTCTAAGAGCTCCCTGTGCTGAAGACAATGCAAATACCATCCCATGCCTTCGCTGGTGCCTCATGCCATTATGTGGCCTCTAAATGTGCAAAACTGGGTGGTGGTTGTTTATGGTTGCTTGTGTTACTCTTCATGATAAATACAGCTTTTTGAAGAGGACTAAATGATTTCCCAGCTTATAAGCAGAGCCAAAGTCTTGATTACCGCCACTTAGGCAACATCCCACAGTATCAGTGATATCAGTAATAGGTGACATTTATTGAGCACATACTCTATGCCAGATTGTGCGCTAAACATCTTACATGCATTTTGCCACATTATCTGCCCAACGACCCTGTGTGACAGGTTGTATTTAATTTAGAAATATTAAATAAAAGAAGGAAACTGAGATACAGAGAAGTTAAGTAATGAGTTCAAGGTCAAGCAGCACAGAGGTGGGAAAACTGGAATTATTCAAACCAAGGCTGTCAGGGTCCAGAGCCTGCCCGCTTAAGTACACACAGACGTTGGCCCTGGATGAGGGCCACCTTCAAGGTCTAGGGACTCAAATGAGTTAAAAACAAGTTTGACAGATTAAGTGGATGATGGTACACTCCTCTCTCTACAAAACTCTGCCCAAAGAACCTCCTCTATCAGTCTCTGACAAGGACTAAGTCCCTATAGGTCCTCTGCCCCCGGTATCTTTATCTTCCCCAACCTAGGAGACGACAGACAAGGGCGAAGGACTCAGAGCAGATCTCCTTGTACAATGGGAGTTGTATGTGCTGTGGAGCTGCACAGGAGTAAATCAGATGCTCCTTACCCAGAATACTAGCTCTGTAAATAATCTTAGGTGCTCTCTAGTCCAGTTTGCTAACAGCAGATAATGGATCAATTAGCCAAATAATTTCCATTGTTTCTCTATCCCCTTGCTTCATCAACAGTGTTTGCACTTCACTCATCCCTTTCCCTCTTTGCTCCTCATTCTTCTCACTCATCTATGACCTACAGCACGATTTTGTTTGGGAAATACTGATATCAATGGAGTACCCTATTTAAGTATGAAGAAACCAAAGCTCAGAGAGGCTGTTACTTGCCCGGAGCCATGAAGCCTGTTTAGTGCAGAGTTTGGACAAGATTTGCACTTCCTGGCTTATAGGACAGGGCATTTTCCAAGCAATGAGTGGGGAAAGGGGGACATCCCCCTTCCCAGATTCTGTCCAGTACAAGGATGGGCTGCCGGACTCACACCAGCAGCATCCCATTCAGGAGCTCACCTTTCCGAGGCCTCCCAGTTTCATTTCACACATACACATTTGCCTCTAGACGCCAAAACATGCCAAAATACCTATCATATCCTACCCTGACATTTGTTCCAACTGCACAGCCTCAGTTCCACAGCCTACAAAATTACTGCTGGCCATGGTACTGATCAGAGTGAAGCAAAAGAACACTCTTAACCCCAGGGCTCCAGGAGATGAAGTAGTTGGTACATGAGGACTCACAAAATGGGAAATAAAGCATGGTTCTAGGAAGTCAGTATCAAATGACAACTGAGAAAGGCATTATGCCCGTCTTCACAGAGTCTGTCTTTGAGTGAAGAGATCAACAAGTAACCTAAATGTATCAACGGAGAGGACTTCCTGAAGACTTGAAAGGTGAGAAGGAACAATCATGTGAAAAGTGGGAGGGCAGAAGTCTATTAGAAGAAAGGATGTAGCCCAAAGTCCCACATTTGGAAAAACGTTGGCATGCTTCGGTATCTCTCAGTCCAGTGGGACGAGAGCACAGTAAGGGAGAAGAGAGGACGATGAGATGAAGTAGGCAGCAGTTAGATGGGAGAGGATCATATGGATCATGGAATATGGTCCTATGTGCAACAGGAAGCCATAAAAGGGTTTTAAACTACAAAGAGATAAGATTTGATTTATGCTTAAAATAACATTTTATTATAGAAAATTTCAAACATATACAAAGTAATCAAAATAGTATAATGACCCCCCCACGAACCCATCACCCAGATTCAACAATTTTCAACATTTTTCCAGCACAGCATACTTCCACCCACTCCCTGCCCTCTCACTTGTTTATTGTTATTTTTACAGTTCTATTTTTCTATTTTAAGGTAAAATTTACTTACAATGAGTCTAAGCTGTATTATTTTGACAAATGAAACTCACATTCTAATCACAGGACACTTTGATCTTCCCAGAAAGTTCCTTCATGTCCCCCTCACAGTCAAACCCCACCAATTCCCCACCTTAAGAGGCAATGACTGTTTTTAACTTTTTTAAAAAAATATTTTATTTATTTATTTGACAGAGAGAGAGAGAAAGTGCACAAGCTGGGGGAGCTGCAGAGGGAGAGGGAGAAGCAGGCTCCCCCACTGAGCAGGGAGCCCAACATGGCAGTTGATCCCAGAACCCCGGGATCATGACCTGAGCCAAAGGCAGACTGGCTAACTTAACCAACTGAGCCACCCAGGCGCCCCTGTTTTTATCTTTTTTTGTTTGTTTGTTTTGTTTTTTGTTTTTAACTTTTTATCTTAGATTTGTTTTGCTTGTTCTAAAAGGTTATATTCACAATTCATACAGTATTATTTTCTTATGTCTGGCTTCTTTCACTCAGCATGTTTTTGAGATTCATCCATTTATGTGTATCAGTAGTTTGCCCCTTTTTTTGGCTGATTAGTATTCTATTGTATAAATATACAATATGTTTGTCAATTAACTGGTTGATAGACATTTGGGCTATTTCCAATTTGGGGCCTTTGTGAATAAACCTGCTATGAATGTGGTACAATTCTTTCCAGGGACATATGTGTTTTTGCTACTCTTGGATAAATACCTGGGAGTGGAATTAATTTCTACTTTTTTTTTTAAGTATTGGGAATAGAGTGGAGGGGAGGCAGCTATGGTGGCAAGAAAACCAGTTCTGAGGCAATTGCAGTACTTAAGGAGAGAGGTTATGATGGCTTACCTTGGGGAGGGATTATGGTAAGACTCGATGGGGGCAGATTTGAAATACGTATTGATGAATACAATCAATAATTGCTGGTGAAATAAATGTGGAGATAAGAGAAATGGAAGCATCAAAAATGACTAGCTTGAAAAATTAACAAGTCAGGAAATGACAGATGTTGGCGGGGATGCGGAGAAAGGGGAACCCTCCTACACTGTTGGTGGGAATGCAAGCTGGTGCAGCCACTCTGGAAAACAGTATGGAGGTTCCTCAAAAAGTTGAAAATAGAGCTACCATATGATCCAGCAATTGCACTACTGGGTATTTACCCCAAAGATACAAAAGTAGGGACCCGAAAGGCTACGTGCACCCCGATGTTTATAGCAGCAATGTCCACAATAGCCAAACTGTGGAAAGAGCCAAGATGTCCATCAACAGATGAATGGATAAAGAAGAGGTGGTATATATATACAATGGAATATTATGCAGCCATCAAAAGGAATGAGATCTTGCCATTTGCAATGACGTGGATGGAACTGGAGGGTATTATGCTGAGCGAAATAAGTCAAACAGAGAAAGACATGTATCATATGACCTCACTGATATGAGGAATTCTTAATCTCAGGAAACAAACTGAGGGTTGCTGGAGTGGGGGGTGGGGTGGGAGGGATGGGGTGACTGGGTGATGGACACTGGGGAGGGTATGTGCTCTGGTAAGCACTGTGAATTGTGCAAGACTGTTGAATCTCAGATCTGTACCTCTGAAACAAATAATGCAATATATGTTAAGAAAGAAAAAAAGAAGAAGAAGAATGTAGCAGGAGGAGAAGAACGAAGGGGGGGGATTTGGAGGGGAAGACGAACCATGAGAGACGATGGACTCTGAAAAACAAACTGAGGGTTCTAGAGGGGAGGGGGGTGGGAGGATGGGTTAGCCTGGTGATGGGTATTGAGGAGGGCACGTTCTGCATGGAGCACTGGGTGTTATGCACAAACAATGAATCATGGAACACTATATCTAAAACTAATGATGTAATGTATGGGGATTAACATAACAATAAAAAAATTTTAAAAAAATGACTAGCTTGACTAAACTGGTTGCATATTAGGATCTTTTACTGAAATTGAGAAGGTGGGGAAAGAAGAATAATTTAGAGGGCATCCAAGGGTTTCATTTTGCAATGCATGAGACTTCCAGGAGTAGACAGTAAGCAGGCACTTAGAGGCTGGAGCTCAGGGATAAGGCAGACTCGCTGCTACCCTTGCATGTATCTTCTACCTTGCTCAGATCTAGACTTCTCCCTAAAAATGCCTCACAATCTGGTAGAGAGATGGAAAATGGATTTTATCTCATGGTAATTTGTTTACTCTGGTAAATTAGTAATAGCTACCTGGAACACTGTGCAAAGAAAAATTCTTTTTTCTTTGTTCCCTTCGTTCACATACCCTCCCCAGTGTCCATCACCCAGTCACCCCATCCCTCCCACCCCACCCCCCACTCCAGCAACCCTCAGTTTATTTCCTGAGATTAAGAATTCCTCATATCAGTGAGGTCATATGATACATGTCTTTCTCTGTTTGACTTATTTCGCTCAGCATAATACCCTCCAGTTCCATCCACGTCGTTGCAAATGGCAAGATCTCATTCCTTTTGATGGCTGCATAATATTCCATTGTATATATATACCACCTCTTCTTTATCCATTCATCTGTTGATGGACATCTTGGCTCTTTCCACAGTTTGGCTATTGTGGACATTGCTGCTATAAACATCGGGGTGCACGTAGCCTTTCGGGTCCCTACTTTTGTATCTTTGGGGTAAATACCCAGTAGTGTGCAAAGAAAAATTCTGAGGCCATATTCAGGATTAGCAGGCAGGAAGGAGTGATGTGGTTGATAAGCAATGTGTTCCATGGGCATGGAATCACAGCATGAGGAAATCCAATTCAGATACCATCTATGCCTGATCAAGTCAAAATCCATGGCTACAAAATCGAAAAAGTGAAGAAGCTGCTCTGGAATAACCAAGCAGATCAATAATACAAATCAAGGTCCCACACGAGGCAAACAGTCAATAGATTGACCCTGTTAACAAAGAAACAATAGATCCAAAATGGAGTCACTTGTGCTAAGCACCATGTCAGCAAACCAAGACTTAATACCTAACATAATTGCAGTTTCAGCTCCCCCAGGAATGTGACCTGTAAGTAGTCAATCTGGACTTACCTGTTTGGTAATAGTGAGGTCATCTGCCTGATAGATCCCCACCTTCCCTCAAGGTAAGGTGACCTTGCCTGAAACAATCCACTTTTTGTTAGAAATTTCCTTTCTCTTCTCTCTTCAGCCCATAAAACCCTTCCATTTTGTACAGCTTCTTGGAGCACCTTTCTATTTGCTAGGTGGGATGCTGCCAGTCATGAATCATTGAATAAAGTCAATTAAATCTTCAGATTCATTCAGTTGCATTTCATTTTTAATATCCAATACGGAGCTACTTTTTTCACTTCTTTATTTCAATTCCTCCACCAAAGTGCCTACGGATTCAGTATCCTACAAGTCCTCAGTGAATATCTTTGACTTTGTCTGCTCCTCACATTGCAAAAATCTCAACCTCAGCTGGGATCCCCTGGTGTCCTGAGGTTAAACAACCAATTCTTGTGAAAACCCACTATAAAGTATTTCAAACTTTGGAATACACTGATGAATAATTTAAATATCTTGGGAAACAACCTATTCTTGTGAAAACTCACTCCAAAGGATTTCAAACTTTTGAATACAATGATGAATCATTTAAATACCTTGGGGGAAAATGTCAAAGAGTAGATTAGACAGGTAATCAATGTGTAATAGTTGGCTCTTTTTTCCTTCCCAGTAGAAGGCAAGGGTGAGTGTTCGTGCTATTAATAAAACACCTATGTAGTTATTAATTAATTCATTGAACCACCAAGCTTTTATTGAGCACCTAGTTCATGCCAGGCCCTGTACTTGCACCTGAGTACAGAGACAGGTAAGTCATGGATACTGCTTTCACAAAGGCTCACCTAGACATGTAAGTCAATCCCAGGAGAGTTGGATATACTACTTTGTTAATATCCTAAGGCAAGTCAGAGAAGACTGCTCAGAAGATGGGAAATCTAAATGGAGTCTTGAAAGAAAATTAAATGAAAAATCTCCCCAAAGGGGATGTTGGAAAGGGCATTCCAAGCAAAGGGGCTGGTATGGAACATATCTGGACATGGGATAGGGCAAAGCTAGCTGCTGCTGACGCCCAATGAGAGGTTATTTGAGAAAACAGGACTGAGGCAGTAGACGTAGGTAAGGCCTATGTGATGACCAGACTTGCTATTCTGGCTGCGGCACAAGCCATCACTGGAGTTCTAGTGGGAGAAGGGCATGATCAGATACGTATTTTAGAAAGATTGTAGTGGCAATGCAGAGACCACAAGAGGGGAGGGAATACAATAGAGAAACCTGCAGGTGGGAGGCAACTGGAGGTGAGGAAGCAAGGCTCCAAACCAAGCGGGTGATGGATTCTGGCTGCAGTTAGGATTAGTATTTGTGCTTGGCAATAGGAGTGGAAGGGAGAGGAAGGTAAAACTTCAGAAACTATTTGGAAATGAGAATTGACAAGATGTAGCAATTAAATGGTTGCTAAGATGGGGTCTCTGGGTGGCTCAGTAAGTTAAGCATCTGCCTTCAGCTCAGATGGGCCCAGCGCCGGGAGCGGAGCCTGCTTCTCCCTCTCCTTCTGCCCCTCCCCCACCCCGGCTCATTTTCTCTCTCTCTCTCTCTTCCCCCCCCAAATAAATAAACAAAATCTCTAAAAAAAATTTTTAAATACATAAATGATTGTTGAAGGTATGAATATGAGTGTGTGTGGCTGGAAATGAGAGCCTCACAATGTACTGGGCAGGATAATTTGAAAATGCCAGATAGAACCATTGTTGGCTTGATTCCAGACCCAACATTCTTTCTACTTCTCCACACTCCCAGGTAGCTTGACTCCCACCACCACCTCCAGGAGCCATGACAGAGCTCTCTACCAAAGACAGATGGACACACACACACACACACCTCTACCCATCAATGCATGGCCAAATCCCACCTTCTCTTCAAAGGCTAAAACAGCTATCTTCTAGTCTAGGAATACTTCTCAGATTCCCTCACCTGAAAATAACATCTTTCCAAACTCTATATTTACTTTACATCTGTTTTTTTAAAATATTTTACCATAGATTTGAATCAGTTCTATACATGTCATCTTCTAGCTAGACTCTGAGCTCCTAGAAGCTGCCTATGTAAGATCCACCTCCAAGTCTTCTTCAGGGATCTAATCATACAGAACAGCACAACCTCCTAGAGCTCACAGCGTGCTGTTGCATGTGTCACCCCCTGGATCATCACAACTGCCTGGCAGGGTTTATCAGCTGTAGATCACAACCATTTTATAGATGAAGCAACAGAGTCTGGAGGAACAGCCCTTGAGTTGAGATCTTCTGACTCGTCCTCTTATCTCTGTGATCCTCATTCCCAGGAGCACCTGCTGTGAAATGGATCCCAGGGCTTCAGGGATGACGTGCACTATCAAAATGAATCCTCAGGTCATTTCCATCCCTGTAGCACTTGCTGCTCAATTCAAAGGTGGGCAGCAGGCCTTGGGATCCTGCCCTTAAAATCCCCTTCTCCTCTTTCTCTTCCTAGATCAACTGATTCCATGGATCCCAGGGTAATAATGTATTAACCATTCCTCCCACATATTTAGGAAACAGAGACCCCTCTGCCCCCTCTGCAGGAATGAAGGTAGATGAGACAGGAGGGGAAGGGGGCAGACCCAGCTGGTTCTCCATGGACTTCGTGGAGTGGCTTTAGGCTCAGTGAGCACTTATCATGTACCAAGTACCACACTAGGGACATCCTTTGGATTCTCCTGCAGTCACCTGCTAGGTAGGTATCACAGCCTGTATTTCATAGAAGGGGAAAGTGGTACTCCGTAACATGAAGGACCTTGCCCTCCAGTAAATGGCTGAAAAAAGATGCAAACCATTTCCCATCTGTTTCCAAAGCCTATACACATCCCTCTCTGCTGCTTCCCAATAGAGAAAGACCTCCGGGGGAACTATTCTTACAGGCTGCTTGCTGTTCAGAGCAACCGTTCACAACCAGGCCGCTGGAATGAGGGAGGGTTTTGCCTACAGTCCTGTCACTGCCTTCTGAGAAAGAGGAGGAAGGCAATGGAGAGGCAAACAAAGGGGATGGGAATAGTAGAAAAGCTGAGACAAAGAGCAAGAAAAGAGCAATCAAAATCGAAAATTCTAGAGAACTGCTTCGTTGGAAAGTTCCCTCTCCCAAGTGGTGAGAATAATGTTTCCTGAGTGCTTACTATGGCCAGCCACTTTGCCTGTAAGAAATGGATTTAATCCACCAATACCCTTGAGCTAGTATGAGTGTTATCCATGAATTTAGGTGAGGAAACTGAGGCATGCAGAGGTTGACTTTTTCTCCCAAGGTCTTATAGGTGCTGGATCACAGAACTGGTGTCTGAGCTCAGGGAATCTGAGTCTACACTACACTCTCAGCCACAGAATAGCAATGACTAGAGCAGGCCTGGCTGGGCAGATGAAAATCTCAAGATGGAAGTCATGATCACTACCCTCAAAGGATTTAAGGAGACGACGGACCATGGAGACAACACTGTGACCAACACAGGCAACAATCCTGAACCACCAGGTAATTAAGCCATTCATCTCCATGAAAATCCCCCCAGTGATCTGCACAGGCCAGTGGTTCCCAGCCCTGGCCGCACATTAGAATCACCTGGGGAGTTCTTAAAAAACACTGTTGCCTGGGCCTCATGCCAGACCAATTGAATCGGAACCTCGTGGAGTGGGGACTCGGTATCCAGATTTTTTTAAAGCTCCCCAGATGATTCCAATGTGTGGCCTGGGCTGGGAACCACTGATGCAGGTAAATGTGAAGAGGCCATCCCTGAGTGGAGAGCCAACTTTGCTCGGGAGCTGAAATCCTTCCCTTGTAGGCTGCCAAGACATTTTCACAAAGGCTCTTCAGCCTGCAAGTGCTTCAAGGACAGGCACACCATCTGCCACGATGACACCTTTCCAAATGAATAGTTGAGCCACAGAATCAGAGGACTGGCTGGGACTTCAATGATCACTATGTCCAGTATTTCTGCAGTGTTCTTCAGAGTTCTAGGAAGTCTGTGGAAGGGGCCAAGGGGACTGCCTTGGGGTGGAGGTAGAGATGCAAATCACTGGTTTGGCATAGTTTCCAGGGCACTTGAAACCAGAAAGTGTCAACAAAACCACCACCCCACCTCACCCGCCAAAAAAACCCCAGCTTATGATGTCTTCAATTTCTTGGTTACAGGTAGGGTTATTTATTATCAAACCCCAGCTCTGAAACAAACCTGTACGTCTAACCTCAATGCCAAGAGAATTAAAGCAACAGCACCAAGAATTCCAATTTAAAACCTGAAGACTGGCCACTGTGGTTTTCAGGCCGCTGCAATAACCAGCCATGTCCTCTAGGCTCTGGGCTTAGGTGTGCACGTGTCTCCCTCATTATAGATTTTCAGTACTTTCAAAAATAAGAACTTAGCATTATATTTCTTTCTAACACCGCACAAACCCACTCGCAGTCCATAGCAGAAAACTAATAAATATTTCTCAGGTAGAATAAATACTAAAGCAGACATGACTTGTTCTCTGAACTTCTTTGTAGTGATAACTGGATATATGGAGTCCCGAACATATACAAGTACACACTTCAGAGAAAAGAATTAGAGGAAAGAAATACAAATAGTCAACAGACAGGTGAAAAGATTTTTTTTTTCACTGAAATTTAAGGAAAAGCAAATTTTTAAAAAACATTTTTTTTTTTTACTTATCAGATCGGCAAATGATGTAGATCAGTAATGGCCAAGCCTAATGGGGAAATAGGGGGAAGTAGCAGTCTGAGAGACTGTTAGTGGGAACATACACTGGAATAGCCTTTTTAAAGGACCTACTGTATGACAGCTGTAAGTGTGAATACATTTTGACCCAAGGATTTATTTCTAAAAAATTACCCAAAGGAGACTATTGCACAAATACACAAAAAGTTATTTACAATTTTTTAGAATGGAAATAACCTTGCTGTTCTTATGAATAGGATTGATTAAATAAATTAGGGTACATGCACACAATAGAACACTATGCTGCCATTACAAAGGAGGGGGTACTCTCTAAACAACGAATGTGAAAAGTTGTTCATATGTTGTTAAATGAAAAACAATAAACAACAAATCCACCCAAAGCCCACCGAAAGGGAAACTGGGACGTACTGAGGCTGCCCCTCCTGGCTCATGGGAGCTGATTATGTTCATCTCTTCCCAACTCAGTTTGCAATGGGGTCACCTTGCTAGCCTGAAAGCAGCCATGATGAGACTGTTTTCACCATAGAAATTGGCAGATGCTGAAAATCTAAGCTTTTTTTTTTTTTTCCTGAGACCTATCGCTGACTGGTTAGCTCAGGAAAGGAGAAAATAACTCCCAGTCTAGGACTTCTTCATGAGGATGCCGGGGCATCCTCCAACTGGGGCACTGAGCTGGCCCCTTCTTGAGGGAAGCTGGGTGGGGTGGGGGGTGGAGAGGGGAGGAGGTGGGGAGGGGAGGAGGTGGGGAGGGGCTCCATCCAGGGCTAGGCAGAGGTACTGGAGGTGGGGTGGAGGTAGAGATGCAAATCACTGGTTTGGCATCACCTGGGGAGTTCTTAAAAAACTGTGAGAGGAGAAGAGAAGAAAAGAAGGAGAAAGGAGGGAAGAATAAGCACCCGTTAATGGGCCTAAGCAAAACATTCACCTCAGTCAATCATCACAGGCCAACTGGAGAGGGAGGGACTCTCGAAACATAGTAGGTCTTCAAGCAGAAGCTGGGAAACCATTTTATAGAATGATAGGAGGACAGAGGGAGGCTTCAAACATAGAAAAAGCAGGGGCTTTGAAGTAATAGTGATTTAGGCCTGAAGCCCAACATGACAAAACCATCTGTTTGACCTCAGGTCAAATTACTGAATCTTTCTGGGACTCGACCTCCCAGTGTTTTCAATGACAATGATAAAATTCATTTAACAGGACTAAGTGCCAATTAAGTACATGCTTGGCCCATAGTAGGTGTACTGACGGGGTAGGATATACTGGCTGAGCTACAAGGGAAGATACCTGAAATGGGACATCTCTGTAACTTGGACAGTTTTTGAATAAGAAGCTTGAGATGGGGAAGTTCGCAAAGCGATTTCCGCCTTTGGTTGGCATAGCTTCTTCAGTGCCTGTTCATAATCTCCATCTAAGCTAAGCTGGTGGGCAAACTATGGTGACCATAGAGAAAAAGTGTTGACCCCTTGGGAGGGGCTCTTACAGACACCAGTGGCCTTTGTTCCGGCCTACCCAGGGAAGCAGAACCTGAAAGCTTCTGCAGAGAAGAGATGATCAGGGTGTGGAAAAGATTCAAGGCCAAGGCAGGATCTGCTGGCTACCTTTCAGACCTCCATCCATTCAGGCATGTGATTCTCCCTCCCTCTTGAGCCACAGGTAGCATACCCTATGATATCTTCTAAAAAAAACCCAAAGGAGGTTAACCCTCAGGGTCCGGGAAGAGAAGTAAAGTCAGAAGTCAGAGCTAAGACTTAGCCTCTCTGGAGCCATGTCAAGGGGGAGCCTCCGAGAGAGCCAGAGCTGGAGGAGAATTCCATAGGCCTCCAGAGTCCTGCATGGCGTAGAGGTATCAGGGTGAGGATACTTGCTCCTAGGAGGGACTGCTGACCCCCTCCCCCACCACTACTGCACCACATGGAAAGCAAGGCCAGTAACATCCCTGGTCATCACGGACTCATAAGCAGTTCACAAACCAAAACAGTCTGTGCTCACTAAATGCTAGTCTACACTTGCGCTAGTTCACTGACAAATCCATGATGCGTACCTTGCTCTATAGGCATTGACTTGGGCTGGGGACTATGAGTCCCTGAGAAGCTTGGGGACAGCACCACAGAGATACAGTCTGCTGTTCCACTTGTATGAGGCTGATGATTAATGACTTTTATCCCCACCACTCCCAGACCAAACTAGGCCCTTCTAATTTTGTGGCCCAGTCCTCAACAGATTCCCCCAAACGCTAAGTTCTGAAGCCAAAGGCAGGTGTGACATAGTTCCCAGAAGTCTAGAAGTCAGTTGGGATCCTCCTGGTTTTTTAGGTGTGCACAAATTGTTCGATGCACCCTCTGGGGGTGGGGGCCTGGGATGGGGCCAACATCTCTATGTCCCTGGAGGGCACACAGCATAGGGAGGTGGGGTGGTGGACAAGTGATCTCTCCAGGTATTGGGATATGCCCAGGACCTATAAGAACATAGACCTGGACTCCCTGACCCATCACTTGGTTGATGCATGACCTTGGGGCCTGTCGCAGCCCCTGTCTGGGCCTCATCTTCCCCATATGTAACTCCCATGGGTACGATTCCTTTCCATCCCAAACCATCCACGTCTCTCCATCTGCCATGCCACCTCTTGGGACCAGCTTACAAGCCTCTACACTGCTCTCCTTCATCTACTCTGGCCTCCCCTAACTTATCTTGATAACCAGGGGTAAAAATGACAATAAGGACGTTTACAAACGAAGAGGAAGATGAAGAGAAGGAAGAAAAGAGCAGAAAATCATTGCTTTTGGTCTCAGGCAAAGACATTTTTTCAGCAAGTCAGGCAAGAGAGAAAGGAGCAGAAGGATTCTGGCTAAGAAAAAATTAAAAAATAAACCTCGGTGGAAGTCTGAAGGTGTGACTTTGAAGGAACAAGAAGACAGAAGGCACAGACGGCAGAGAGACAGTGAGAAAACAGGCCGGGGGGGAGGTGGGGAAGGGCACTCACCAGGCCACTCCGGCGGGCACAGCTAAAGCAGGGTGCAAATGAAGCATAAGAGCCACTGGGCACTGGGCCAAATGAAGCTGGGGGCTTCCGGGCAAGGCCCCATCCTGGGCATCCGTCCTGGCGCCGGGCTTGTGAGAGCATGGGCTACACCTGAACTTGGCACTAGCTTCAGCAAGGCTCCGCAGCGTCATAGCTCCCCTTCTACCTCAAGGGGCCAACTCCGTCTCTGGGAGCTCCCAGACATTCCCCAGCCATCACCAGGGCCCAGCTGCTGCAGCAGCCTGCTGGGGACAAGGGCATTTTGCAGATTGCTGGGGGATCTCAACATTCAGTTAAACAACACTGCAGAGAAAGCCGTCTAGCCCCATATTTTACAGATCAGGAAACTGAGGCGAGATGACTTTTTAAGGCCCTCGTGTTAGAATGTGCTGAAGCCAGGACAGAGCTAGCGGCTCATGTTTTAATAACTTGCGGTTTCCCTTCTGGTTCTGAGGAGAAAAATATATATATGAAAAATATATAAACTAATAAAATAACGAAATGAAAGTCACCCATAACCCTCTACCCAGAGAGGAATAAAAATTTTGTATATTTCCTTCTAGTCTTCTTAATTAATTCATTTACATATTTATCTATTTACTTACTTACAAAGGAGGATTGCATTGCATAAACTGCTAGAATCTTTTCTAAAATCTTTATGTGATGGACAATTTCTCTCCTGCCATTATATGTCCTCAAGAAACAGATTTATCTGCTACACAGCAATACATCATATGGTTATGCCATAGTTTATTTGACCCTTTTTCTACTCTTGGACATTTAGATTGCTTCCCACTTTGGGGGCTTTATGAATGATTTTATGGAATATCTTTTAATATAACCTTTGTGGGCCCTGGCACTAAACTTTGGGATCTCAGAGATTGCAGTGTTGACAGATTCAACAAGAAGAAAAGATACATGGAAAACCATTATGACAAGTAACATAATCATAGAGCAAAGAACTGGGAGGTGTCAGGAGAAAATGAGACGAATGTAAGTTGGTGGGATCCAGAAAGGTTTCACTGAGGAAACGATATTGCATTTGGAACAGGGGCCAACAATCGTTTTCTATAAAGAGCCAGATGGCAAATAGTTTAGCATTGCACACCAGGTCATCTCTGTTGTAACTATTGAGCGGTGTCCTCGCAACAGAAAACCAGACATAGATGATACAGAAACGAATGGGTGTGTCTATGTTCCAATGAAACTTTATTTACAAAAACAGGCAAAGGGATGTAACATTTGGTCCACAGGCTATAGTTTGCCAACCAAAAATTTAGAACACCAAAAACAGAGATGGATATTGTGAGGGCCTTATCAGAAGGAGGACAATTCAGCTGGAAGGAATTGAGAGAGCCAAAATATAGGAAGAAAATTCAGGGGGTAGGGAGAGCTAGGTACTTAATGGTTGCCTAGGACAGGTAGGAACCCGAGTCATACAGGGTCTGAATGCCAGGCTGAAGTCTATGGATTTTGTTGTGTAGCAGATAGAGAATCCATTTTCATGGAATCATTGTAAAGTATTGGGCACCCATAATGCTCCCAGGATGACAGCTGTCTCTGAGAAATTATGGGTAAGTTTCCAAACCTAGAAATGCTGATTTTGGCTTCATCTCTATTTGGTTTTCTGTCTTCTTGCTTACCTCCTTTAACATTTCAGAATTCACTCCATTCCAGCATATCCAGAGGCCAGAAGGTATCCAGCTGGAAGAAACAGGAGTGGGACCGAAGAAGGGGAAGAAGTTCTTGGTTGGTTGCATCTTTGTTGGACTATGAGTCTCAGTGCATATGAGGCAGCTCAAGGGAGAGAAGCTGGCCACCCAGGTGTGTGGAGTCAGCTGACCTGCAGCCTGGGGTACAGACCTCCATCTGGGGCTGCGTCTCTCCATCTGCACGGTCTGCACATCACGCCCATACACGGTCTTCAGTTCCTTCTCTTCCCACAACAATCGTCTTGTCTAAGACACTGGCTCTCAAGACTGATCTCACCAAGGGCAGCACCACATCACCTGGGATCTTGTTAGAAATGCAAAGTCTCAGGCTCTCCCTCGGACCTACTGAAGCAGAACAAGCCCTCCAGGTGATTACGATACACAAGGCTGAGAATCACAGCCTAGGACCTCTGCACCCCCACGAGGCCCCATCTCAGGGGGGCAAGGGATGTGCTGCTGAGCGTTATATGCAATGTAATCCCTTCTAATGATCTTAAGATGTCATGACTATTGCCATTTGAAAGATGCAAACACTGAGGTTCTGGTATGTTAAGAAATTTGATTTGAACCCAGCTCTTCTTTATTTCAAAGCCCACGCTATTGACCATTTTGCTTTAGCGTCTCCTCCTTGCAGAGAGGGCTAGGAGGTCCTTGGAAGAGTATTTCTCCAGAGGCTGTCATGATTTATTTACTTAATAAGCATTCATTGACCACCTCTCCTGTGCCAGACCATATCCTAGAGTTTTACATATATCATGAAACTCCATTCTAGCCTAAACCTTGTGAGTAGGCAACTTGCCTCAGCACTTACAGAGCCGGAAACACTGGCTTAGGGAGACAGTGAGACTTGTTTCAGAGCTACTCTAACACCTCACAGAGGATCCACTCCTGGCTCTAGGAAGTAGGGGGTGGCTTTATAAAGGAGGTGGAAGCTACACCAAGAAGGACCACATGTGTGTGCGAGAGGGCAAAGTTGCACAGGCTGAGTGAGCTGCAGTGTGAGAATCTGGGGGTCCAGCGGCCACAGCCCCGTGTGGACTGTGTGCCTCAGGCCACCTCCTACGCCCCCCTGCCCAGGGCTTGGACACAGATAACAAAAATAATAAAAAGTGACGGGGAGCCTGGGTGGCTCAAGTCGGTTAGCGTCTGCCTTTGGCTCAGGTCATGATCCCAGGGTGATTGAGCCCCGTGTCAGGCTCCCTGCTCAGTGCGGAGTCTGCTTCTCCCATTCCCTCTGCCCCTCCATCCCACTCATGCTCTCTCTCTCTCTCTCAAATAAATAAATAAAATCTTTTAAAAAAAAAAGCCCTCTCCAGAGGCCCAACTTCTGAGTTCCATTTCTTCCACTGAATTGGATGTGTGGCCTTGAGCAAGTCACTTTCCCTTTCTGAGGCTCGGTTTCCCCACTGGTACAAGACTTAAGCAGTTGATTTCAAAGGCTTTTTAAGTTGCAAATGTCTTTATTTAAATAATAGGCTACAAAGATGTCCATCAACAGATGAATGGATAAAGAAGATGTGGTATATATATACAATGGAATACTATGCAGCCATGAAAAGGAATGAGATCTTGACATTTGCAACGACGTGGATGGAACTGGAGGGTATTATGCTGAGCGAAATAAGTCAAACAGAGAAAGATATGTATCATATGGCCTCACTGATATGAGGAATTCTTAATCTCAGGAAACAAACTGAGGGTTGCCGGAGTGGGGGGTGGGGTGGGAGGGATGGGGTGACTGGGTGATAGACACTGGGGAGGGTATGTGCTCTGGTAAGCGCTGTGAATTGTGCAAGACTGTTGAATCTCAGATCTGTACCTCTGAAACAAATAATGCAATATATGTTAAGAAAGAAAAAAAGAAGAAGAAGAATGTAGCAGGAGGGGAAGAATGAAGGGGGGGAAATCGGAGGGGGAGACGGACCATGAGAGATGATGGACTCTGAAAAACAAACTGAGGGTTCTAGAGGGGAGGGGGGTGGGAGGATGGGTTAGCCTGGTGATGGGTATTAAAGAGGGCACTTACTGAACGGAGCACTGGGTGTTATACACAAACAATGAATCATGGAACACTACATCTAAAACTAATGATGTAATGTATGGTGATTAATATAACAATAAAAATTTAAAAAATAAATAAATAATAGGCTACACTGAACCCCAATACATGGAATATTTTTAAAATATAGTTGTTCCGTTCTGCATGGAGCACTGGGTGTTATGCACAAACAATGAATCATGGAACACTATATCTAAAACTAATGATGTAATGTATGGGGATTAACATAACAATAAAAAAATTAAAAAAAAATATATAGTTGTTCCGGGGGGGAGGGGAGCTGGCCACCCTGAGCCCCTCCCAAGCCCTGGCAGTACCTGTGGCCTGATACCAAGATGTCACAGGAACCCACCCATCTAGCCCCCGTCACCACGTGACATCTCCTGCTGCTCACCCCCCGCCCCCACCCCGGGCTCCTCTCAGCCACATGGGCCCTCTTGCAAGTCCTTGAATGTGCCAGTCACACAGCCTCCTCAGAGCCTTTGCACTGGCCGTTCCCTCTGCCCTGCATGCTCTTCCTCCCAACATCCTTCCCTCTCTCAAATCTTTGCTCGAATGCTGCCTTCCCCCCCCAACCCCCACCAGGTCCACTCTGCCCCATTTGAAATCGCCCCTCATCCCACAGGCTCCCCCTTGCAGCCTCCCTCCCCATGCCCCCTGGTTTCTCTTTCCCTCCATCACTTTCTGATCTCTTTTCTACCCTTGGTCCTGTGTATTGCCTACAGCCAGTCTCTCTCAGGAGCAGGGAAGCTCTTGTCTGTTTTGTTCAATAACATGGGCGCCTAGAGCCGTGCTTCTGAACATGGCTGGGCGCTCGACAGGTGTTCGGAGTCGTGGAGACGAGCTGCGTGGGCACCTACTTTATAAGCTGTCGTCCTGTGCTGTGTGTTTCCCCTGTGTTTCCCGGCCCGGTGCACTTTGTCTGGAGCAGGACCAGAGCCCAAAGGGCACCTTTGGAGCGTGAGAGCAAAGCCCCTTACTCTCTCCCCACGCCTTCGCCATCCGTGGCCTACAGAGTCAGACAGTGAAAAAGGAAGAGCAGGAAGGGCAGAGGAGGAAGGTTGGAAAACAAAACACTGGAGCCAGCCTCCGGTTGGATCGCAGGTGGCAGGCCTGGGATCTAGAACGTGCACTGCTTGCATCTCCCACTGTACCCCATTGTATCCCAAGTAGGAGTGGGACCAGGGGCCTGAGGTCAGCCCCTACCATGAGCCAGTTCTGCAGGCAGGCATTTTCCATGGGCTGACTCATTTATCCTCCTGCTGACGCCAGGATCCATAAGGAGCCAAGCCCCAGAGACATGACGTAAGCTGCCCAGGATCACACAGCTAGTAAGGGAGTGCCTGGGATTCAGATCCTGGCCCTCTGGCTCCAGAGCCTGGCTCTCCTCCTCCCCCAGTGTTATCTGAGGCGTGCACGCTCGACAAGGTGCGGGGTGCCTCTTGGGGGTGACAGGGCAGAAGCCCAGGAGTCCACTGCTTGTAGCTTTGCTTTCCCTGCCTCCTCCCTGTCCTGCAGCCACAGGCTCCCCTCCGGGTCTTGGGCACCTGTCCCGCCATCCAGCCCCGGGGGGAGGGAGGCAGTTTCTGCCCCTGCTCCCTGCGCTCAAGTCACCAGTATCACCAAGGGGAATGTTTGCCCACGTCATACCCTCTCCTGGAGGCGCCCGCAGAGGCTGTGAAGCCAGCAACCGAGATGTTGTGTCTGGCTAAGCTTTGGGACTGATTGAAAGTCTTCAGAACCTGCGCTCCTCCTGGTGCGGCTCTGCCTGGAGACGGTTGCCATGTAACACACACACAGCGATGCAGCCTTCACTGTCAGAACTAATGAAAGTCGGATTGCTATTAGGGGAAGGCTCTTTTTCCCTCCCTCCCCCTTGCGCATAATTCTACTCTTCCAGGGAGGTGTTTGCATTTCTGCTCTGTTTGTGAGATGTTAATTGTGTCCTCATTGTAATTCCTTGCCCATTGCCATCACCCCCCTCTGAGTGCCAGCCCCGCCAAGCATGCCTTCTTGAGATAACGAAGCTAAGTGACCAGAAGGAGAGCACCCCAGCCTCTTTCTGGAGTGATCCTCCAAAGCATCTGAGCAGGCCACACGGCTGCTGAAAAGTCTCCCATGGTTGCCAGCGACCCCAGCACTGCGCACAAGGACTCTCTGAGCCAGGTCCCAGCTGCACTTTGGGACCCAAATCCTTCCTTCCTCCAGGAAGTCCCTGGGCCAGCTCTACTCCCTGTCACGTTCACAAGACTGTTTTTCTGCTGCCCCACGCCTTCTGTCTAGGATGCCTCCCGGCAATCTCCAGCCCACCAACTCTTTCAGAGTTCAGCTACACCGGCCACCTCCTCTGTGAAGCCCTCCCCTCCTCCTGCAGGCTGACTTATGGCTCCTCCCTGTTCCCACGGGAACTGCTTGTTGAGACCTATCTTCTTCCCCGGGCAAGGAGTTCCTTGAAAGCAGAGCCAGGCTCTGATTCAGCCCCAAATTCCCAGAGCCTAGCACCGTGCCTGGACGTCTGTGATGCTGGTGTTCATTTCTGCCCACTCCGCTGCGCAGCTCCCTGGGGGAAGGTAAGCACAGCCAAGCTGAGCGGTGAGCACGGGAACAAACATGTGGGTGCATTGCTGTGTAGACTCCACCTACCCACTACTGCCCAACCCAGCACAGAGACACTGAGAAGAAGCCAGGTCTGGGGCCCTAGGAACTCATCCTGGCTGGTATTTATAGCAAGGTAATTAGCTCCCTTCCTTAGCACCCCTGGAGGTGCTGGGAGACAATCTGAGAAACAGGAAGGAGGAAAGCAAAGTGAAGGGATTGCCATAGAAACGTGGGGAAGGGGCTCTGGAACCAGGGGAAGGAGACCAGCCCCCAGCACTCGCGGTGCCTCTCACTTGTACCTGCAGGAGCTCAGGCCTGGGAGCAGGGTTTCCCAGGGCAACCTCTAGGTTCTTGCTCCTGTGGGCAAAGCGGCTCACACGGGGTACAAGAGCCCCACAGGTTTGCACCCCACAGAGAAGTTCAGGCTACCCCAGGAAGTGCCCCTTCCCTGGCTGCCCACCGGGGAGGGCAGGAAGCAATCTCCCTGCCCAACATCAAGGTAAGGGAATCAGGATGGCCCTCAGGGCTCCTTTACTATCTCAGGGCTCTCCGCACCCCTCACCTGAACTCTGCAATCACCACCTGGCTGCTCATCAGTCCTTGTTCTCACCTCCCTTTAGTTGATTCTCCGCATTTCCACCAGAGTGTGATATTTCTAAAATGCAATTCTGATCATGTCACTTTCCTGCTCAAAATTCTTCAGCAGGTCCCCATGGTTTTCAGGATAGAAATTCTTACCACTCTGCATGGAATACAAGCTGTGTCTCGCTTTGACTCTCCGGCCATTTCCCACTCCCTGCCGGCCCCCACCCCCCTGCACCCGCCCATGTGATTGTCATCTCAGTCATACTAAAGCAGTGTGTGATTTGCCAAACCCTCAGCTCTCCCTGGCCTCCTGGTCTTTGTCCATGCTATTCCCACTGCCTGGAATTGCCCCCTCCTCCCTCCCTTCCTCCTCCCTGTCCCCCTTCAAACTCCCCTCACCTTTTAAGTCTCAATTCCAGGGCCCCTCTTCTCAGGGAAGGCTAACCCTGTCCCCAGGTAGATCAGAGGCCTCTCCTGTTGCCCCATCAGAACTTCCACGTCCCCACCAAAGCCATCTCATGGCCAACCAGAATCTCTGGGTTTCCTGTTGGTCTGTCAAGTTCTTTTAGGTAGGGCCATGTCTTGTTGATGTGTGCACCCCCATACCTAACACAGAGCTGACACCCAAACAGGTGGTTGGAATATCACAGGGCGGGCACCAGGGTGAGGTAGGTGAGGGATGGGGGTGCAGGATGTAAGAAGCCTCCAGAGTTGCGTGAGGCTGACTGGGCATGGACTGACATAAGGGGTTTTCTGCCCTGGCTTTCTGTTTGTCAGGTAGCACCCAGTCCTGGTGGCAGAAAGGGTGTCATCCATTTGGGAAAGGAATGGGGGAGGCTGCATTTTTCTGAAAAGGCCCTGATCTCTGGCTCCACACAGAACTGAAAAAGCATCTCCCCCTCCATTCGAACCTGCAAGGAAATTTCCAACTTCTTGGATGGAAGGCAAGAGAGGGAAGGCTCATCATCTGACTCCCTCCAGATGGCTACCACACAGCTCCAGGGGGCGCCATCCACACCGAGAGCAAAGCCAGTCGTGCCCTCAGAATCATGCAGTGTGGCAGCTGCGGGCACCGTGATTCCTCGGCCACAGGCAACAGCAGAGCAGCTTGCCTGGCACGAAAATCAAAACACACCAAAAGAGCCTCTCCAATGGTCCCAATGGTTGAGAAAAGAGAACAAACCCCATGCTGGCAAGCTGGCCCCGGAGACCACAAATGGTCAGCTTCTCGAACTTTCCAATAGGAAAGCGAGGCCCCCACTAGGCTCATGAAAGGACATCAGCCTGAGAGGTACATAGGGAGAGAAGGATGGGCAGCCCTCTCTGACGTAGTACCGGCAGGGTCTGGCCTCACGGCAGGTAGAAGGAAACAGGGAGGGTTAGCCAAGGCCTCAGGGAACCCCGGGCACCTTAGCGTTCCCAGCGACAACCCCTTCGTTTCTCAGATACTGGAACGTGTCCTGTCCAATATCATGGAGAGTGTGGGCAACAAAGCAGGCCTTTCGCGGGTAGGCCAGGGCTTGTCAGCCACACAGCTGTCTTCTTCTGCTGATGGCAGTGATGGGGTGGGTCTGACAGTTTTATAGGCCTTTATTCGGAACCAGTTGGAACAACCACATTGTCTCCCCTACCTGCTCCTTGAAGGTTCCCTTGTCTCCAAAGTGAAGGAAGCCTTGACCCCTCCCAAAAAGAGCCCAAGAATATTGTCTTGGTTCCCTAAACCCAGGGAAGTTTTGCCTAGCCCCTTCTGGTGGCATCAACCCGAATTACTGGCATAAAACCCAGGAGGAGATGCAAGCCTTCTGGAACCAAGCTTCTCTAAGTATGGTCCAGGGACCAATTGCACCAGAGCCCCCTCAAGGGCTTGTTAAAAATCTAGTTTTCCTCGAGGCACCCCAGACCTACTGACAGATGCTTATTGTTAAACAATAAAGTAGGGTGACAGATGTTTATTGACACACAATCAAGTTTGAGAACCAACACCCAGCTGTCACAGTAGGAAGATGGGATCTATTGGCTGTCAAGTATTCATTCAGGCACTGTGCTGGGCACTGCAGATACACATCCCCCAGCAGTAACAGAAGGGCCATAAAGAAGACCTTAGCTCTCTACAACAAAGGGACCATTGAACCATGCTGAGGATGGGATCTAGAACCCAGAGCACCAGAGTTCATCCCAAAGGGAGGGAATGCAGCCTCTAACTCCCACTTGGGGTCCCACTCTTGGCCCTCAAGCCCTAGCACGTCCCCCAACAGGATTTCAGCTGTAAATACAGGAAATCAGCTGTATTTCTTTCCCCTAAATTATCAACCCCTGGTTCTCAAATCTTCTTGAATCTGAACACTCCTGCTAGGTTCTTGGTTCTGCCACTTACTAGTTATATGACCCCTGATGCCTGTTTTCTCTCTATGAGCCTCCACATTCTTCTCTATACCTGGGCGGCATAGTTCCAGGAAAGTGGCCAGTATTAGAAATAATCGTAGGAGCTCCATAAATTAGCTACTCCCCTACTTAACCCCATTTCCAGAATGGCACGCCCCTCCCGAAGAGACCCCAGGGGCTTTCCGGCTCTTGTGTGCTGCTCCATGACCCAAACTCTCCACTTCAACCCCTTAGCACAGTTGGCTCACGTGTGCCCCTGGGGCTTTGCTCCAGCTGTGTTCTAGAACACCCACTTTCATCCGCCAACATGAACCCTCCCACGTTTAAAGGCCACATCCAAGTCCTTCTTGCTGCCTTGGGGAGCCTTCTCGAGGTCCAGGCCTACAGAGGCCTCTGTCCTCTCCACTCCTCCCTGACACTCTCTCTCTCCACTCTGCCTCCCAGAGATGAGAGCAATGTCAGACTCAGCAAGGTTGGTGCTCTCTAGGCGTTGGGATTCCAGGTACAGAACTTGGGGTTTTTCAACGGAGGACCAGCACTGGGCCACAAACTTGTTTATTTTGCCAGGCAAGAATATATTTTTAAAGCCTGCCTTCTAATCTCATCATCATATCACAAAAGAACCACATTTTTACACCAAAGAAGAGTCCTAAGGAAGAAAATCTTACATGGAAGGATCATCCTTTAAATGGAATAGACTCCGTTTTGTGAAAAGCTCACTGCATTGTCGGTCTTTGGCTCCTTTGGCTGTGGATTTCTAAAAACGCCGTCATAGGCTAGCTCCCGAACCCATGCCGGGGCATCCCTGATCCAGCACAGCCACCTGCCCCAGGCAGGAGTATGCCCTGGCAACTTCCTGACCAGGTCCTCAGCATGGCCACGCACTGAGCATTTGCCGTATCCCAGGCCCTGCGCTCGGCACTTCGTGCATCGGCCACCATCGTCCCTGCTGCCGCTTTTCCGCTAAGGCTTAGAGCAGTGAAGCATCAGCCCAGGTCCCAGAGGCCTTACAACCCGGGACAGCCTGACTCCACACCTGTGCTCCTTCCTCTACTCCATGCATTGCTCTTCCAACAGGAAGAATGTTCTGAAGGCAGGAGGCTACGGGGATAGGCTTGTCTTGCTCCCTACGGCCCATACTCAGTGTGCAGACATCGGTCACTTCTTCAGCCGGGAAGTATGAAAGCCCAGCTCTCTGTAAGGTGCTAGTGCTGAAATTCGGTGCCCTCAGGCAGGGCTCACTGTGACACATATGGACATGCCAAATGGGGAGCGATAATGTCATGCCTTGTTAGGAGCGCCCCCACTCAATTCCAAGGGCTTTGCAGAGACCAGGGTGATAGCCAGGTGAGTTAGATGTTAAAAAGTGCCCCATCTGCTCCGGGCCCAGTAATTATCTGATCCCTTGAACTGTCTGCCTTTGCTATGGAAATTAATGAGCCAAAGGCTCTTTTCAGAGGACAAGCCCCTACACCCCAGCTCCACTTGATTTATTAGAAAAAGGAACTGAATTTAAAAGGGACAGATGTAGTATTGATTCTACGCCTTAAAATACAACTCCCTTGACTCCCTGCTCTGCCCCAGGCCCCCCACCCCCATTTGCTGCAGAAGAGATCACAGCAAATTGCTCTTTTCAATGCCTTGTTCTATCCCCTTAGCCCTCTGATCTTACAGCTCTTCAGACCCCCTCTCCCCTTTCTCAGATTCCCTGTGGCGTCCACCTGCTTTCGCCTCACAGCTCCAGGGTGGTCCGCCCAGATCACTCTCAATTGCTTGGGTTTTAGACAGCCCAGAAGTCATGCCTGCTGTACCAGGCCCTTCAGCCCTTAACCCAGAACAGCTCCCAGGTCAGCCCATCCCTGGCTGTCCTAGTTTCCACAAGACAATGTCCCAAGCTCACTAACCTCGCAACCCAGGCCTCCAACCAGACAAGATCATAGCGAGGAGGGTCTCTGCAGAGTCTGACAGTGCTTCTCATGGAGGGCACCCCTGGTATTTTAGGGGGGACAATTCCCCTTTGTGGAGGGCTCTTTTGCATGGCAAGGAGACATCCTTGCCCTTCTCCTCTGGAAATAAATCCCAACATGACAATCAAACACATTTCCAAATGCCCCCCCACCCACCCAAGAAGAGAGAGCCAGTTGAGAAGCAAAGCACCCATTTTAGTTCCAAGTAAAGTGACTTGTCCAGGGTCACTCAGTAAGTCAGCCACAGACCTGGTTTCTGATGGGTGAGAGGCTTACACTGGAATCAGAATCAGGCCTTCTGACAATCGTGCCAGTGCAACGTGGGGGCAAGGAGATACTCAAGGGGGTCGAGTCACAGCCAAGTATCCAGCCTTCCTTCCATCAGGAAAACTTCCTTCCACAACTCAGCCCAGCTCATGCTTTAGAGGAATCTGTATTTTGTTTTGTTATGGGGTGACTCAAACCATGAGGGGAAATGACCTACACATACCCCCCATTCTGCCTGTACCCCCAGGAGATTCAGCCTGAGAAAGCATGAGCCCTCCAAATAGGTGGAGGGTGTGGCCACCAGCCCCAGCCTCTCCTGCTGCGTACTCCTGATCCATGCCCACCTCTGGCTGTGGCACTGGGGAGGCTCCAGGAACAAGCCTTCAGACTCAGCTGGAAGACACTGGCTGTCTCCCCATCCCTCTAAATCAAGGGGGGGGGGAAAGTGTCTTCTCACATGACTCAAGGGTCTGTAACTTCTTAGAGACCTTATGAAAACTCAGCAGGCACCACCCCCCCCTCCCAGCCCAGAGGCATAGCTTATGGAGAGAGCGGGTCTGAGTGGGTCAAACCTAAATGGCCTCGGGGAATTGCCCTTGCTCCACGGCCAGTGAGGACCGGGACTGGGGCCCGTAGGAGGCAGTCCCAAGTTGGGGGGCTGAGGCCTGCAGATTGGAGTAGCAGTAGTTAGGGGTGGTCTGGCATCTCCCCATCATGCAGCTGGAAACTGGGGAGTGGGAGGATCCCTGCAAGCATGGCTCCATGGGGGTCCTTCCCCACCATGTTTTGAGAAATACCATTGTAGGGACGGGAGGCAATGGACTCGGAGGTCCCCCCACCACCTCTCTTTCTGAGGTGACAAGAAGCCAATGAAGGAAGGAGAGCAACAGAACAGGTTTAAGATTTTTCCCTGGACCCAATCCATGGCACTGAATCAACGTGGAAGAGGGTAAAGCCCACTGGGAGCTTTCCAACCAACATCTGAGAGGCAGGGAAGGTAAAGGAAAGTGCATGTATGAGCTCTGAGGTCAGATAAACACAGATTGAAATCCCAGCTCTGCCCCTTATTAGCTGTGTGACCTGGAGCAAGGGATTTACTGGGGCCTCGATTTCCTTGTCTGTAGAGACCATAGAAGCATACCTCTTGTTTAAATGGAAAGAGAGCACATTTGGGATTCTTCTCCCCTACTTTCCTGGGGCAGGAAGTTGGGAGTAGCTCAATGGTATCCTGGGGTTGTGCTCAGGGTAGGAGGAGAAAGAGGAAGAAAGGGGCAAGTCATGAAGGAGCTGTGGGCAGGCTATTCCAGGGATGGTAGTGGACCCTGGGAACCAGGACTCCAAAAATGAAGTCACACGATGTGCAGTAAGCAAAGGTGTTAAACCTTCTGGCCCTGGGGCCAATGTCAAGACCAAGAAGCAGCACAATGGAGAAGGTCTCGGGCAAAGGATGGGGAGGGGTGGAGTCATCAGTGGACCAGTGGTGGGGAGCACCACTGGCTAGCGATGGTGCTTTACCTCCTTGGGCCACTGGACAGCTTGTGCCTCTAGGGGAAAGCGGGCGGACTTCAGAGTACCAGAAGAGTACTCAGGGGTGCAGAAGCCTTACCCCTGTCTTTACTTCCCAAATCACACTGAACCAGGGAGAGCTGAGTGGAATGGAGAGGGAGTTGACAGGGCCAGCGGCTGTTCAGGAAGAGCCATCTTGTCTCCCGCCTCTGAGGAAGGCTTTGGAAAGACACCCAAGTTTGATGCCTGACTGACTAGAGGCAGGAGGGGTATAAAGGAGCCCCTCCTTTTCTAATGCACATCATGTGCCTCACTCCAGCTTCTTACCTAAACTTTAATTATGCAATCGTTGAGACATATTTTTAAAAGGCATAAATAAGAATACAATGAGCAGGGGCGCCTGGGTGGCTCAGATGGTTAAGCATCTGCCTTTGGCTCAGGTCATGATCCCAGGGTCCTGGGATGGAGCCCCACATTGGGCTCCTGGCTCAGCGGGGAGCCTGCTTCTCCCTCTCCTTCTGCCTCTCCCCCTGCTCATGCTCTCTCTCTCTCTCGGTATCTCTGTGTCTCAAATGAATAAATAAAAAATCTTTAAAAAAAAAAAAAAAAGAATACAATGAGCAGCCAGACGTCTCAGAAATGAGAAAATAAGGCATTGCCAATTCAGCTGAAGCCCTCCCCACATGGCAGCCTTCCGGACCACACCATCCCCCCCCCCACCCCCTGCAAGGCATCCGAACCTGGAACTGAGACTTCATCGTTCCCACAAATGACTTTATATTTTTACGACATGTTTATTTATCCCCGAACAAAAACTGACTTACACGTTTTCAAACTTTATATAAATGGTATCCTAAAATAAGTATATTTTTCCACAGCTTGCAGATTCTCATCCACCATTACTTTTGTGTGATTCATCCATGTTGACATGGATGGCTCTGGTCTATTACTTTTCTCCACTGAAACTTATATTATTTGAGAACACCATAATTTATTTATCCATTCCTGTTAATAGATAATAGAGGCTTTTGCCATAGTTTTTACCCTTACAAAATGTTGCTGTGAACAGGTCCTAGCCTGATTCCACACAGGGGTGTGGAGATGTTTGTTGCCTTGCAGCCCATCTGTCAGTCCCTCCCTTTGTTTTCTAGGGCACACCGTCCCCCGCATGCCCCGCATCGGAGCCACGTGGCTTGGGCTCTGTGGTTAGGCTCCTGTTATCTGACCAGTTCCTTGCTTCCTGGAGCTGGTTTGGGACTTGCCACCTTGGCTTTGCCCTTGGGAATTCTTATCTCTGCCCTCCATCTTCAGAAAGGAAGTGCGGGGTCAGTGACCTGCCCCAAGCCCCACAAAGTCCTACAGGACTTGTCCTGGCTGCACAAGCTCGTCCTCGGCTCCTGCCTGACTTGACTCTAAGCTCCAAGAGGTAGGGGTTGGGTCTGACTGTTCAATGCTGCAGCCCCATCCCAGGAACGGGACCTAGAACTTTCTAAAATGCCCTTTAAATATTTGTTGACCAGATGGATGCATGAACTAATGCTTTGTGGAGAAGGGGTCCCAGAGAAGCAGGATTATTTACACACTTAACTTGTATTTCCCTTTACCTAGATGTCTCCAAGCCCCCACCTATGGGTCCACAGCAATCCCAGTGAATCCCACGCACTCAGTGGCCCTTGTGCAAACCGAGAGCTGCCTCTCACCATTTAGTGAAGTCCTCTCGAAGAAGCAAAGACATCCGGTCTCTCCCACACAGGAGAGGCACTAGGGCGCCCCAGTCACCTGGGCACATGAAGGCAGCCTCCTGCCATTTGTCAGCCTGAGGCGCCCCATCATGCTAGACCCCTGGAACTCTCCACCTACAGAAGACAGTAACGTGGGCCTCCCTTTCCCTGGTAAGGTCACTTTGGGTTGTAAAACACACACTACAGGACAAGTGTCTGATAGCAGTGTTGTTCCTCAGAGCAGATACTGATGGGAGAAGAACAAAGCACGAAGCACTCTTTAAAAAGGGGGGGGGGCGCCTGGGTGGCTCAGTTGGTTAAGCATCTGCCTTTGGCTCAGGCCATGATCCCAGGGTCCTGGGATGGAGCCCTGCATCAGGCTCCCTGCTCAGTGGGGAGTCTGCTTCACCCTCTCCCTCTGCAGCTCCCTCTGCTTGTGCTCACTCGCTCTCTCTCTCATAAATAAATAAAAAATCTTAAAAAAAAAAAAAAAGGAAGAAGGAAGGAAAACTTTTGGTGTTTGCTGGAGTAGGGGGGTGGAGGAGTGAGGCTGAGATGCCCTGTGAGAAACTGAGGACACTCTAGTCAAGTAGTGGGTTATAGGGGAGTAGAAACCACTGAGTCCACAGAAAGGGAACTTGCCATCAATCCCGCGTCTGCCACTTTACTAGCCTTCGACCTAGGTTAGGTCATTTAGCTTCATCGGGTGACAAAAATCAGCTAACATTTGCTGTGTGCTAACCACAGCCACAGGCTCGGCATCCCCTAACCAAATCGGAGGGCCATGTCACAGACCCCACAGCCAGACGGGCCTCCCCTCCCACGGTCACATCTAACCACTGTGCACACAGCCTCCTCACTGGGCATATGATCCAAGGCCACCCTCCAGTGTGACCCTCACAGCGTCCCTGTTGGGCTGATGACGATGGCAGATGGAGAAACCGAGGCACACAGCTCCACAGTCAGTGAGGGTGGTGCAGCTCGAACCCCAGGTGGCCAGGCTGGGCTCGGCAGCACAAGTTGCTCGGGATCATGAAGCGATGGCTAACATGGGGATGCTTCAGCAAAACCTTGAAAATTATCTCCAAGGGTCGTGACTCCAGGCCTGTTGGACTGAAATTCCTCCCTGAACCCATGTGATCGCACGCGCATGAGAAGAAACTGCAATGCCACCGAGTTCACGCATTAGTAAACTAATTTAATAAATATGAAATCCCTGCTGTGTGCAAAGTACTGTTCTAGGCTCCACAAAGGCAGAGAATGAAAAACCACGGTGTCCCCGCTCATCCAGCAGCTGTTCAGCTGGACTATGCAAAGGTTCGCAGTTCAAGATAATAATGGCTGGGAGGGCTTTAGCAACGCTGTGCAATGAGAATAAGGAAGGAATGTCCTGGAGGAAAGCACGGCTGATTAGTCAGGGTCCTGTGTGAAGCCCGTGCTCTGGGGCCTTGGCCACTTTGTAGTTCATGTCCCACCTCTGAGTCCTCAGTTTGTCCATATCTAAAATGGGATCATAACAAAGGATGATCTCTTGGTGCTTCCAGTCCTGCTGCTCTCCGGCTCCTATTCCAGGACCCTTTCTATTGGTCGTGGCCCCACCTTGGGTGTCATGAGGGAGGCCATCGTGGAATGAGGGTTGAGATGTGGCCAGGGGGACAGAGACGCCCCCCCCCATGGCACAGTGGACAAGACCAGTAGAGACCAGGGGATTCCACGCTGTCCATCTCCTTGGCAGGAGTCTATTCTCCTCTTGGCCTTTTTGCAGGCACCTGGGGTTTGAAGCTGGCAGCACCATCAAAGGCAGGCTAGGGGCTGCATTATAAAAGGGTTGTATTCCCTCTTGTTGATAAATAAATCCTTTTTCTTCTGAATAGCCAGCCTGGCGGGTTTCATTGTAAGTGCTTTGCACTCAGTGGAGAGCTGGGACTGGCAACACTGCATCCTTCATCTCTGCAATATTAATTAGTTTTCCAGGATGCTTTATTTTAATCATGAGAAAATGAGAAAGGCAGGAACCCCAGCATGGGAGGAGGTGGGGAGATGGGGGCACACAAGACACAGAGTTAGAAAAGAAGTAGAGATAACAAGAACAGATAACTACCTGTGGGGAAGCAGGTAGGGACGGCGAGAGACTCGTGAGGGGAAAGGCACAGGCTGGGAGGTGAGGAAGGGGATTGATAGGCCATAAACATCGACCATGTGCTGCGAAGGGTACTTGGTTCTTTGCCCACATTGTTTCAGTTGAGCTGAAACCAATCTGCATTTACTATCCTCGTATCAACAAGCACATTGAAGCTCAGAAAAATCAGGTGTCTTTCTCAAAGTAAAACATCCAATATGTGGCAGATCCAGGGTTGGAACCCTAGCTTCTTTTTTTTTACTCTATGCCTAAATCTTTTTTAACTATATCCCTTCAACTTTCCACAAACATCTATCCGGCAATATTGTACGCAGGCACAGTACCAGTCATGGGCAACCTCCAGCCCTAAAAACACACAAGAAGTACACTGGACTTCATGAAAATGATGCCATCCTATCTGTTTGAAAAAGATCCGTCTGGGGGCGCCTGGCTGGCTCAGTTAGTAGGTACAGCATGTGACACTTGATCTCAGGTTCGTGAGTTCAAGCCCCACGTTGGGCATAGAGTCTATGTAAAATAAAAAATAAATAAAAATTTAAAAAAAAATCCCTCTGAGTGCAGCACAAAGACTGGATTGAAAAGGAAGCAGGACGAGGACAGCTACCCAAATGAGAGATCACGGAGGCCCCAGTTAGGGTGGTGTCTGTTTGTGGTCAGACCGCCAACTCTCTGAACTCATTTTCTCCTGGCAGGTCCTAGGAGAGGAGGCTCCTTGAAATGAGAATGATAATATCCCTCTAAGAACCCAGAGGAAGAGTTCTAGAGGGAAGGACAGTGTGGCAGAAAATGTGACCAATATTTTCTGCTCCTTTGTTACCAAACAATCCATAAACACATATTGAGACCTCAGGACATGCCAAGCAGTCGTTCAGACGCTAGAAGGACATCTTTTACCACTCAACCTCCAAAAAGCTTCCCTCCTGGTTAGGAAAGCAGCACCTTCTTTCTGAAAAAGGTACCTAGCGGGACGCCTCAGAAGGCAGGGACAAGACGGGGGAGGCAGGAAGAAGAGGTGGGGTTGGCCTAATTGGGGGCACAGGGGATGGGAGGAGATGATTATTCGCTAGAACACACTTGTGTGTGTGATGGATTGAACTGTGTTTCCCAGACGGATCTGTTGAAGTCCTAACCTCGGGCAGCTCCGAATGAACTTATTTGGAGGTAGGGTCATTGTGGATATAATTAATTAAGCTAAAATGAGGTCAAAGTGGAGTCAGGTGGGCCCCTCATCCAATATGACCCATGTTCCTGTAAGAGAAAGAAGACGGCCCCTGGGAAGATAAAGCAGGGATTGGAGTTATGCTGTCGAAGCTAAGGAACATCCAAGGCCGCCGGAAGCCAGAAGAAACAATGAAGGATCCTCCCCTAGAGGCGCTGAAGAAAGCATGGCTCCCTGCCAACATCCTGATGTCAGACTTCCGGCCTCCAGAACTGTAAGAGAACACATTTCTGTTGTTTTAAGCCACCCTGCTTGTGAAAACGTACACGGTGCGTATCACACTTTATCTTTCCCTAGAGCTACACGAGGTGGGGGCTTTAGGTCCATTTTGCAGGTCGGGCATTGGAGGCCCCAGGATTCACGTGTGCAGATCCCCCCACCAGTATGTGGTCAGCCTGCGCTCAGCCATCCGCTACCCAGGTGGTTCTGGAGGTAAACTTGAAAAGATACATAGGAAAGAGAAGTTGCCAGATCTGATCGTGTGGAAGGCAGGAGAGTGTCCCTCCATGATGTCATGCACCGCTTTAGTCCCCAAGAGAAATGAGCGCTCGCAGGGTGTCGGGCACAGGTGCAAAGCTGAAGGAAAACTGCGGTTGGATCGGACATGGCTGCCCTTGAGGAATTCACAGTCCAGTGAGGGAGAAAGATATGTGACCAGACACAATGAGGTGAACAGCGCATCCACCGTGCAAACGAAGCCCACAAAAGCACAGGCCTCGGGTACTTCCTGCATCCCTCACCGAGAAACACTTTAATGGCAAGGCACTTCCTGACCTGACAACAGCCAGCAGCAAAAGGCAACTTGACCACATCGAATGAACCCATCGTGGGGTCAATATTGTAAATCCCCAGTGGAGAAAAAAACAACAAATGTGCGAGAGTGTGCATCTCCGAAATAGGGAAATCCTGTAACTTTGCCCTGCGTTGGAGATGGAAGGTTTGCTATAGATCACGGCATGTGAACTGAACGTGAAGTATGACGGGAAATATGCCAAGGGGAGGGCACTGGGAGACAACTTGCTCACAGGCTGGCGACCCTTCTTTCCCTAAGAGTCCCTCAACCCAAAGACCAGCTCCATGAAAGCAGGATTCAGGCTGCTTTGATTGCCGTTCTATTCACAACACCGGAGAGAAAATACAGTAGGTGCTCAATATACAGACAGATGAATGAGTCCCATTAGGATGAGGTTGTATAGGAACGTCTCTAAATGTCCCTGCCTGTGGCCGCCATCATTTGGGAGCTCACTGTTTCCTTTGTGAAGCACCTACCCCGTGCCCCATCCTAGGTTGTTGTCTGGAAAAACCGCGGTGGTAAGACGTGCTCTCTAAGGGCTCTCGGCCGGCCAAGAAGATGGCAGGTAATTTCCATATCCACTTGTGTGATTCATGAGGCTGATGGAATGAACAGGGCAAAAGAGAGCAGGCATGCCTTGGTGGAGGAAGGGACACCAAGCAGAGGTTTAGAGGATGAGCAGATTAGCCTGGCGGAGGAGGGGATGATGGCCCAGAAAGAGCCTGTCAGCTCCTGGGGACCACAAATAGTTCCCCATGACCTGGAGTGGTCAGTGCGCTTGGTGGGCCCGGTGGGGCCCAAACACACAGGCAGGCTTTAGGAAAGCAACTGGGGGAAGGGGGCGCTAAAGGATTCAGGTTCCCAGATACTTGCTGCCTGCTTTGCAGGGCTCCTCCATCCAGAACACACTCTGTCACCTTGGGAACAGGGAACACAGTCCTTGCAGGCCTCACAGGGCAGAATCCAGAGCCATGGCGGGAAGAGGGAGAAAGCCTGCATGACATTACCTTAATTTAACCGTCCTCTTCTTCTTTTTATCAATTGGTGATTAATAGGTATTACATTTCCCTCCAATCCATTCTCAAGAGAAGTGTTATAATAACATGTCAGGGAGGTGTGGATAAGCAGCATTATGGAGCCGGGTTTATAATGCACTTTGTAACAGATGCTAACGTCCCGATTATGCATTCCAGCATCATTTATACTCAGCTCCACGGTAGGGTAAGGCTCGTCACCACATAATTCTCCAAAGCAGTTGCTATTAATCACTCATTCATTATTAAAACACATTGCATTCATTCTGCCTGGCAACAGGATCAGGGCAGGCCCTGTTTACCTGGAGCTGCCATCCCCAGACTTCAGTATCTTCAGCCCAGAGGAGCCCTGGCTCCCAGGATGGCTCAGAGCCTCGAAGAGATGCCTCGACATAGCCGTGAACACGGGACTCAGGAGAGATGGTTCTCCTCCAAAGGGATACGTGTCCACAAGATGGCTGAGGGCTCCCGGACACCAAGACCATCTGTCCTCCTGCGTGTCTCCTGCACCCACCCCCCACTCTACATTGAAAACCCCACTCCCTCCCCGAAAGAGAACCCTGCTGGGTTCCTTCATGCCCCACACTTGGAGCCAGATCTGCCCCCACTGTCAGGGCTCCACCTCCAAACTCACTTGATCATAAAAGGCCGTAGGGTCTCCGAGTTAAATATAAGGGCTCTAGGGTCAAACCCCTCGTCCTCTAGTACTCGCTGTGTGACCTTGGAAAAGAAATCTAACTTTTCTGTCCCTCAGTGTCATCAGCTGTATAGTGGGGTGGATAATTACAGAACCAACCAATAGAATTGCTGTGAGGAGGAAAGGAGTTCATCCTGACAGAGCCTTTACAAGACGCCTGACCTATAATTCACATCAGCCCTTGTTGTCACTTATTAAAATCATCCTAGCACCTTCTAGTGTCCCCCACAGCCTTTTAGGGGGGATGGGGACACCATCCATCCATTCCTTCCATAAATCTGGTGAGCATCCCAATTGTGCTGGGCACTATTTTAAGTACCAGAGACACAGAGATATGGAAGGCATGACCCCCCCCTCCTTCAAGGAGCTCCCCGGCTAGTAAAGCAGTATGCTACAATGGTGCTTAGAGGTCTGGAAGCCCCTTGAGCTTTCCCCAAAAGTCTCTGCAGTTGATTATGCTTGACAGATTACACAGCACTTTTCCCATTTAACATTCCATTCAGTGCTCACCTCAAAGTTGAGCAGGGCAGAGATTACTATATCCTTCTCAGTAACAAACATGCTCCCTCTCTCTAGGCTAGAGATGGTTCCCGCACTTTTAATGAAATATCTCAGTCTAAAAATGTACAGAGAATAATTTAATGAATTCATAGAATATCACAAAGGCCTTTGAATCCTTTCTGTGCCATCCAATGGGAACCACTAATCTCAAATCAGGTGTTACGATTTCCGTACCTTTTTAAAAACATTTACTACAGGGCGCCTGGGTGGCTCAGTCGGTTAAGTGTCTGCCTTCGGCTCAGGTCATGATCTCAGGGTCCTGGGATCCAGCCTGCTTCTCCCTCTGCCCCTCCCCCTACTCGTGTGCACTCTCTCTAATAAATAAATAAAATCTTAAAAAAATTAACACAAAAATATAGACCTATAAACGATGTATATTCCTCTATACATGCTTTCAAACTTGATACAAATGATACCATACTGAACATCTCCAGCAGCTTGCTTTTTTTTAAGGAAAGCATTTTATTAGGGGAAAGTTTGTATGTATACAAGGAAATGCAATAGTGTAAGGTACCTATCACCCAGCTCCAATCATCAATACTCACGCGTTCCTGATTCACCCATACTGCTGCCACCCCCTACCTCCCCTCACCCAATGATAGTTTACAATTCTGCTTTGAAGTAAATTTACACACATTTGAATGCATAAACCTTAACTGTGTACCTTTTAAAAAGAGATACATCCTGTGTTGCTATTTCTATCAAGATGTAGAACACGCTCACCTCTACCGGAAATTTTCTTCTTTTCCCAAAGTCATCTTCCCCTCTGCCATCTCTGCATCCTAGGAAACCACTATTTTGATCTTTCACCTTAGGCTACATTCTTTCTATAACTTCATCTAAAGAGACTCATGGAGTCGGGCGCCTGGGTGGCTCAGTTGGTTGGGCGACTGCCTTTGGCTCAGGTCATGATCCTGGAGTCCCTGGATCGAGTCCCGCATCGGGCTCCCTGCTCAGCGGGGAGTCTGCTTCTCCCTCTGACCCTCCCCCCTCTCATGTACTCGCTCTCTCTCATTCTCTCTCTCTCAAATAAATAAATAAAATCTTTAAAAAAAAAAAAAAAAGAGACTCATGGAGTCTTCAGCCATTTGTATCCCTTTTGGGGAAGGCATTACATCTCCAAGATTCATCCGTGGTGTTCCCATGTATCAATAGATGGCTTTATTCCACCACTAAGTAGTTTTCCACTCTGAATTTAGCAATGTGTCCATTCATTCTTCTGTTGAAGAGCATCTGGACTGTTTCCAGTTTTCGGTTATTGTGAATAAAGTTGCTGTGAGCATGTTTACGCAGTACTTTTTGTGGGTACTTCTTTGCATTTCTCTTGGATAAAGGTGTAGAATTGCCAGGTCAAAGAGTCGGGATATTTTAACTTAAAGAAAAATCACCAAACTGTTTTCCAAGGTAGGTGTGCCATTTTATTTTCTCTCCAGTGGTGTCTGAGCCTTCCAGTTGTTCCACATCCTCACCAACTCCTGCTGTGAAGTGCATTTCATTGTTCAAGACTTATGCCTCTTTTCATCGAGCTGTCATTCCATTACTGGGTTGAAAGAATTCTTTACATATCTTGAATAGAAGCTCTTTGTTAGAAATCGGTTTTGGAAACATTTTCTTCACGTCTGTCTATTCATTTTTTCATAATGATATATTTTGTTGACCAGAGTTTTTGTGTTTTAATTTTTATGAAGTCTAATTTATTATTTCTTTTTCTTTTACTGACTTTTTTTAAAATTTTGTCTTAGAAATTTTTGTCTACCCTGTGAATCATCTAAGAGCTTCATAATTTTAACTTATATCTATACTTAGATCTAAGATCCATCAAATGTTAAATTCTGTGTGGTGTGAGGTACAGGACTGAGCTCATGTTTTTCACCACACAGATATCCGGTTGTTTCAGAACCTTTTGTTGAAAAGACTTTCCTTTCCTATTTGAATTACTTTGTTGTTTTTGTCAAAAATCAACCCACCATATATATGTGTATGTATGTACTCTCTGGTCTGCTGCGCTGATCAATCTATGCTTCTATCCTGATGCCAATAGCAAACTGGGCTAATTACTGTAGCTTTAGATTAGTCTTGAAGGCCAAGGGTGTGAGTCTTCCAGCTTTGTTCTTCCTTTGCAAGAGTGTTTTGACATTCAAGATCATTTGCATTTTTACATTCCCATATAAATTATAATATAAATATAAATTTAGAATCAGCTTATCTTTTTCTATTTTTAAAAAGCCTCTTGGAATTTGATTTGAATTATGTTGAACTATGGATCACTGTGGAAAATTTTGAGATTTTAACAATATTGGATTTTCCACCTCACCAATATGGTGCATCTTCCCATTCACTTAGGCCTTCTTTCATTTTTCTTAGCAATGTTTTATAGTTCACAGTAGAGAGGTTGTCACATTTTTGTTAAATTTATTGCTCAGCATAATTTTTGTAATATTGCGAATAAAATTTTTATTTCCCTCTTGTTTTCTGCCAACATATAGAAATATAACTGATTGTTGCTTATGCATCATGTATCCTGAAATACAGGTAAATCCATTTAAATAGTTCTAAGGGTTTCTTTGTAAATTACTTAGGATTTTCTTATAAGATATTATGCTATGATTTTGAATTCTTTAAATTATTAAATACAATTTTGCTTATAAATATAAATAAATAAATAGAATTAAATTTTCCCTTTTGAATCTTTGCCCTATTTATTTGTCTTGCATCATCGAACAGGCTAGAACCCTCATACAATATTGAATAGAAAATGCAACATTCTTGCCTTTTTTCTGATCATAGAGGGAAAGCACTCGGTGCTTGACCATTAAGTATTAATAGAGGTACTCTGTAGATGCCCTTTATCAGTTTGAGTATTCTGGAATGTTGCTAGAAGAGATCTATTCTAGTTTGCTGAGAATCTTTGTCATGAATAAGTGTTGAATACTGTTAAATGCTTTTATCCCCCCATTTATTTTTTTTAAGATTTATTTATTTATTTATTAATTTATTTATTTATTTGACAGCGAAAGAGGGAACACAAGCAGGGGGAGTGGGAGAGGGAGAAGCAGGCTTCCAGCCAAGCAGGGAGCCCGATGTGGGGCTCAATCCCAGGACCCTGGGATCATGACCCGAGCCGAAGGCAGCCGCTTAACGACTGAGCCACCCAGGTGCCCGTTTTTTTTTTAAGTTTTATTTATTTTGAGAGAGAGAGCGCACTCACATGAGCAGGGGGAGGGGCAAGGGCAAAGGGAGGGAAAGAATCCTGAGCAGACTCCATGCTCAGCGTGCAGCCCGACATGGGCCTCAATCTATGACCCTGACAACATGACCTGAGCCAAAATAGTCAGATGCTTAACTGACTAAGCCACCCAGGCGCCCCTTTTTCCCCATTTATGAAGAGAATCATATGGTTTTTCTACTTTAGCCTATTAATCCGGCAGATTACATTGATTAATTTTTGAATCAAACTGATGTTTCTGGGATAAACTTTAATTGATCATGATGTAGTATGCTTTTTATATATGTCAAAAGATTTATCACTATTTTGTTAAGGATTTTTGCATCTAGGGGGGAATATTTTATTCTCTTGCAATGTCTTTACCATGGTTTAACTCATAAAATGAGTTAATGCCTGTTTCTTCTTCCTCTATTTTCTGGAAGAGTTTCTGTAAGATGGTACTATTTCTTCCTTAAATGTTTGATGGCATTCACTTGGGAAACTGTTGGGACCTAGAGTTTATTAGTTGAAAGATTTTGAAATTCAATGTCATTCAGGAGTGCCTGGGTGGCTCAGTCCATTGACTGAGAGCGTTGGACTCTTGATTTTGGCTCAGGTCACGATCTCAGGGTTGTGAGATCAAGCCCCAAATCGGGCTCCATGCTCAGTGTGGAGCCTGCTTAGGATTCTCTCTCTCTCTCTGCCCCTCCCCCCACCCCACTCCCTGCACTTGCTCTCTGTCTCTCTCTCTCTCTCCCCCCCTCCCAAAAAAAATTCAATATCATTCATAGGTATAGAGCTATTCAGAATTCTATTACCATCTTATGTCAGTTTGTGTTTTTGGTCAGTTGAGTTTTTCAAGGAATTTGTTCATTTCATCTGAACTGTAGAATTTGTTGGCATGTTTTTCATAATATTCCCTTTTTGTCCTTTTAAAACCTGTAGGATTTGTAGTGATAGTCACTCCTTAATTCCTGTTATGATAATAATAGGCAACTTGTGTTTTCTCTCTTGTTTTAGTCTGGCTAAGACTTTATCAAATTTATTTTTTTAATTTGACCCTGTCAGTTTTCTTTCCTTTCTGTTTTTTTTTTTTTATTTTTGTGGTATCTGCTTTTATTTTTATTATTTCCTTCCATCTACTTAATTTAGACTTAATTGGTTTGTATTTCTTTTTGTCCTCCTATAGCATACCCATCTTCCTAATATAAACATTCAAAGCTACCATTTGTTCCTCTAAACATTGGTTTAGCTGTGTCTCTCACATATTAATAATAAAAATAAATAATGACAAAGAGTTGTAAAAATAAAACAGTATAAAGAACATCCAAATATCCTTTATACAGATTCATCTTTATTAATATTTCTCTTCATTTGCTGTGTGTGTAATTATTTTCTGAAACACTTGAGAGTAATTTACATACATCAAGGATCTTTACCCCTAAATACTTAAAAATGTGTATCTCCATGAGTAGGAATACCACTGCTATTATCAAATTCATGCATTTATATTCATGATATACTTCCAACTAATATACCAACCATATTCTGATTGTATCTGTTTGCCTAAAAATGTCCTTTACAGCATACTTCTCTTTTCCAGTACAAGATCTTGCCTAGTTATCAAGTTTCTTTAGCTTTAGATAATCTGAAATGTTTTCACGGTCTTTCCTTGTCTTTTATGACAATAACATTTTGAAGAATATAGCCCTTCTATCTTGTAATAGAATGTTACCCACTTTGGGTTATGTGATATTTCCTCATGATTAAATTAAGGTCATACACTCTTCTAGGATATCACATCTGGAGACACACAATGTCCATCTGTTCTTCATTGGTGATGCTAATTCTGATCACTCGGTCAAGGTGCTGCCATTTTTTTCAGCATATGCTTATTTATTTTTTTTCCTTTCAACTAATAATCCGTGCATGGGAGACATTTAAAAATCATGTAAATATTGCTCTCATCAAAACTCCCCCCTAGATTTAATATCCATTGATGATTCTTCCCTACCCATTTTTACCATGATGGTTGCAAAATAATGATTTACAAACTCCAGCACTTCCTCCAGATTGGCCAATCTGCCCACAGCATTCTAATGTAAACAAGCAGCCTCCCTTCTCATACATGTATATATCTATGTATGTATGCATGTGTTAATCTATGCATTGAATCCATCTCTCCTTCTATCATCAATTAAGAATGTAGATTCATGGGGCACCTGGGTGGCTCAGTGGGTTGAGCATCTGCCTTCGGTTCAGGTCATGATCCCAGGGTCCTGGGATCAAGCCCCACATCAGGCTCCCTGCTCAGCGGGGAGCCTGCTTCTCCCTCTGCCTGCCATTCCCCCTGCTCGTGCGCTCTCTCTCTCTCTCTCTCTGTCAAATGAATAAATAAGATCTTTAAAAAAAAAAGAATATAGATTCATGAATTCCTACTTTTGCAGGGCTTATTACTTATTACTATCCTTAATTATTTGGGGGCTCAAATTGTCTCAAATGTGGTCAATGGGAACTCCTTAAAGCTTCCTCCAATTCCTTCAGCATCTCTGCTTTGTCATACATCATCGTAGGAATATACCAAAACTATTTTTGCATTCTGCTGTTGATTGCCATTAGGCTGTTTACAATTTTTCATATGGACAAATAATACCAAAATATGAATTCCTGTGCATGTCTCCCACGTACATGTATGTTCCAGGAGAGACAAAGCGCAAAGCTTCTGGTTCTCTCAGGATGTGAGGATCATCTGTCTTAACCAAGTAACTATTCATTGTAGGACTACTAAATAAGTAGTTTTGCCAATGTACACTTTCATCAACAGTGGATGAGAATTCATGTTGATCAACGTCCTTACACACACACACACACACACACACACAAACATCTTTGTCCTTTGATAGGTTTTAAATTAATATCACTGTTGTATAAATCTACATCTCTTCATGTACACATTGGCCACTAAGACTTCCTCTTTGGGGACTTGACCATTCCTATACTTTATTCTCATTTTTTAAAGATATTTATTTATTTATTTATTTGACAGAGAGAGAGAGCACAAGTAGGGGTAGTAATAGGCAGAGGGAGAGGGAGAAGTAGGCTTCCCAAGGAGCAGGGAGCCTGAGCGGGTCTCGATCCCAGGACCCTGGGATCATGACCTGAGCCAAAGGCAGACACTTAATGACTGAGCCACCCAGGAGCTCATTCTCATTTCTTAAGTTGAGAAATGAAAAATCAGATGCATTAGGTAAAGTGCGCTACAAGACAGAGCTATCACGGATGAGACAGGAATCTAGGTATTCTAACACTGAAAAAATTTCCTATCTATCTCTCTATCCATCTATCCTGATACTATATAGATTTATGACTAAGTAGATGTGTCAGTGTGTGGGTGTGATGGGGTGACATAGCGTTTTTTAAAAATCGCATTTTGGCCTGAGGTCTTCAAAGCCATCCCTGGATAAAAATAACATCCAAGGCAAATCACCCCCAATGTACCCTTTGCCCCCAATCATTTTCCTGAGTAAAATCAAATTAAAATGAATAAACATCAAAACCACCTTGAAGGCATGTCCTAAGAAGACAGTCCCCCAGTACTGCCCATCTTCCTATGTGGGTTTATAGACTGAACACAAGAACGTGGGCATCAAGTCGGCCTCAGCAACTGTCTCTCTCTCTCTCTCTCTCTCTGGCATCCTGTCTAAGACGCTGCTCAGATTGGGATAAGACCTAGAGCACTGGCCCGATTTAGATCCAGGAACGACTCTGGGAAAGCTGCGTTCTCTGGCTGCCCAGGAAACAATCCTCCTCCCAGCTTGTGGTTCAGGGCGCTCTAGTCGCCCACAATGCCCTTGCCTCACCGCCACCCCCGCCTCGGGACCGCTGATTAGCCTGGGGTTAGCAGCTGTGTCAGCAGCAGGCCGGGCAGAGCCTGCTGCCCTGGGCTGTAGCTGCAGAGAATCGTCTGGGGAGGGAGGGCTCAGCTGCCTGAGTGCCAGGCACATGTCAAATCCAATTCGGAAGAGGATCTTGTTAAGCCTCCTTATCTGATGACAAGTCCTCCTTTAAAAACAAAATCATCAGTTAAGAAGGTTTTGCAATATCTACCAGCCACCCATGCTCAGGTCAGATCATGTTTCCTGTCAAGAATACATTCTTTATATTCCATCCATCACTTGGTTCAAGGGGATCTGCTTAGTCACATGGGACTTACATCTAAGCCTTGCTGGCCACTAAGCAGTCTCTGCCCTTCAAAAGCTGTGTGACTCCGTTCTTTGTAAACATCTAGGCCAGCATCTTCACAAGTAAAGAGCATACAGCTGATTTTTATTTCTGTCTTGTTTCCCTTTCAAAACTATGGGCACCAAAAATAATAAAATCAATTGCTTGTGAGCTTGTGGTGAAACAGTACTTTCACATATTACTGGTGACAGCAGAGGTTGTTCTAACCCTGTTGAAAAGAAATTTTGCAGTAGGTACAAAACACAAAAGCATATGCACTCACATACTCTACTTATGGGGTTTTCCAAACAGGAGAGAAGGGCTCAAATTGATTACCTATCTGTCATGGGTTAGGCATGTTTACAGTTACTATGCTATCAATTCTGCGCATCAGTCTTTTGACACATATTCTTATTCCCATTTTATAGATGAGGAAGTTAGGACAATGGCTAATGATTTCTCTGATGCCACAGCATCATTTTGTTGGAGAACCTGCATTCAAACTCAGTCTGCCTGAGTCCCATCCCCTGTTCCTTCCTCTATAAAATACTGCTTCAGGAGAAGGAGTTCTATGCATGAACATCTTCACTGCAGCATTGTTCATAAGAGCAAAAAGTGAGGAAAAGTGACTCATAATAGAACGTTTTAGTAAATTATGGGAAATTAACCCAGTGGATTATTTTGCCTTTTTACAAATGATAATTTTAAAGATTATTTAGCAATATCAGGAAAAGCATATCATATAACATCAAGACAAGAGAATAAAATACAAAATATTCATATGTAATGATTATAACTATATTAAAATGCATATCCATATGGAAAAAATGCTCCTGGGAACTTGGAAAATACAAGACTCTTTTTTTTAAGATATTAGTAACTTAATGTAATTTCTCAAAATATCCATTATTGTTATGAAGTTGTATTTGAAGACAGACACTAGTTTGGGTAGAAAGAATAATATGTTCAAAATGGAAAAGACTAGAATTTGACTACTAGCTCTTTCACATTCTAAATTTGTGAAACTGAGCAACTTATATATAATCTCGGAGTCTTTTTCATTTGTAAAATGGTGAGGGTAATTTTTAACTTCACAACGACATAACGCAAATTCAATAAATTAAAACACACACAAACACTGAGCCCACTTTGATAAATTAACCCAAAACATCATCCATGATAAATTCATTAACAAAAAAATAAAGTAAAATGATGGTGCTTCTCAAGTTTGCACCACCCCCAAACTCTCCCATAGGTTTCCGGAATGCAAAGCGAAGCTGATCAGGAAGCAACCTTTCAGCCCACGCTCACATACATGCTCACAGGGCAGCCAAGGGAGGTGGGTAAATAGGGAGATTCGCTCCGTGCCAGCAACACTCTCAGCTCAAACCAGCCACAGATCTGATGCTTCACCAACACTGAATGCATTATATATTAATCCTTGGGCTCTGCAGTGAAACCAGCATGTGAAACTAACCCTTCCTTCGTCCTCTGGGCATTTACAAGATAAGACCTTGTTACAGGCTGGGCAGTGATGCTCCCTGAAGCCTCTTAGAATGAATGTCCTCACTCTGTAAGACATTGTAAGCTCTTGTGTGTGGGGATTGTCAGGGGAAGATTCCCCTAGCTTCGATACTGCTAAGTGCACAGGAGACACTTGACAAGGTGCACCTATAAATGTTCCTGAGTGGTCTTATGGTTGGGCATCTGTGCTCGCTCAGCTCGAGGCTGCTCTCTGTCACGTCCCCATTTCCCAAATCAGGGGCAGGGTCAAGTGGATTGGAGAACGGGAGAGAGGGGGAGGCATCAGAAATGAAATGCACTTTCCCAGGAGCTAAGCAAGCACTGACGGGTTTCCAGGGATAAATGGTTCTCTGGTCCACAGCATCTTGCCTGCTGAACCTCCACCTGGGCTCTGAGCAGCGGGCCCTAAGTGCACACTGGCTCCTGATCCCTCGGCTGCGGTGAGCGGAGAGGCACCCCCTGCTTCCAGCCTCGGCCCAAAGGGGGCAGCGTGGGAAGCCGAAGTGGTGTGGTGGAGGGAAATGAGTATCATCAAAGATTTAGCAAGTACCAATCACAGAAGAATAGCAGCAATGTCCACAATAGCCAAACTGTGGAAGGAGCCGAGATACCCTTCAACAGATGAATGGATAAAGAAGATGCGGTTCATGTTTATAATGGAATATTACTCAGCCATCAGAAAGGATGAATACCCAATTTTACATCAACATGGATGGGACTGGAGGAGATAATGCTAAGTGAAATAAGTCAAGCAGAGAAGGTCAATTATCATATGGTTTCACTTATTTGTGGAACATAAGGAATAGCATGGAGAGGGGCGCCTGGGTGGCTCAGTCGTTGGGCGTCTGCCTTCGGCTCAGGTCATGATCCCAGGGTCCTGGGATCGGGCCCCGCATCGGGCTCCCTGCTCCACGGGAGGCCTGCTTCTCCCTCTCCCACTCCCCCGGCTTGTGTTCCCTCTCTTGCTCTCTCTCTGTCAAATAAATAAATAAAATCTTTAAAAAAAAAAAAAAAAAAAGGAATAGCATGGAGGACATTAGGAGAAGGAAGGGAAAAATGAAGGGGTGGGGAATCAGAGGGAGAGATGAACCATGAGAGACTATGGACTCTGAGAAACAAACAGGGTTTTAGAGGGGAGGGGGGTGGGGGGATGGGTTAGCCTGGTGATGGGTATTAAAGAGGGCACATACTGCATGGAGCACTGGGTGTTATACGAAAACAATGAATTGTGGATCACCACATCAAAAACTAATGATGTATTGTATGGTGACTAAGATAACATAATAAAATTAAATTAAAAAAAAAGAAGAAGAAAATGAGCTTGCTGATTGGGTGCTCGCCACCTGCCAGGAAGATACTGTTACGCCCATCATTTTAAAGATGAGGAAATGGAGGCTCCAGACTTGCATTTAATCGCCCATTATCTATTTGCTAAGCACCGACTACAGTCAAGGAATGGTGACCCCAGGGGAGACATGAGAGATAGTCAGAAGGTAGGATTTCTCATTCGGCTGTGATGCTTGTTCTTAAGGCTCCTCAGAACACACTGTTCCCTTGGGCAGATGCTCTCAGATCAAGAAGAAATTGGCAGAGCAGTTGTCCAAGCTGTCTGCTCCGTCTTGCCTGCACCTAGTTGAATGAAACAGACCTGGTGCCAGGACCGAGAACAGTGTTTTCAATGGCCACACTCGAAGCCGCTCCTTAGAACAGCTCTTGGCTCACGGCAAAGGGAGGTGCACCTGGCGTTCACCCATCGGAAGTCAGCATGTTCTGCCCTGCTCAGAACCCAGCCAGGGAAGCCCTGGGGGACCTATGAGAGCAAGGAGAGGGGCTGCTGCACGGGGCTATCCCTTCTTCCCATGGAATAAGAAGAGCACTGGATTTGGAGTCCAGGAAACACACACACACACACACACACCTGGACTGAACCTGACTCTGGCACCGGCCAGCTGTGCGTTTTGGGCAACTTTCCTAGGTTCTTAGATCCCCATTTGCAGAAAAGATCTTGGGGGGGGGGGACTAAAAGTGAGCTGGTTCTAGGCATGTCCTAGAACCAGCCCAGTGCCTGGCACAGAGGCATCATTCTCTCCCTCTGAACGATGTTTCTGTGTTGAGGACAGGGAGGGTGAGGTGAGGTAAAACCAGGAGGCGGGCATCCTGAAAGGTGTGTGACAGGTTTGTCCTATAATCCAAAGGGTGGAGGCACAGACATGGCTATTCCCCAGATCTCCCGGGACAACTGCTAGGAACGCCCGAGAGCCGGAGGCAGGAGGAGGACGGAAAAAGGGTAGGAGGCAGGACGACCAGTTAAGATTGCCAAGTCCAACAGTTATCAGGGCAATTTGAATAATTCTGTCCGACGCTGATCCTATAGCCCAGGGCTATGTCTAATGAGCACACCGTACTCCCGATGATTACGGTCTTACAGGCTCAGACACCTAAAAGATTTCAAGGAATCACTTGGGACAGAGAGACAAGCTTCCCTTACATGGTCATTTCAGTGACTGGTCCCCTTGGGGGTCAACACATCACTGGGAGCCAAATTCATTCTGCTTCCATTTCAGCCCTCTTCCCGTTGAATTCTCTTGGGGCGTGGGAAACAACCAGGAGCTTGGTCCCCCCCCCGCTCCAATACATGCCCGGACTGTGTTGCTAGGGGAGAGATAGCCATGCATTGCATTAGCCACTCATCCCACAATGAGAGCACGCAGTGTCCCGCGTTCAGGATTCTGGATCGCACAAGGGGCACGACTAGACCTCCCCTTAGGGAATTTTTGGACATTTGAATTACAGCACACTAGAACTCATCATTCCCAATCATCCCTTTAGTACTGGAACTCCTTGAAGATTACCCATGACAGGAAGCCAGTCAAAGTCCTACTTGGGCTCTTCCCGCCCTGAGAAGTTCACCACCCAAAGCCGCCTCTTCCTATGGGCTCCGCCAGTACTGAGTGTAGACAACAGTCGATTCTCCAAACATGTTGAATATATGAAGGCCATTCATGGATGGCTCAAGTTCTTTTTCGTTTGCTGATCAATCCATTTGTTAGAAATCTTGCTCTCCTTTACTTCTGGGTTTGGCTAACTCCAATATTTACAAGTCTCTCCAGGCTAAACATTTCCGATTTCGTTCAACTATTCCTCATATGGTTTTGTTCCTAGAGCTGCCCTACCTGCCCTATCTTGGTTTCTGTTGTCTGGACGGTGCTCCTTGCAACATGTGACATCCAGGAATTTAACAAGTTGAAAACACCATATCTCAGATATGACTTGGACCAGCATTCCCTGATTCGTGTATCCATGGTTTTACGAATACAGCTCAAACAGCACATCTAGGTATCTACGTGGAAATATGTTCCCTGCACACAGAACGATTTTGCAGGACAGGATGGGGAGCACTCCTTCCACATGGATTCCACAGCCCTGACCTAGAGATAGAAGCCCAAGGAGGGTGGGAAATCATGTAAGGCAGAAGTGGAACAGCATAGGTCAGTACCCAAACCACTTCATTGAAGATCATGTTCAGAGTCCATATGGCTCATGGAGAGAGCCGTTTGACTTAAATCTTACACTCTAGTCAGGGGGTGGCCATGATGCTGGTGGTGGCATTTTATTTTCTTTCTTACCAAGCAGCATTCATGAAGGCTCGAAAATATCTGCTGCCCCTTCTCCCTCCCTATACCACCTGCTTTCTCCTTTTGGGGGTGGGGGAGAGGTACCTGAAAGATCAACAAGCTCAGGAGTATTGTTAGCATGTCTTACCTCTTCCATGGCATGATCAGGTTAGAGACACAGACCTCTGAGCAGTAACCAGAATTCCTGATTTGCTAAGCCAATTTCAAGAAGTCCCAATCCTTTTGCATGTGTGTGTGTGTGTGCACTGTGAACCATCAACCTGTTAGGGTTTTTCAACCATTTATTCGACAACCCTTTACTTAGCATAGATTACGGCCTAAGCACTATTCTAGAGGTGGAAAGAAAGAGGAATAAGGTCTGGTCTCTGGTGGGAGAGATGTACTCAGGTAAATTATAGAACAGTCCAATTTGTGTGAGCCAGATATATAAGGTCAGTGACACCACAGTACAGAGGAGGAGACAGGGAGTGCTTCAAGGGGTGGAGGAATTGAGAGAACTTCCAGAGGAAGTGGCACATGGTGGGGCCTTGACAGATGAGTAGGAGTTTTTCCAGCACTGAAAGGGAAGAAGGGCATTTGAAGCAAGGGAAGCGGCTCGTGAAAGACTGAGAGTTGGGGCTGGGCACATCATTTGGGGGTAACAAGAGTACCCTGGAGCTTGGGGTTGGTGGAGAGTAATGGCAGAAGAGGTGACCTGAGGAATTTGGGTCCAATGTGGGAGGGACTTCATTTAAGGAGTTCGAGCTAAAGAGAAGTGACTGGAATCATCCTGACCAAAGATTCTCAAGTTCTGTCCTCAGACAGTGGTTGGTGGTTGTGGAGTGGAGAGAAGAAAGGCTGGATTCCAGAAACCTGTGTGAGATAGAATTTGCAGGGCTGGTGACGGATGGGCAGGGGAGGGGGCCTGAAGAGGAGGGAGGAGCTGAGGATGACTGAGGTTTCTGGTTTTGCAGATCGACTGGCTAACATCATCATTAACCAAGATTGAGAACACAGGAGGAGCAGGTTCCGGGCGAGGTTAGATAAATAACAGCAAGGGGCACATCTTCCATCAGCTTTCAAGGACATTCTTCTGCCTGGGCCTTGGAATGAAAATCAGCTCTGCTGTGCCCTTAAATGCCACCTCTTAGCCAGATGCCAGACCATGGAGAGTTCCCCTGAGGCTTCAGGACCCCTCCTTAGGCTGCATGTCAGGAAGCACAGAATAGAGGTTAAGACCACATAGCCAGGGACCAGGCAGCCCTGGGTCCAAATCTTCTCCCCTGTCCCTAACAGTCTGTGTTGGGCCTATTACTTAATCTCTCTAAAGCCTCAGTTGTTATCTATAAAATGGGTATATTGATCTACCTCATAGGTTACCAAGAGGTTAAACAAGTTAGTGGTAACATAAGAGGCTCAGAGTAACATCAGGCCCACTGTGAGAACTCAAAAAAAGGAATCTTGTCATTGTTAGCAGCATGCTCTTCTTCTTTTTCAAAAACGTATTTGTCTGTCTGTGGTATAAAGAACGTTTCATCAGATAAGGACCAATTCCCTACAATTCCCTATGCCTAAGCTTCTTCCAGAAGATCTCCATTGAGGTTGATGAAATGCAGTCATAAAGCCCTGCCCTTTAGACATATGGATGGAACTCCTAGCCACTGTCAGCAGGATGTGCCTCTGGCCACGTTCCCGGATGTGGGACTCCGACCAGGTCCTCTGTCCTAGAGAGAATGCTGGTCGGGGTCGGGAAACAGAGCAAGACTGTCTGACCCTGAAGGCTGAGGCCTCCTGGGCACCGCACTCCAGCCTGCTGAGTCAACTCCTCCCCTGAATGCAAGTGAGCGTGTCCTTGCTTTTCTGAATCCTGGTCTTCTCTACAGGTCTTTTGAGATGTGGAAATGGTCTGCTTCCATCCAGGGAATGGGTGCTCCAGGGCTGTGATGTCCAAGCTTCAAAGTATGGAACAGCCTAACACGACCTTGAACATGGACCAGGCATCGATCCTGACCTGGCTGTGTCCACTGTGAGCATAGCTGGGTAAGCTCTCATGGGAGTGTATTAGGCAGAAATTTCCCCTTGCCCATTCCACAGTCTTCATGTTGGGGCCCCAGGAGCTGAGGCAGGAAAGATGCTAGCCTGAAATCAGAAGATTCACCCTATAAGCTGCCTCCAGCTTCTTCCCCATCTGGGCCCACCCAGTCAACCCTATGGAATTCTTTCTGGTTTTACTGAGGAAGCAAATGTTCATCACAGTGCTGAAGAAAGGGAGAAGAGAAATAAAGGAGACACAGTAGAGGGACCACAGGCCTTGGAATCAAAAGACACTGGGTTGAGCCCCAGCTCCATCTTTTACTAACTGTGTAAGCTTGACATATTACCAAACCCTGTCCAGAGTCTCTATTTTCTCATCTGAAAATAGGACTAAGATCTCTTCTACCTGGGGTTACTGTGAGTACCAAGTGAGATGATGTGAATAAAAGTACTGTTTTGTTAACCTGATCATAGTCCACCTTCTATATGTACTTCCTGAATGTATAACAGTCCCCGGATAATGCTTAGATAATCTCTCTCCTTATCTTTTCTTCTTTGTGCCTGCAAAACCAGCCTCCCTGACATGCCCAAATATGACCCATTCTCCAAGGCCCAGCTACAAAATCTAATCCTCTGTGAACCTCCATTCCCCCCGCCCACACACACACATTAAGGCATTTGGGGATAACACACCCACTCTCCTCCCCGCCAGTGGACAACGACTTGGCCTCCTTTCTCTCCTCAGCCTCCGCAGCTAGCCTCACCCCAGTGACGTCCCTCCCTCTTGACTCACCTCCCTGCCTTGTCTGACTCATTCCCGCCATCATACCCTTAGTTTAATCTTTCCTCTCTTCACACCTGCTTTATTACAGAGACTTTCAAGTAAGTGTTCTTGCTCCGGGTTCCTTCAGATAAGCATCCCTCTATACCTCCACATGGTGGCTGGAAGGATCTTTCCAAAATACCAATCTGATGACACTTCCCCCTGTAAAACCCTGAGGGGTTCCTCTGAGTCTTCGGGACATTGACCAAGGGGTGTAATCATCTGACATTGACCATGGGGTATAAGCATCTCAGTCTAGTTCCAGACCCTTGACAATGAGGGCTGCAACCATCACCTCGGAATCACCTGCCACCACCACACTCACATGCACCCTTTGTGCCAAGCCTACTGGAATATTCCAACCTCTAACGATTTTCTGCACTGAAGGATCTTCACCTACCCTTGCCCCCGCCTTCAGCCTTGCTTCTCTTCTTTGCCTAACCAACTCTTACTCTTTCTTCAAAATTACCTCTGATATCACCTCCTTCAGGAAGTCTTCTCTAACCTTGCCCTTCCCAGTCTAAATACGGTGCCCGCACCCCTGCACTGTCATAGGGTCCCCTTGACCCAGCACATTTCCACCACTAGACTGAGCTCCTTGCAGGGCAGGAACCATCTCTGTTGCTTATATCACCGAAGCCAACAGGGTCACAGGGCAGGTGCCCAACAAGTAATTACTTCATTTTATTTTATTTATTGCACTTACTGGCTTTCAATAATCACTGTTACGGGTTGGGGCCAGGCAACCGGCTAAAAACTGACGCACGTTGTTTCATCCTCCCCCCCCCCCCCACCTTCCACCAACCCCAGCAGCTTAGCATCGTTATCTTCCCATTATGACTAAGGAGGCCGGTCTCCAAGAAATTAAGTAACTAACTGCCCAGCACGCACAGCCAAAAAGTGGCCGAGGACAGGGTCTAGTCCGGATATGCAGATGCCACCACAGTACCAGAACGAGGACATCAGAGACACGTCACAATTAAAAGTTCTTCCCTGCAGTTCATCGGAATGCAAGTGGAGACCTCCCTAGTTCCAGCTGCCACTTCAATATCGACTTGCTTCTTGTCTGGAGAGGGAGAGAGAGAGAGAGAGCCATTCTCCCATAGCTTCTCGAGTTATGGTCCTCATCCGTCACACCCAACTATGTGTGTCAGCGTCAGGGGAGGGGAAGAATGAACACAAATGTTATGAACACTAGCAGAGGCAAATGAGGAGCTCTTTTATTTCCTCAGCACAGAACATAAAACCAGAGCCAGGGCTGCACCCCGACCTTTACTTACAGTGTGTGCTGGGGAACGCTCCTGGCAGGGGTGGCACCCTCCTTGCACACACCCCCCACCCCGCGCCTTGTTGGAGGCAAAGATGAATTAAAAACACAAGCTGCTCAGAGAGAGATAAATCAATTTTCATCAGAGCAGAGCCCCTGACACCACCCTGACAAATCAATATATTTCTCCATAATGGAGTCACTAAAGCTGCAACCAAGTCACCGAGAAACACAAAGCAGCCTCATAAAGAATATCGCAAAGTAATAGAATATCCAAATACGAATTTCAATTATCTGCCTTCAAGGGCACACTAATATCTTCAGGAGGGGAGTCCATCAAAAATTCATGGAGCCTGGCTTCACTGCCCCCAGACAACGGTTCTGTGGGCTTCCAGGGCTCCCACTGCTCCAAGCTGGCAGATGAGTCTCACTCAGGCTAGAAGAAGAATCTAGAATCCCCTGTTACGTGGCCCTCTCCAAGGAAGATGGGAAGCTCTGAGCAGACAATCCTGCCCATGAAGAAACTCCCTGCTGGTCCTGGGACAAGGGAGAGGATTTCCACCTGCCTGGATGGGTTCTAGGCTGGCCCAGTGGCCCTGCAACCTAGACGGAGCTGAGATCAAGCTGAGCTGGGGTCATCACGCAGAAACCCAGTGGGAACCCACCCAGGCCAGGCGGGAGGAAGACTCTTTAGCTCTGCTGCTGCCCCCTCTCCTGCCTTCCCTTTGCAGACTCTAAGGGAGAGGGAGGGGGCTGACTCCTGGGAATGGCAGGTATCCCCTGTTGAGCCATGAGGGTGCCCCTGGGAGTCACTTTGGTCATGCACCTGCCTCTCGCTCAGATCTTTGAGTCATCGTGACAGTGACAACAACCACACAGGTAGTGTATTGGCTGAGAACCCGGAGGTGGCTGCCAGAAAGTCTAGGTCTAAATCCTGGAGCTACCACCTCGCATAGCCTAAGTGGTCTTACAAGCCTCAGTTTCTGATCTATAAACTGGAATGAGGTCACCCTCCCTCAGAGGATTGAGTGACCACAAGCCTTTACGGAAGGCCTGACCTGGGCTGGGATCATTTGAGGCTCTTTAGAGGTATTAAGCCATTTATCTTCAAAACAACTCAGTGAAGTTGCCCTTGTCTTTCTCACCATTTTACAGATAAGAAAGTTGAGGCACAGAAGTTAAGTAAAAGAAATAATATACGGAAAATGCTTAGCACCATGCCTGGCACCTTGTAAAAGCTCAATGAGCATTATCACTTGTAATTCTATAATATTTAATATGCTTTCCACGTGTAGTTTGAAAGCCGCTTCGGGCACCTAAGCATGACTGATCTGTACAATAGCACTTTTAAAACTCAGATTACTACCAGAGTCTTACAAGTGGTCTTTGGACCCTTCTAACCCGTACTCCTCGTTGTTGTTAGGGAGGGCTTTCTAAAACACAAATGTGATCATACCACCACCCCACCTATATTCCTTCATTGCATTCTCTGTGCCTTTTTGATCAGGTCCAAACCTCTTCCTTTTGCAGCCAAAGATCTTCTTTTTTTTTTTTTTTAAAGATTTTATTTATTTATGTATTAGAGAGTGAGAGAGAGAGAAACAGCATGAGAGGGGAGAAGGTCAGAGGGAGAAGCAGGCTCGCCGCTGAGCTGGGAGCCCGATGTGGGACTCAATCCCAAGACTCCAGGATCATGACCTGAGCCACCCACGCGCCCTAGCCAAAGATCTTTTTTTTTTTTTTTAATTTTAATTTTTTATTGTTATGTTAATCCCCATACATTACATCATTAGTTTTAGATATAGTGTTCCATGATTCATTGTTTGTGCATAACACCCAGTGCTCCATGCAGAACGTGCCCTCCTCAATACCCATCACCAGGCTAACCCATCCTCCCACCCCCCTCCCCTCTAGAACCCTCAGTTTGTTTTTCAGAGTCCATCATCTCTCATGGTTCTTCTCCCCCTCCGATTTCCCCCCCTTCATTCTTCCCCTGCTGCTACATTCTTCTTCTTCTTTTTTTCTTTCTTAACATATATTGCATTATTTGTTTCAGAGGTACAGATCCGAGATTCAACAGTCTTGCACAATTCACAGCGCTTACCAGAGCACATACCCTCCCCAGTGTCCATCACCCAGTCACCCCATCCCTCCCACCCCACCCCCCACTCCAGCAACCCTCAGTTTGTTTCCTGAGATTAAGAATTCCTCATATCAGTGAGGTCATATGATACATGTCTTTCTCTGTTTGACTTATTTCGCTCAGCATAATACCCTCCAGTTCCATCCACGTCGTTGCAAATGGCAGCCAAAGATCTTCTTAATCTGACTTTGGTTTGCCTGTTCAGCCTCTGTTCCCTAGGCCCCCCTCCCCCATGTCATGGTTTATTGTGATTCTCCCCCAGTTCTTTCAGGAATGTGTTCTGTTCACTCATCCACTGGGATTTTTACATATGTCCTCCCCTCTGCTTCTAATGCCTGTCCTTCCCTTTTCTGGAAAACACCCTCCCTCCACATTGCAGGCCCCTCCCTGTGAAGCTTTTGCTGCCCCCGCAAGCAGATCTGCACGCTTATTCCCCAGGGTCTCCAGTGAGCCACGCCCCCCCACCCCGTGCCCCGATCACCGCACTCCTGCCACACCACACACCCCTGCACACGTCTGCCCTCTGTCTGCCCGCCTGTTCAGCCAGGGTCTGCTGGATGGCCAGGCCTTGCCATTAGTATATCCCAGGTCCTGGCACACAGTAGGTGCCTGTGTGCGTGTGGTTTCTATTGTTTCTGTTTTGAACTACGGTAGAGTGTGGATGATGAGAGCCACAGGCCTGTGCTTGACCAGGACACCAGGGGTCTCAGTGCGACCCCGGGACAATGCCAACCCAAAAGGACCCGCTCTAGCTAAGTTTAATCAGACAAGAAATTTATTTAAGGGTGCTAGGTGGCTCTGGGAATCTCCAGACCACCGAAGAACCAGTCTCAGAAGGCAACAGCCCGAAGTAACACTCAAATTCGAGTCCCGGGCTGCTCCAGTGGGGGGCGCTGTGGCCGCCACGTCCCAGCAAGGTCACCTCCGCTCCCACTTAGTGCCATTTAACAGATGAGGGACAGTGAGTTGTCAGGGTGGTTATTGCTACCTTACCAGGGAGGAGACACGTATACGGAGGTTGTGGGACTTCCTCACAGCCCCACGCATAGCAGGCCTTGGCACTGTGTTCTCATGCCCAGGTGTCCCCACCATGCCACAGCCACCTGGCTGTGGGTGGGGGGTGGGCAGGTGCTTCTGGAGCTGAGGAACCTGGTGGGAGCTCAGACACATGGATGCAGGGAGCCGGGAGGAGACTGTGTGACAGAGGCAGCTGGCCCTCCCCACGCACACTTCCTAACACCCCCCCCCCCAAGCACACAGCTGGACCACATGGCTCAGCCCCCACTGTGGCGGAATGGGGCCCTGGGACGGAGCTTTCTGCTCGGCGGAGTGTGAACGCCAGAGAAGTGGGTCAGCTCTGGGCTGGAGCATCCGAGGCCTGGTGTGTCTGCTCCACCGTCTCGTGGCAGGATGCAGAGGACCCAGAGGAGGACAGGAGGCCCTGGGGGAGGCAGAGCCACTGTACGGGAGGAACCTCAGCCCTGAACCATCATGAGGAGGGCTGCCCTCCAGAGCACTGATGGCCTGCAGTGCGAGCGAGAACTGACGTCTATTGTGGTTGTCGCTAAGCCGCTGCGATGTGGGGATCCCTTGTCAGAGTTGTCAGATGGCCCTCCCAGGTGGACGTGGGGAGGGTAGCCCACTGCCCCATGCCCCGAACTGAGGAGCCACAGCTCATACCGGGTACCTGCAGCCCGGCAGGCCTGCAAGGATGGATGAGGACCCCAGAGGGGGCCGCCTTCCAGGCTGGCACACGCATCAGGGCTGGGAGCATGGCGTGCTCTGTACCCCTCCGCTGGACTTTGCCCCATGCATCCCTTCCATTTGCCTGTTCCTGAGTTATATCATTTCTAAAATAAGCCAGTAATAGTTCTGAGTCCTGTGAGTCATTCCAGCATAGTGGGAACCCTGAGTTGCAACCAGCTGGTCAGAACCCTGGGGGGCCGGGCCTCGCACTGGCGATTGAAGCAGGGGACAGTCTCGGGGGACGAAGCTCTTAACCCGCAGGGTTAAGAGAGAAGAAAGAAAGAAGGAAGGGAGGGTGTAGAGGGTAGGAAGGGAAGAAGGGAGGACAGGAAGGGAGGGAGGGAGGAAGGACGGACAGGAAGGAAGAAGGTAAGACAGGAAGGAAGGAAGGAAGGAAGGAAGGAAGGAAGGAAGGAAGGAAGGAAGGAAGGAAGGAAGGAGCCACCTGCTTTCCCCTGCAATCCACACTTACTCATCCTGATTTGTGAAGGGGGGTCGATTTATGTCACTGCATGACCTCAGGCAGGTCACTTCTCAGAGCCTGTTTCCTCATCTGTAAACCGGGAAAGGTGAGCAACCCCCACCCTACTGGCCTCACATTGTGGGGAGTGGTTCTAGCACTGGAACTAGGTGCTAGATGAAGAAATTACTATTAACGGTCACCTCCAGCACTCTTTTTGGGCAAAGCATTGCTTGGTGCCCTGCAGATGTAAATAGAGTCAGGGTCTTTCCTGGGGGGCAGGGTGGGGAAGGGGATGTCCATAGAGAGGGTGATCTAGCTCTGGCTAGTTCTGGCTGCACCTTAGAACGTCTTGGGGCCCCGCCCTGATCTGCATGGGGGCTGGGCTAGTTCTTCACGGAATTTCACAGGTGCTTCCTTAGGTTGTGAACTCCTGGACTCCCTAACAAAGTGAACACAGATAAACTGAAAAGAGGAAAATAATCTTAACATCAGTCTGCACAGAGATGCATACCCCTCCCCCAGAGTTCAAGGGCCTGTGAACTATGAGATGAAACATTGATGAACCTAGTTTTTAATAGCTCACATTTATCAAACACGGATTACACGTCAAGCGCTATGCGGAGCACGTGATAGCCCTTTATCCCAGCAACTGCTCACACCACCCTACGAGGGGGGGCCCACATCACCCCATTCCCAGCGGGGGGAAGCGGGCAGAGCTTATTACTGCACACTAGTCATGGTAGACCAGCACCCCAGCACTGCCTGACTTCGGGGCCAAGCCCTGTGCCCCTGAGGCCACTGACCAGTGCTGGACAGGAAGCCCTGGACCCAGCCCTCGCCCTTGCTCGTGTGTTTTACTCCGCGAGTCACTGCCGTCTCCGGGACTTTTTCCTCACCTGCAAAGTGAGGTCACCAGGCTGCCAGATTTGTCACTCTCAGCTCTACAATCCTACGACCTCTTCGTGCTTAAATCACTGTCCTCTTATTTTTCTTCTATTTTCAACTCAAAATGTATTTGAAACCAGGGCAACTAGCCTAGAGACCTGCTCTTAAGAGAAGTTATCACAAGATTTTGGCCTCTCCATGATTTGAAGCAGAGAATCCCCTTTCTGATTTTGTTTATCCTATAAAATCCAAAAACTCTAGAAAATCCTTGTTAGAATCAGCTTTGGAAATCTTGGTATCATAGGACTACATTTGATATACACATTGATCATGGGCTCAGAACCTATCCCACAGTCCTAGAAGCCCACATCTCATGCTAGACCTGGGATGAATAATTCCCAAAAGTTTACTCTGGAGTATTAAAAGGTTGTCAGCTAAGAAGGAACATCACCAATTATTATACGCCCTCCTAGAGATGCACAGTGCATGCAAAAGATTCATAGTAAAGGTGCTGATAAGTCCTGCAGTAAAGAAGATTTGACAGTTTTGTTTCATCCAGATTTTTGTAGAGCTTCCTTGGCCAGAGAACCTTTTTATTGAATACCCAAACTGATACATAAAACAGGGCATACTAGTCCCTGCCAAAGCCACATGCCATCTTCTTGGACCTCCATATCAATGCTTCTCAAAATCCAGAAGCTGAGCTCTGAGTGAACCAAGTACAGAATGAAGGCTAACGCTAGCTGTCACCCTCCCAGACACACCACTTCCTATCTCACGGGGGGCCTGATGAGCTGGGAGGGCTCCAATTAAGAAGGCAGCTGGCCCCGTGGGGCAAGAAGTACTGCCATCCAACAGCCAGGTGGGCCCAACAGGGTGACAATAAAACCACAGTGTTAAGTTGCACCTTTTCATTGTAAGGGTGGCTCTGCACCCTTCAGGCTGTCTGTGGGGTTGGGGAATTCATTTGTTGGCACATTGTGAAAGGACCAGAATAGACACATTAAGAAAGACAGAATGATCTAACACAACCTCTCATATACTTTCCAAGTATGATCAGTTAGGGGACAGCACTGCTGCTCATTACTTCACCCTGTAAAGCTCCACGCACAAGCTTGCTGATGGCATCATCCTAAGCTTGATGCACACGCTTACTCCGTGCGGACTCTGAAGATAATGAATTAGATTCAGCCACTGCCTTCCAGGGGTTCACAGCTCATGTGGAGACAGGCATGCAAACAGTTACAATACCATTGTAATGGGAGCATGGGCAAGGCCTCAAAGGAGCCTGGACAAAGGAGAACCTAGATCTGCCTTTTCCCAATGCAACACGCATGTCCTGAGCATCTTCTGTGTCCCAGATGCCGCTCTAGGCATAGAAGGAATAGACGTGAAAGACACAGTCCCTGTCCAAAAGATGCTTCTGGCCTCTGGGAGTCTTTGGTGCCCAAACAGCTCCTCAAATAGAGGAAAACATTTCCTCCTCTGAGCTTTGGAATTCCCCATCAGGGTGCTTATCACACCATAATAAATGTGTTAGAAGGCTTGTTTCCCATCCGGGCTGCAAGCTTCCCAAGGGCTGAGCCCTGCATTCCTGATGTTTGTATAACGGGTGCATCCCTTAGCAACTGCCTGAAGATAGTAGATGATCAACAAATGCCTTTTGAATGGAGGAGATGGAGGTCAGGGTAAGGGGCGTTTATCAATCAGTATATTCTAAGGCAACTCTGGTGCGCGACCTGGGAGAGGAAGAAGGGTTCAATAGAGGGAAAACATGGATCCACTGCGGTGCATATGGGAGCAAGTAGAGCTCGGGAAAGCCTCGTGGAAAATGTTTCATCGAAATGGATGTTGGCGGAGGAGTAGACTTTCAACAAATGAATGTCAGGGGGTTCCAGAGGAGTACATTCTAAGACCAAACAGGATGAGCACCGGTGAAGAGTCGATGGGCAAAGGAAGCATTCAGGAAAGAGCACACTGCATGTCTGACCAGAATTTAGGGTATGTGTCATAAAGAGCTGGAAACTGAGCCTGGAAACACTACTCGGGAAGGCAACGGGGCCCCACTGATTGAGGACAGCAAAGTGGTGACGTAGTAGCTGAGTTTTAGACACGGCCAGTGAGAGTACTGAATAATGGGGATGAGAGGGAGAGAAGCTGGCGAGGGACCGATTAGAAACACCCATTCTGAATCAGCCATCATACCCCTAAAGAAATGGCCAGCCCCCAGCTCCACTGCCCAGGCCCCAGAGGAGTCATCCTTGCACTGGTAAGGCTCCTCCCTTTCGACCACCAGGACCTATAAAGAGCCACAGAAAGGTCTCTGTCCCCAGCTCCACTCCAGTTCGGAGCTGTCACCTGCCAGGACCTGAGCACAGACAGCCCTCACTGTGTCACCCCACTGTCCCTCAGGGGAGGCCAGCCTGTGGTCCCCTGACGGCACCAGCAGTGGTCAGTAGGACTGCCAGCTGATGGCATCATCCTAAGCTTGAATGCTCTCCTCAGATCCCCAAGACATATTTCACACTCTATCAAAAAGGGGAGGGAAACATATTTCAGATGAGGACTCCTTCATCTCCCTTAGGGTAGGCTGGGCAGGGGCCATTGCTGAGGACCACTGCTCACATGGGACCAGGTGAAGAAGAGGCCCCTGGAAGGTCTGAGAATCTGGAACAGATTGTCTGAAAGTCCGAGTGCTGGCCCTTTGGTAAGTTACCTTGAGTCAAACCCTTTCTGTACTGGGGGAAGTTAGGACCACTGGCTGTCTGGGAGGGTGTTCTGAGAACTTTTGTGACAATTGTGGGTGCTTTCCTGGAATCTGAGGTTCCCTGGTCTGCACCCCAGAGCTTGATAGAGGATCTTAATGCCTCATGCAGGGAACAAACATCATGATAAATAAGAGGGATGAAAAGTCTGAGTAATCTGGATTGGGGTCCTTGCCAGAGCATGACTTTGGAAAAGCCCCCCAACTTCCTCAAGCTTGAATTTGCTCACCTATAAAGGACATGCCTGCCCCACCACAGTGGGCTGTTGAATCAGATGGTGAGGGTACACATGAGTGTTCCCTAAAAACTGTGAGGGCTCAGAAAAGCAGGCCGTGGTCAACCACCCATTCCGGAAGCCCATGAATAGCTGGCCTCTTCAGTTGGCAGAGGGAACCTGAGGCCTCCTTAGAAACAGATTCTCCTCCAGAGAGAGGCCTAATCCCCAATCTAACCCATCAGGGCCTGACTGCAGTCACCCCAATTTAATACCTGCCTCCTCCCTTCACTGTGAGAACGAACGGAGATCATTTGAAAGGAAGATGATAAATACCAAATATTTCCTATTTATTATATGCCAGACCCTGTGCTCAGCTTCTATTATCTGATGTAATTAAACATTCATACTAATGCTCTCATATATATGAGACGTAATACGTGAGATACATATTGCACTACAGGGGATGTAAATATATATGTGAGAGAGGATATGGACAGAGCTACATTTTCTCATTGTAGAGGCAATGAGAGGATAGGAACTCAGGTCTCTCTGCCTCCAAGGATCTAGCTTATGTCTTGGTGATTTTCTACTCTTCTTTACATGGTACAGAACAGGGAGAGAGTTCCTCTGGGTGGGTGGGGGTAGAGCCATGGTAATGCCCAGTAAATGTTAGGTCCTTCTCCTCCCCTTCCCTTCTAAAGAGGTGCTGGAAGGAACCACACTCCTGAGAATCACCAGTGCCCTGGAAGGGCCCTGGGGTGGCCTGGCCCTGTACGGCGGCCTACAGAACATCAGGCCACACCCCAGGGAGCAGCCGTGGCTCTGGGCTGTGGGACAGAAGCCCAGGAGGCAGACACCCAAATGCATGGCCACAGGCCAGGGGACCAAGGGTGCCAGTGAGCCTGGTGCCCCACCCTGGCCCGGGGAGCCTGGAAGGACCTGGCACCAACAGGGAAAGCTGTCCTTGTGAGGGAGCCAAGGGAGCCCACAGCCTCCCTGGGCTTCACCGTGTTTGCGGAAGCCACCTGCCCTGTGCCAAGTGCCGTCTCCTGCAAAGCACACTTACTTACAGCTGAGGACCACCTCTGACAGGGTGGGTTTTTAATCCCAATCTACAGACAAACCAGTGGTTCTCAATCAGGGACAATTTCACCCCACAGGAGACACTGGGCAGACAAAACTTAGGTGGAGCGGAGGTACTACTGGCCAGGAATACTGCTAAACATCCCACCGTGAACGACAGCCCCTCCTCACAAATGAGTATCCAGTCCATGGGCGCCTGGGTGGCTCTGCCGGTTAAGCATCTGACTTCGGCTCAGGTCATGATCTCAGGGTCCTGGGATCGAGCCCCGCATCAGGCTCCAAGCTCAGCAGGAAGTCTGCTTGTCCCTCTCCCTCTCCCTCGGCCCCAAACCCACTCGTGCTCTCTCTGTCTCTCAAATAATATCTTAAAAAAAAGAAGAAGAAGAATCCTGTCCAAAATGTTAATAGTGCCCAGGCCAAGAAACCCTGAGACAAAGAAACTGTTTCTCGGAGAAGCTTACCAAGTTCACATAATTGATGAGCGCTGGAATCAGCTTCTGGGTACTGATTCTCTGATTCTGAAGCAGTGCTCCTCCTTTATATCTGTAATGGGGAGACTAGTGCCGGCCAAGGCCAAGGAAACCCAAGAATAGACAAGCCTGCATTCCCTCCAGCAGATAGAATCAGGAGCATCCTGGGCCCTACGGAAATGCCCCAACAGGAAGCACCCTGAAGCTTCCTAGGATGATGGAGTCATTGGTACCAAAGGTTTGGGAGTTGTAAATGATGATTTATTTGCCTTTGGAATTTTATAAGTGGTCGGTTCCCTCTGTGACCACTCCCCCACCCCCAGGCACAGCATCTGCCCTTAAGTGCTAATGGCCTGGGTGAGCTCCCCAAGGTCCGGAAAGGAACCACACCGCCTTCTCACTAGAACTGGACAGTCACCCCGACCAGGTCCCTAGGGGCAGGCCAGACGGTTCGTGCCACATAGGTCAAGAGCCTGACACCTAGTAAGGGTGCAGTCAGACAGACGAGTGTGAGGACAGCCATGGTAGAGACGAGGTAGCAAGGCCCGCAGAGCTGGGGCTCGAGCGCCATGACAGCTCAGAAGCAAGACTCTGAGATGGGATGAGGTTCTAGGTCAGCAAGGGACCTCACCCTTTTCTCAATGCTAGTTGGCACCACGTACCCCAGAAGCTAGGTCTCTATTCATGATGGTCCCAAGATTAATGAGGTCTGACCTCAGGAGGAAGCCCTGCAGCTGACCATTTTGGTGGACAGACAGGCGGCCAATCATTCCCAAGAGTGGGCAGTTGAGCGCTGAGCTCCCATCTTGCTCTGGTCCCCTGAACCCCCTAACTATAGGCAGTAGTTTCTGGGGTCCCTGCAGTCCGTGCCCCTCATTTGGGCAGAAAGAACGGCATCCCGACCTTTGGAATCCTACCCTACTGGACAGCTACCAGCCGCAGACATCACTGAGAGATTGGCAACCAGAGAGTGAAGCCTGAGACCCCACAGACAGACTTGTCAGAGCTCCAAAGCCAAATGGGATACTTTGCCTGAAATAAAGGCTCTTCCTGCTGGGGAAATTGGAAAGCCCTTGATTAATAATTCCAAGAGCAGAAGCTCACAGCTTCTCCGAGTTCTGGCCAGGAAGGCCTCAGCCAGCGATGGCCTGGCCAGGCTGAGCTGAGAACTGCATTTGTGTGCTATGGCCAAGCGGTGGCAGACAGGTGCGCCTGCTGGTCACTGGCAGGCTGTGACCATGAACACGACAGGCATACCAGCTGAGCTACAGAGAGGACAGGGCTAAGGACCTGGGCTAGCGCGAGCACTTGGGTGGAAGACCAGTCAGCAAAACCTAGCACTGGGATTTGCTACCAACTCTCCAGGCTGCTGGTTCTCTTACTAGTAGTGCTTAACCTTGGCTGAGCATCTGAACTAACCCAGTGAGCTCTGAAAAATCCCGATGCCTGGACTTCAACCCAGACGTCTCTGGAGTGGGACCCAGACACCAGTATTGTTTAAAGCTCCCCCAAGTAATTCCAACGGGCAGCCAAGGTTGAGAATCATAAACCGTAATCTTCCCTTTCAGCCTTGATGCTTTCTCCTGGTACATGATGATTCTGTTTTTCGGTACCCGAGTATTGTTTGTATGCTAGAGTCAGTAATTCACACCAAGGACTTGAGCTCCACCAAGAAAGGAATAAAAGGTAAGAGTCCAATAAAGGCAGGACTCTTACATTTTAAGTAATAACAAAACAGGGGCACCTGGGTGGCTCAGTCAGTTAAGCGTCTGCCTTCAGCTCAGGTCATGATCTCAGGGTCCTGGGATCGAGCCCCGCATTGGGCTCCCTGTTTAGCGGGGAGCCTGCTTCTCCCTCTCCCTTTGCCCCTCTCCCCCTGTTCATGCACTCTCTCTCTCTCTGTCTCTCAAAGTAAATAAATAAAATCTTTAAAAAAATAAAGAATAACAGAACAATCAAACAGTAATCATATTTTTGCGACATCTTTCTTAACTAAACCATGTTCAACCAGGATGCTGCCAAACACAATTTAAAAAAAAAAAAAAAAAAGACAACATGATGGCATCACTCAGAACACTCAATAGCTCCCTGTGACCTACAGCAGACAGCCTGGGGTCCCTCACAGCCAGCCTCTGTCCTAGGCTTGCGACATTCCCTCCTGCTCCTGACTACCAAGCACACACCTTGCATGCCCCAGGCCCACCTGTCCCAGAGTTTCACAGGCACTGCTCCTCCTGAAGGCTGAGCTAAAATGCCGCCTTCTTCATGAAGTTCTTCCAGTCCTCCCAGGCACTGCCCCCGCCATGCACAGTAAATTCTCTCATGACTGTTCTAATTAAAAGTATATATTTATGTATCTGCATCCCTCTAAAAATATGACATTCGCCTGCAGGGGATGTGCCTTATCCATCCTGGCACAAAGTAGGCCCTCAGGGAATGCAAAACGAATGAATGAATGAATGAATGAACAGAAAGTTGAATAATTTACACATTGTGGATATGTATTTGCTTCTCCACAGCTGAGACCTTAGTCAACACATGCTGTTTGGTTGTGAGATGATCTCCCGGCAAACAGACTGAAATATTTTCCCAGGAAGGTAGCCTTGACTCCATCAGGTGAAATCGTCATTGCCCATGTTCCAGGTTAATCTTCTGAGCTCATTAGCATGCCAGGTAAGCAGCGCCCCTGTGCAGGCAAGGCAGAGATCAGGCTGGATGAAGGAAGCCGCCTCTGCTTGCGGAATAGCAGGCGGGGTGCAGGGTAAGCGACAGAGCCGTGATGCCATGGGTTCCTGGGGACAGTCATACTTGTGTCCACTGGTTGCCTCTCCCCACTGGGAGCCCCTCCCCACTCTACCCCCTTTGCACCCAGAAGGGCCCCCTCCAGGCTGACAGCCAGAGAGCTGTGGAGTCATCCAGGTACACAGGGAAATACAGGAGGAGGCAGGGAAACAGGACACTGCCCGAGGGGCACCATGGCCCAGTGCCCCGTCCCGGGAGAAGCTCTTCACCACGCACTGCCTAGAAAGGCAGAACAGGGGAATGAATGGGATCAGGAACTTTGAGACCCTGGCAATTTCCTTAATCTCTTGTGCCTCAGTCATCTACACAACATGGGAGGAGGAAAGGACCTCCCTCATCGCGTCATCGGGACACGCTTTCAACATTGCCCAGCACAGAGCAAATGCTCAGCAGATGAGGTGCTTGCTTCATTTAGCGGTAGCTCAATGAAACAGGATCCATGTGTGAGATCTCCCGTTCTGCCACATCTCTTCGGCCCCCACTGAGAGGGGCTGCTGCAGGAATCCCCCAGATGCAGGGACAAGGCCGCACCAGTATCAGTCATCCATCTGGGGAGGCTCCAGGGAAGTGAAGAGATACCAAGGGACGGGCCAGAGAATTAGGATCCCTACAGCTGACACTTCATAACCTGCCCAGCGCCCTGTGATCAGAGTGCTGTCACAGCCTGCTCCGCCAACCCTAAGGCCTGCCACCTCTACTCCAGGCCTGCCCAGGCACAGGACCAGTGAGAACCATGTCTAAGAGATGAACATCCCCATCTTGGGGTACCACGGCATCTGGAAGGAGTCTGTGGTTGCCCTGACGACAACTGAGTGGAGTCCTACTGACCTTCCCGCTCCCTTCCCACTCATGAACATTCTCTGGTGAACATCTTACCCCCAGTCCGTCCGGGAACTCACCATCCCTCAGAGCCCAGCATGGCAATTACTACACCAACTCTATCCTCAGAAAACTGGCAATTGAAGGACAATGAGAAGCAGTCATGCTGCCATCACAGGAGGAACTGTAGCTGGTCCCCGGCTGATGAGGGAATGTTCTTCTTTACAAAGAAACACCAGCTTATAAATGTAGAAAGAATGATAGAATGGGGGAATCTCTATTTTGCAACCTCTAATGAAACCGTTAATTCCAGTTCAACTATCACAGTCAACAAAATATTTGCAGGGTACCATGGTATCTATCATCCCATAGACGATAGGGATCATCTGATCATGAGAGATGATGCAACGGAGAGACCCAGCAGGTGCCGCCTTAACCACGCGATCAGAAGTAGCATCTCAAGGAGTGCGACAACCACACAATACGCTCTTCCTGCTATGATGCAATAGGAGGTCTACAGCTTCGTCTCCACAGACGCCAAAATCACTACCCTCAATCTCATCAAGTCCCGAAACCTAACTCCCAGTTTACAAGAAACGCAGGGAAAGAAGGAGCAGTTTAAGTGAAATCACAAGGCAATAATCAGATTGGATAAGACCATCAGTCTGTTCTCTTCCAGAAGTCACTACTAAAAGAAGTGTGAATAGCAGCATTATTCATAATCATCGAAAATGGAAACGACTCAAACGTCCACCAGCTGATGAAGATAAATAAAATGAGGCACATTTATCTAATGGACCATCATTTGGGAATAAAAAGGAATAGAGTTCTGACACATGCTACAACATGGATGAACACTGAAAACATTATGCTACACAAAAGCTCTATCACGAAAGACCACATACTGTAGCGTATGACTGCATTTGTAGCAAGTGTCCAGAATAGGCAAATCTGTGGAGACAGACCACAGGTTAGTAATCACTTGAGGCTAGAGTTGGAGGGGGGAGGGTGGAGGAAGAAGGGAGGGAGCAAATGGCAACCGCTAATAGGGACCGAGTTCCTTTTTGGAGTAATGAAAATGTTCTAAAATTCACAACACTGTGAATGCACTAAATCCACTGAATTTAACACTTTCTATGGATAAATTGTGTGATAGAAGAATTGTATCCCAATAAAGCTATTTTTAAAAACCATGTGTGTGCTATGTTGGGGGAGAGCTCTTTGATTAAAGAGACAGGAGGACCGAATGCAGCACACGAATCTTGATTATATCTTGAGTGGATGCTGAATTTCTAAAGTTAAAAAGCTGTAAAAATGTTTGGGGGACAATTGAGGAAATTTGAGTAAGAACGGGAGGCAGTCGGTGAGCAGGCAGAGCGCACATAAGGAGGGTCCTAGAGTCTGGCCAGAAGGTAGCCCCTGAGGACAGGGCCCAGGTGAGGAGGCATCCAAGCAGAGCAGGAGCCCAGGGGAGAGGGAGATGGTCTCTATTCAAGAGAATAGAGCAAACAAGTAGATAAGATAATGGGAGGCTGGTTTCCTACTGCTGGAGAAAGGAGGGGCTAATATGGAAAGAGGAAAAATCTAGAATGAACCCTGTGGTATTAGATCAGAACTGGAAGAAGTACTGGTGTGAGGGGGGCCTGGCTGGCTCAGTTGGTGGAGCATGTGACTCTTGATCTTGGGGTGGTGAGTTTGAGCCCCACATTGGGTGTAGGAAGTACTGGTGTGAGGTCATGGTTTTCACTGTAGATGCAAATGTATAATGTCAAGATCCTAGTTCTGTCCACTGAGCCAGAGAGCAGGGGAACCCTAGTTGCAATGAGCCTAGAACCCGGATCTTAGTTCTAAACAGTATTTCCCACTAAAAGGAGCCAAAGATGAACCTGGAACATCTAGCTGGGCCAGAAACTGCAAAAGTGCTCAAAAGTTGCAGGGAAATGTCAAAAGAACACAAAAGTCAGCTTGAAGAGGTTCCCAAGTATGGGAAAATTGGAGTTTCAAAATAAGTAATGATATGAACCCATTGAATAAAATAGAGATTTTGATTAAAGATTATAACCCATTGAATAAAATATCTGAAACTGAAACTACATTGATTTAAATAAATGGATAAAAAGGGAGAAGAGAGAGCTCTTCTGTGTTTTAGAAAGTCAACTAATAGATGTGGATGAAATGATGGAATTAGAAAATCACCATTTGGGGGGGGGCGGAGCAAGATGGCGGAGGAGTAGGAGACCTGGATTTCGTCTCCTCTCAGGAATTCAGCTGGATAGGGATCAAACCATTCTGAACACCTACAAACTCAACAGGAGATCAAAGAAAAGAAGAGCAACAACTCTCTGAACAGAAAAGCGACCACTTTTTGGAAGGTAGGACGTGCGGAGAAGTGAATCCGAGGCGATATTCGGGAGGATAGACGGTGGGGGAGGGGCCTCCGTCGGCCGCTTCTGGCAAGTGATAGAGCCACGGAGCACAAAATCGGAACTTTTAGAAGTCTGGTCCGCTGAGGGACGTCACTCTGGTGGCGAAGTGGGGGGTGGAACCCTCGCGGGACAGTGTGGTCTCAGGACCCTCGGGGTCACAGAAAGACCGGGGGTGCCTGAGTGCGGCAGAGCTCCCAGGTATCGGAGCAGGGAAGCCGGCTGGAGAGACGGAGCCCAGGCGCGGGCTCTCAGCTCGGGGTTGCTATAAACCGTGATCCGCGGCACAGTCGGGCCACTGCTCCTCCAGCAGGGACCCAACAAGCGGCAGATCCGGGGAGACTCACCTTCTTCCCCCGGGAGGAGAGGTGCGGGAGCACACCGCGGGGATCTGCTGGGTTTGGAGACTCCACCCGGGGTCGGGTGCCAGATAGAAAGGCGCGGTCACAGGCCGGGTGAGCGAGGAGTGTGGCCGGAGACCGGGGAGACGGGAGTGACTGACTGCTTTTCTCTGGGGGCTCGCTGAGGAGCGGGACCCTGAGTTCTCGGCTCCTCCGGGGCGGAGACTGGGAGGCCGCCATTTTCACTCTCCGCCTCCAAAGCTGTATGGAAAGCTTGCAGGGAACAAAAGCTCCGGAGAGCAAACCCGAGCAGATTACTTAGCCCGGACCGGCAAGGGCGGGGCAATTTTGCCTCCGGCAGCGACATTTGGGAACCACGGCAACAGGCCCCTCCCCCAGAAGATCAGCAAGAACAGCCAGCCAAGACCAAGTTTACCGATCAATGAGAACGGCAGAACTCCAGCGCTAGGGGAACACTGCACATAGAATTCATGGCTTTTTTACCATGATTCTTTAGTCTTTCAAAGTTAATTATTTTTTTTAACTGTCTTTTTTTCTTTTTTCCTTTTTTCTTTTTTTTTGAATTTTTCTTTTTCCCTTTTTCAACCAACATCTTATCAATCCCTTTTTTAAAAAAAACATTTTTATTTTTCATTTTTAAAGTCATATTCTATCCCTTCATAGTAGTTACCCGTATTTTTGGCATATATATATAAGTTGTTCTCTCCTTAAAATCTTGAGATAGTTTCTTCTAACAGATCAAAATATACTCTAAATCTCTAGTGTATGGTTTTTTTCTACTCCCCTGCCTGATCACATTCTCTCCCTTTTTTCTTTCTTTCTTTCTTTTTTTTTTTAATCCTCTTCTTTCTTTTTTCAAACAACTTATCAAATCCTTTTTTAAAATTTTTTATAATTTCCACCTTTACAGTCATATTCCATCCCTTCATCATATCAACCCTTATTTTTGTACATATATAAGTTTTTCTTTCTTTAAAATTTTGGGAGGGACTTTCTTTTAACAGACCAAAATACACCCAAAATCTAGTGTGTGGCACTGATCTATAATCCAGCCTGATCATATTTGATCACATTCTGTTTTTGTTTTGTTTTGTTTTGTTCTGCTTTTGTTTGTTTTTATCTTTATCTTTATCTTTTTTCTTTTTTTCTTTCCTTTTCTTTTTTCTCTCTTTCCCTTTCTTTTCCCACTGCTTCAGGTCTTTTCTGATTTGTTTAGAGTATATTTTCTGGGGACGTTGTTACCCTGCTAGCATTTTGTTCTCTCATTAATCTATTCTCCTCTGCACAAAATGACAAGACGGAAAAAATCACCTCAACAAAAAGAACAAGAGGTAGTACCGACTGCCAGGGACCTACTCAATACGGACATTAGTACGATGTCAGATCTAGAGTTCAGAATCATCACTTTAAAGATACTAGCTGGGCTTGAAAAAAACATGGAAGTTATTAGAGAAACCCTTTCTGGAGAAGTAAAAGAACTAAAATCGAACCAAGTAGAAATCAAAAAGGCTATTAATGAGGTGCAATCAAATATGGGGGCGCTAACTGCTAGGATAAATGAGGCAGAAGAAAGAATCAGCGAGATAGAAGACCAAATGATGGAAAATAAAGAAGCTGAGAAAAAGAGAGATAAACAACTACTGGATCACGAGGGCAGAATTCGAGAGATAAACGATACCATAAGACGAAACAACATTAGAATAATTGGGATCCCAGAAGAAGAAGAAAGAGAGAGAGGTGCAGAAGGTATAATGGAGCAAATTATAGCAGAGAACTTCCCTAATTTGGGGAAGGAAACAGGCATCAAAATCCAGGAAGCACAGAGAACCCCTCTCAAAATCAATAAAAATAGGTCAACACCCCGACATCTAATAGTAAAACTTACGAGTCTCAGAGACAAAGAGAAAATCCTGAAAGCAGCTCGGGAGAAGAGATCTGTAACCTACAATGGTAGAAACATTAGATTGGCAACAGACTTATCCACAGAGACCTGGCAGGCCAGAAAGGACTGGCAGGACATATTCAGAGCACTAAATGAGAAAAATATGCAGCCAAGAATACTATATCCAGCTAGGCTGTCATTGAAAATTGAAGGAGAGATAAAAAGCTTCCAGGACAAACAAAAACTAAAGGAATTTGCAAACACGAAACCAGCCCTACAACAAATATTGAAAGGGGTCCTCTAAGCAAAGAGAGAGCCTAAAAGCAACATAGACCAGAAAGGAACACAAACAATATACAGTAACAGTCACTTTACAGGCAATACAATGGCACTGAACTCCTATCTTTCAATAGTTACCCTGAATGTAAATGGGCTAAATGCCCCAATCAAAAGACACAGGCTATCAGATTGGATTAAAAAACAAGACCCATCGATATGCTGTCTGCAAGAGACTCATTTTAGACCCAAAGACACCCCCAGATTGAAAGTGAGGGGGTGGAAAACCATTTACCATGCTAATGGACACCAAAAGAAAGCTGGGGTGGCAATCCTTATATCAGACAAATTAGATTTTAAACCAAAGACTGTAATAAGAGATGAGGAAGGACACTATATCATACTTAAAGGGTCTATCCAACAAGAAGATCTAACAATTGTAAATATCTATGCCCCTAACATGGGAGCAGCCAATTATATAAGGCAATTAATAACAAAAGCAAAGAAACACATCGACAACAATACAATAATAGTGGGGGACTTTAACACCCCCCTCACTGAAATGGACAGATCGTCTAAGCAAAAGATCAACAAGGAAATAAAGACTTTAAATGACACACTGGACCAAATGGACTTCACAGACATATTCAGAACATTCCATCCCAAAGCAACGGAATACACATTCTTCTCTAGTGCCCATGGAACATTCTCCAGAATAGATCACATCCTAGGTCATAAATCAGGTCTCAACCAGTACCAGAAGATTGGGATCATCCCCTGCCTATTTTCAGACCACAATGCTTTGAAACTAGAACTCAATCACAAGAGGAAAGTCAGAAAGAACTCAAATACATGGAGGCTAAAGAGCATCCTACTGAAGAATGAATGGGTCAACCAGGAAATTAAAGAAGAATTAAAAAAATTCATGGAAACCAATGAAAATGAAAACACAACTATTCAAAATCTTTGGGATACAGCAAAGGCAGTCCTAAGAGGAAAGTATATAGCAATACAAGCCTTTCTCAAGAAACAAGAAAGGTCTCAAGTACACAACCTAACCCTACACCTAAAGGAGCTGGAGAAAGAACAGCAAATAAAGCCTAAACCCAACAGGAGAAGAGAAATAATAAAGATCAGAGCAGAAATCAATGAAATAGAAACCAAAAGAACAGTAGAACAGATCAACGAAACTAGGAGCTGGTTCTTTGAAAGAATTAACAAGATTGATAAGCCCCTGGCCAGACTTATCAAAAAGAAAAGAGAAATGACCCAAATCAACAAAATCATGAATGAAAGAGGAGAAATCACAACCAACACCAAAGAAATACAAACAATTATAAGAACATATTATGAGCAACTCTATGCCAACAAATTAGATAACCTGGAAGTAATGGATGCATTCCTAGAGATGTATCAACTACCAAAACTGAACCAGGAAGAAATAGAACACCTGAACAGACCTATAACCACTAAGGAAATAGAAGCAGTCATCAAAAATCTCCCAAAACACAAAAGCCCAGGGCCAGATGGCTTCCCAGGGGAATTCTACCAAACATTTCAAGAAGAATTAATACCTATCCTTCTGAAACTGTTCCAAAAAATAGAAATGGAAGGAAAACTTCCAAACTCATTTTATGAGGCCAGCATTACCTTGATCCCAAAACCAGACAAAGACCCCATTAAAAAGGAGAATTACAGACCAATATCCCTGATGAACATGGATGCAAAAATTCTCACCAAAATACTAGCCAATAGGATCCAACAGTACATTAAAAGGATTATTCACCACGACCAAGTCGGATTTATCCCTGGGCTGCAAGGTTGGTTCAACATCCGCAAATCAATCAACGTGATACAATACATTAACAAAAGAAAAAACAAGAATCACATGATCCTCTCAATAGATGCAGAAAAAGCATTTGACAAAGTACAGCATCCTTTCTTGATCAAAACTCTTCAGAGTATAGGGATAGAGGGTACATACCTCAATATCATAAAAGCCATCTATGAAAAACCTACAGCGAATATCATTCTCAATGGGGAAAAACTGAGAGCTTTCCCCCTAAGGTCAGGAACGCGGCAGGGATGTCCACTATCACCACTGCTATTCAACATAGTATTGGAAGTCCTAGCCACAGCAATCAGACAACAAAAAGAAATCAAAGGCATCCAAATCGGCAAAGAAGAAGTCAAACTCTCACTCTTTGCAGATGATATGATACTTTATGTGGAAAATCCCAAAGACTCCACCCCAAAACTGCTAGAACTCATACAGGAATTCAGTCAAGTGGCAGGATATAAAATCAATGCACAGAAGTCAGTGGCATTCCTATACACCAACAACAAGTCAGAAGAAAGAGAAATTAAGGAGTCGATCCCATTTACAATTGCACCCAAAACCATAAGATACCTAGGAATAAATCTAACCAAAGAGGCAAAGGATCTGTACTCAGAAAACTATAAAATACTCATGAAAGAAATTGAGGAAGACACAAAGAAATGGAAAAACGTTCCATGCTCATGGATTGGAAGAACAAATATTGTGAAGATGTCAATCCTACCTAGAGCAATCTACACATTCAATGCAATCCCCATCAAAATACCATCCACTTTCTTCAAAGAAATGGAACAAATAATCCTAAAATTTGTATGGAACCAGAAAAGACCCCGCATAGCCAGAGGAATGTTGAAAAAGAAAAGCAAAGCCGGCGGCATCACAATTCCAGACTTCCAGCTCTACTACAAAGCTGTCATCATCAAGACAGTATGGTACTGGCACAAAAACAGACACATAGATCAATGGAACAGAATAGAGAGCCCAGAAATGGACCCTCAACTCTATGGTCAACTAATCTTCGACAAAGCAGGAAAGAATATCCAATGGAAAAAAGACAGTCTCTTCAACAAATGGTGTTGGGAAAATTGGACAGCCACATGCAGAAGAATGAAACTGGACCATTTCCTTACACCACACACAAAAATAGACTCCAAATGGTTGAAAGACCTCAATGTGAGACAGGAGTCCATCAAAATCCTAAAGGAGAACACAGGCAGCAACCTCTTCGACCTCAGCCGCAGCAACTTCTTCCTAGAAACATCGCCAAAGGCAAGGGAAGCAAGGGCAAAAATGAACTATTGGGACTTCATCAAGATAAAAAGCTTTTGCAAAGCAAAGGAAACAGTCAACAAAACCAAAAGACAACCGACAGAATGGGAGAAGATATTTGCAAATGACATATCAGATAAAGGGCTAGTATCCAAAATCTATAAAGAACTCATCAAACTCAACACCCAAAGAACAAAGAATCCAATCAAGAAATGGGCAGAAGACATAAACAGACATTTCTCCAAAGAAGACATCCAAATGGCCAACAGACACATGAAAAAGTGTTCAATATCGCTCGGCATCAGGGAAATCCAAATCAAAACCTCAATGAGATACCACCTCACACCAGTCAGAATGGCTAAAATTAACAAGTCAGGAAATGACAGATGTTGGCGGGGATGCGGAGAAAGGGGAACCCTCCTACACTGTTGGTGGGAATGCAAGCTGGTGCAGCCACTCTGGAAAACAGTATGGAGGTTCCTCAAAAAGTTGAAAATAGAGCTACCATATGATCCAGCAATTGCACTACTGGGTATTTACCCCAAAGATACAAAAGTAGGGACCCGAAAGGCTACGTGCACCCCGATGTTTATAGCAGCAATGTCCACAATAGCCAAACTGTGGAAAGAGCCAAGATGTCCATCAACAGATGAATGGATAAAGAAGATGTGGTATATATATGCAATGGAATATTATGCAGCCATCAAAAGGAATAAGATCTTGCCATTTGCAACGACGTGGATGGAACTGGAGGGTATTATGCTGAGCGAAATAAGTCAAAGAGAGAAAGACATGTATCATATGACCTCACTGATATGAGGAATTCTTAATCTCAGGAAACAAACTGAGGGTTGCTGGAGTGGGGGGTGGGGTGGGAGGGATGGGGTGACTGGGTGATGGACACTGGGGAGGGTATGTGTTCTGGTAAGCGCTGTGAATTGTGCAGGACTGTTGAATCTCAGATCTGTACCTCTGAAACAAATAATGCAATATATGTTAAGAAAGAAAAAAAGAAGAAGAAGAATGTAGCAGGAGGGGAAGAATGAAGGGGGGGAAATCGGAGGAGGAGAAGAACCATGAGAGACGATGGACTCTGAAAAACAAACTGGGGGTTCTAGAGGGGAGGGGGTTGGGAGGATGGGTTAGCCTGGTGATGGGTATTGAGGAGGGCACGTTCTGCATGGAGCACTGGGTGTTATGCACAAACAATGAATCATGGAACACTATATCTAAAACTAATGATGTAATGTATGGGGATTAACATAACAATAAAAAAAATTAAATAAAAAAAAAAAAAAAAAAAAAAAAAAAAAAAAAAGAAAATCACCATTTGGCAAGCATCACTATAATAATCAGGCAAGAAAAATCAATGATGATAAAGCCAGAGGGTGAGAGAGGGTTGAGAAATGGGGCTTTACACGGTCTCAAAGTGTCTCCCTGGAAGACACCATGTTAATCAAGTGATAAAAATTAACATGGTAAGTACTGGGACAAATAGGTATCATGTACTTCTGGATGGGAGGCAGTGAGAAGAATCCTGAATCAGTCCTAAGAAATTCAGCCAAAAATTCGTTATCTGGGTCTAATCAAGAAGGAAACCTCAACAGAAAATCCTTCTGCAAGATGGCTGCCCTTGAACTGTAAAAAATGTCAAGGTCATGAAAGTCAGGGAGAAACTAAGAAACAGTTTCAGAGTAAAGGAGGCTTTGGGGAATTTGACAACTGGGGGCTTTGATGACCGGGGGATTTGACAGCTGAGTGACCCTACATGAGGTCCTCCGGCCAGAGAGGACATCAGTGGGATACGGGGGAAGGACACACAGGAGTTCTTTGAACTTGTCTTGCAATGTGTTTGAAATTGTTTCAAAAAAAAAAAATTATACATATCATCTCTTGTTAGAAGATTTTCGGAGCCTCCCCCGTGTTGCCCCTGGACTCTGTGCAAACTTTGGCTGCTTAGAGTCAAGTAATCTGTTTACTGCTCAGCCTCCCCACTAGACTGAGCACCTCGAATTCCTGCTTGGGCCTTACTGATTTCCGTTTCTCTAGAGCTTAGCCCAGAATATAGGAAGCACTCAGGAGATGTTTGTTGAATCAATGTTCTGGGCAGCTCATAACCCCTGAGATGGGCTGGCATATCCCCGGACACGCCGACTGTTGGTAAATACCTCCAGATATGAAGCTCGAATCCGCCTCTCTGCAAACCAAAAAGCATCTGTCTGCCCTGCAGCAATGAGCCTTGTGTCCTGGACAGCGTCCTGCTTCTAAGGGACATGCTGCCTGAGATCACGGGCTCCACAGAGCAGTGTTCTTGCCTCATTGCTTTGGAGAGAACAATGGCTTGTGTTTGTTTAATCCCAGCCCATTGTGGCAGCCTCGACTGCACAAAGCTCACTTGTGATTCATGTGAATGTCACTTGAGCTCCCAGAGGTTTGCAGCCATAACTCAACATTTGTTAATAGCCACTTAAAATGTCCCTGAAATAGCTAGCAGGCCCAGGGGCTGGAAGGTGTTCTGCTAAGAAATCATTCCAGGAAGGCAAAAGTAGCCTTGGCCCAAACTTTAGAAGACACGGTTACTTCCAGTTCATGGAGAGGCTTCTCTCTCATCCCTGCCTTCTCTTCCACTCCATGAAGAGAGGGACAAACCCCTCTCAGGGCCCCCAGGGAGAAGGCGGGAACCTGGAATGCCCTCCATCATCATGGGGGACATGCGAGAGCCCTGTCACAATGGCTCCTGCTCTGGAGAGAGGTCCCCCGACTGCCACCCCCGTGGGGAAGAGGAAAACACAGGAGAAGGCGTTCTAGAGACTCCCACTGGAAAGCCTCAGTTTACACCACAGAAAGGAGAAAACGGAAGACTAGAGTCCTGGAGGAGAAGTCAAAAGGTTGACATGTGGGTAGAAATGGCACGAGGGAAAAGGGAGAGAAGAAACTCAGATAGGTTGAGGTCTACTGTGACATACTTCACAGATTCTTCAGTTCTCCCAAAACCAGACTGAGTACTTGCCCAACTATAATTGTAGAATTTGAATCAACACAGTCTGGCTCCGGAGCCCAGCTCTTAACCACTGTACGTACGCTTCTGCCACCTGCCAATTTGTCAGTCAGAGCACACCTGGACTGGACGTTCAAATTCAAGTCACTGGTTCAGAGGCAGAAGTGGAAGCTCTCAATACCAAGCTCTAGCCACCCGGTTCCTTAAACACATCTGCTTCTCCTGAAGTCATCCTTTCTGCCCCCCAGAGTCCAATTTAAGATGCAGAGGCAGGAGCACCCGGGTGGCTCAGTCAGTTAAGTGTCTGCCTTCGGCTCAGGTCATGATCCTGGGGTCCTGGCATCGAGCCCCGCATCGGGCTCCCTGCTCAGCAGACTCTACTTGTCCGTCTCCCTCCGCCCCTCCCCCTACCACTCATGCTCTCTCTCCCTAGCTCACTCTCTCTCAAATAAATAAATAAATAAATTTTAAAAAATAGTAAATACATAAATAAATAGATAAATAAATAAATAAAATGCAGAGGCAGAGGCAGAAAGGGCAGGCAGGGCAGAATCACACGCACAGAACCCTGAGCTCCTCATTTGGCAACTTGGAGAGATCCCAAGTGTCACCCTGGCAAGAAGAGACTTCTCCAACTTCTCAACTTTCTGGAAGAGGGTGCTGTGGGCTTGCTTGGCACCTCCACCTGTGCCTGCTGAACTAAGACCGGACAGTCTTCCTGCTCGGCTTCAGGTCTGGCAGCTGCCAGATTCCTGGTACCCAGGGGAGGACGCAGGTAAGTTGAGGGACCTTGGGCCTAAACCCCAACCCTTTGGAGCTGAAGACTCGCTGACAAATGGCCTGACTTCATGGAGCTCAGCCCTGTACAAATAAGCTTGAGGTCTTTACAGAAAACACCCCAAGGAAATCAAAAGGCATGACTTCAATCCCCATGAGTGCCACTTTCTTGCTGAGTGACCCTGTGCCAGTCACCAAACCTCTCTGAGCCTTATTCATGTTCAACTGGGAAACAGACACTTCGTTACCTTTTCCACTTTCCGAGTTATCGTGAGGTTCAACTAGCATCTTGTAACGAAAGCATCCAGGATCTGGAAACAGAGTTCCTGGTTCAAATCCCAGTTCCACCAATTCTTAGCTAAGTGACATCAGTCCTGTCATTTAACCTTTCCGAGCTCCAATTTTTCCCATGCAAGAAAGAGTTACCAATAGTCCATCATTCCCAGGACAGTTGTGAAGACTGAACGAGTCATTCCACGTGAGGTGCTTGACTTTGAACATTCTGTGCTCGGAAAATGCTAGTAATTCACAGGTTTTGTAAACCACACAGGGATGACCAAACGGGAGGAATTCTAGTTGGGACAGTCTTAATGTCTCCAGTGGCTTATGCCCACCAGTAATAACGAGCTGAGCACCGGGCTTGATTGCAGCCTCATTCCCCATACTCCTGGAGACTTGCTGATGTCAGTATGGATTTCCCACAAAATCTTTTTGGTCTTGGATCCTCCCCCCACTGTGTTTTATCACCAGCTCATCTTAGTCATAATAAAAATAACAACAGCAACAAAATAGTGGGCCCTCTATATCTGGCCCATTGGATAGAAGTTTTACTTCTATCACTTCCTTCCATGGCTGCAAACAATCCTATGAGGCAAGTGCCAGTGTTATTAGTATTTAACAGATGGGGAAACTGAGGCATGGAGAGGGTCAATAATTTGCCCAGGGTCATTACTAAGCTCTGTTTCTGACTCCCAGAACCCTTCACTTCTGACACCAAATTCGTGGGCTTTCTCCTCATGCCAAGCAATTCTGATGCTAACTACTCAGAGTGTGCGCAGACCCCACGGGTTAAGGGCTCGGTCCCAAGACACTGCCCCCCAACGTCAGGTGCCAGTTATGAGTCCAGGCCACCCACACTTCTGACCAACTAGCTATACATCAGAGATTCCCAAAACCCCCTCTCAGGTTCAATAACTTGCTAGAATGGCACAGAGAACTCAGGAAAAATTTATTTATTGGTACTGTTTGTTATAAGATACAATTCAAGTTGTGTCTAAGATACGGGGGAGGGGCACAGAGCTTCCACGCCTACCCCCCCCAGGCACGCCACCCTCCCAGCACCTCCATGTATTCACCAACCCAGAAGCACTCTAAATCCCTTAATTTAGAGGTTTCTGTGGAGGTTCCTTAACATGGGCACACTGGATTAAATCACTGGACTCGGTGACTGACTCAATCTCCAGCTCTCTCTGGTCAGATGGTTGGTTCCTCTGGCAACCAGCCTCCATCCTAAAGCAATCACTTCATTAGCATAAAATCGGGTATGGTTTAAAGGCCCTTATTATGAATAAACTTATTCATAATAAGGAGGAGTGAGAAGATGCTCCTCTCACCTCAATCCCTCAGGAAATTCCAAGGGTTTTTAAAGCTCTTGTAGACCTCCCAGTCTCCCCAGATCCCACAACAGGCCAGACCAAACCACACCCAAGATTTGCTCTCTAAGATTGGATCTAGAGCCCGGAACTTATTATAAATTCCTCTGGGCACTTCTTCTCAAGGAAGGCATGCATACTCCGGGAGGCCTTTGCACAGCCACCCCAAGGCCTGGCCACCCACACCCACATACCTCCTGGCTGGACAAACTGAATATCCGCTCTCTTGTCTGCAAGGATTGGCCCACAGCACCCTTCTATTCCTGGCTTCTGAAACACTCGGCCTCAGCACTACATGGGGTTGGGAAATGGGGTGGTTCTGCAGGCTGGATGAGCTGGCTTGCATCTATTATCAATTGTTTCCAATGCCAAATGCCAATGACCCTCACCTCTGACTTCAAATATCTGTTCAGGAAGGAAATAAATCAAGGATGCTCAGCATTAGAAGTAACTTCAGAGGCCGGTAAATCCAACTCTTCATCTGATATTGATCGGCCCCTACAGCACTGGCAATAAGCAATCTCGTGGCCTAGGCTAGAGCTGCTGACAGGTCATGGGTCCTCGAAACTCCCAGGACAGCTCCTTCCAATCAGCCGGTAGCCACTTCTCTGAACTTCTGCCCCCCACCCGCACTGGGGCTAGCTCTGCTCTCTGGCCTTGCACAGAGAAAGCTTCACTCCTCTTCCCTGTGCCTGCCTTCCAAGGGTTTGCAGAAGGCAATCGCCCTGACTTGGGTCACCCACTCTGCTTTGCAGTCTAACGAGTCTCCGTTCTTTCCTATGCTCCTCATCACTCATGGTTTCGGTGACATATGAAGAGCATCACCCCTGGTCAGCCAAACATCGCTCACCGCCTCCTACGTTAGAGATGGGCCCAAGCCACGGCCAACATGAAAGTCTCTTCCTTGTGGCTCAAAGCCAGACTGATGCACATCCAGGAGAAATGGCAGTGAAGACTGGCTGGGGGAGGGGCGTGACAAAGGGAAGCTTTCAGAGCAGAACTGGGAAGAGATGAGGATTCAGGTGTTGGTGAAGGTGTGAGCTAGAATGTGAGAGGCTTGGGGTGGGCAGCAGCTGGGAGAATAGGGATAGCTCAGCTCTGAGAATTTGGGCAACCCTAGGAAGGGCTTTCCTTGGGCAAGAAGCTCCAAAGAGGAACAAATCAGCTGCGCCCTGAGGTGTGAATCCTAATTAGAAAGATGCTCATTTGAATTATAAAACAAAACAAAAAAAACCTCCCCTGGAAATTGTTACAGGCCCCCGTTGAGGACACAGATCTAGAAAGTTCAAAGCTTCAAAGACTTTTGAAACAGGTATTTCCCTCTTTCTAAGCCAGACATAGGTCCATATGCCTAGGTGATTCTCTATGTTCCCAAAAAGACGGAGAAGCTAAAACTCATCACCACATAGGTTGTATTCCCTAGCAAAGCCTGAGATGGGGTTTCTCATTCAGGTGATTTATTGAGGGAAAGACCTCAGGGAGTGAGGCACACAGGATATGGGCAAGGGAGAAAAGGTAATAAGCAAAGATGATGAAACCACAGGAGAATTCCAGCTCAGCCTGATCCCGTGGGAAACTCTGGAGTGTAAAGTGCTCCAAAAGTTGTTCCATCTTGAGGCAAGATGGTGGGCAATTTGTACTCCTAGGTCAGTTAGTCGCTGGCCGTTGGCTGCCCCCAGGGGCCGGGGAGGTAAATAACTTCCCAGCTATTTCCAGGAGTGGTGGTGCCATTGGTACAGATTTGAGTGGTCAGATATGTACCCCTAGCAGCAGCAAAGGGGATCTGGGCAGCATCTTCTGAAGATGTCCTTGCTAACTCATATGTGCATCCCTGCTCACAAGCACAGAAATAGTGATGGAAACTTTCAGCCGATACGCTGCAGCCACACACATAATGGCTCATGGACACGATTTTGTTGTGCCTCCCTTTAGCCCACTATAGCCACTCAGCATATCAGAGTATTTCTGCTTCCACTGCACAAATCTAGCTAAATAAAATAAACAAATAAATGGATAAGTAGATCTGGTTACAAAAGAACATCAGCTCCCTCTTCCAAATAGAAGTTAAAAGTTAAAAGTTTCAGGGAACAAATGTGGGATCAGAAAAGTAAACATAAAGTAAAGTTATACTTTATTGCAGTAGAATTCTATAGGTGGGCAAATCCTTTAGAACCACCCTGTTCAACCCCCTCATTTTACAGATGAGGAAACTGAGGCCTCTAGAGGCTAATTACCTTGCCCAAGGTTGTATGACTCAACCAATGGAAGTCAATAAATCCAGGCAAATACATTCCTCCTGTGTCTTGTGCTTGATTTTTTGAGTATAAATTTCCATGATCACTGAGGTAATCAATACAGAGCATACCTGAGTCATGAGAAAATAAGTCCTGGGAGATAGAAAGATGCTTTAACATCCAAGGATGACACTTTTTGGAATGATATTCCCAAATAAAACTCAACCTGATAAACAAGCCTCTATCCCAAGCTTCAGATTTGTCAAATAATGAACATGTATTTCTGGAGGCATCTGCTTCCCAGTAACCACTAAGGCCAGTCCGAATGGACTAGTTTTAAGTCCACTGCATGGGGGAAATGTGATCAATGGAATTTCACACTTACAGGGGCGATGATGTAGGCCATCAGTTGCGGGTTATAATAGATTGTGGGTCAAATGGCCCTGCAGTCCAGTTTTGCTATTTCAACCCAGTTCCATCAAACAGAAACACTCAGACAAAAAAGAGAAAACACACAGCATACCTTCAGATAGCTCTTGACCTCGGCGGTATATTTTTGGTCTGATGGAGAGAACGGGATCCTTGGTACTTCGAAATATGAACTGCTCTATGGAGCAATAGCTCTGACAGCAAACTTGGTGCTAAAAGCTGCCAATTCAGCCTTTGGGGGATTTTTCTAATGGGATCCCATTTCAGCTCATACTGTAGAAATCAGTAGCAAACTAGGATTCGCTTTGCAGAAAAATTTCTAGAACTCATCTCTTCATTAAGGGAAGGACTTTCTGTGGGAAGGAAAAGGGGACCACCATAGAGAGGGGGAAGGCACCTATTACCAATTCAACAAGCCCTCGGGTGGCCCTCTTCCATCAGCAATTCTGGAGTTCTAAGGACTCCCAGGGACAGAGGCACAGACATATAGACTCACGGCACAAGCAATGAGGCTCTAGCTCCGTGGCCTGTGCGGTAGTATTAACTTTTCTCTGCGAGTAGATGATGTGGGTCATTGTAACAGTCAGCTCCCAGTCACTGCCCAATCCATCCAACACGTCAGAGAGAATTCAATACACCCCTGAAAGCTTTCCTTCCAGGGAGCCACAACCTAATGTCCTACAAACTAGAAGTGGCACCAAGGAAAATCGCTCGCTCAGCTTGGCAGCAGTTACTTTTCCAACAACATGGCAAATGCTCACAAGACTTTCAAGCACCTCAAGGAATAAAAGTGCAATTTAGACCATCTGTCATAGAGCCCAGAGACTTCACAGGCGATGGAGAGAGTTAGGGTCTACGCCCATATCCTGAGGCAGACAGGAATGGTCTGTACAAAGAGAATCTCATGGTCTTCGTGGTCCATGGTCCTCATGGCTCCGCATAGTCATAGGTTGGGCCTCATCTAGAAGCAGGGTCAGGAGATCTAATTTGGTATTAATGAACACATATGTGGTTCATCCTCGCAAACACACAACAAACAGTGGGACCAAGATGGCTTCAGGTCAACGCACAGCTGGACTATCAATCAAGTGCCATCAAAGGAGGGTAACTGGCGTTCAGTTGTGAACCTAAGATCCAAGGAGGCTGAATTAAGAGGGGTGGTTACCACTGGCTCTCACAAATTATCCCCAGTGCTTCTGGCAGAGAAAACAAAACCCAGCCTACCCGAGGGGTATTGATCAGACCTATCTTTGGATTTTGCTTTGACTCTAAGTGGACCTTTGAGGGAATCTCTAACACCCTGTACACTACCCCGGGGACTCAAAAAGAACAGAGCAAGCTGACACTGATTGGGCATGCGCTGCCTGCCAGACAAGGCACCAGATGCACAGAAGGTGTGGTCCCATGCACGCGGCCACACAAACGTGCACACATTGTGTGACCGGATGGAGCTACTCCCAAGCCCCAAAATACATGTAATTGCATCCGGGATACTACTGTAGGCAATTTTTTTCTTTCTTCTCTATTCTTTTCCACACTGCCCAAGTGTTCACCAATGAGAATGGATTGTTTCTATCATCTGAAAGTGTATTATTAAAATAATGACAATGATGAGACTCGTCATCCCGGTGCAGGTGGGATCCCAGATACCTACGCTGGAGAAGGAGGCTGAAACATTGTTATCTCCCTTTATATCAGCCAGAGTGTCACCTTACCTTCCAGTAGCTTCAAGCCCACTTAATACACTTGGAAGACACAGTTTGAGAGCTTACCATGTGCCAAGCAGTCCTAAGCCCTGAGAATATAAGGTCAGGAAAGACATCATGTCTTACAGGGAAGAGAGACAGAAATAGGCAGTGTATAAAAATTATCCGGGGTTAAAGAATTCAGGTATTAAATCAAATCATCTCTGAGGGCTCTTCTAGCATAAACACTTCATGAGTCTAAGGCTAGGAAAAGCACGGTGAGTGCTCTAACAGAGGAGGGAGCCAAAATGCTCTTTCAAAGACAGAGGAGGAAGAAATTCATTTGGATTACTGTCATGGAGGGGATGGGTTGGCAATGGTTTCCTGGAAGAGGCTACGGAGATATTAGAGCTGGATTTTAAAGGAGGCGTCGGATTTAAAGAAATAAGCATGGAGAGAGAGGGGAGAAAAGCCAAAAGTAAGTCAGAAGAGCCCACGAACAAAGGATTCTGGGTCAGTTCAGGAAACAGAAAGCAACTTGTAATCAACAACTGCAGGCCTGTATTCAGCATCGTGTGTGCAGAGAACCCATTTGATGAGCGAGATGCTTGCTCTCAACTGGCCCTCCATCTAGAGGGGATGGGAAAGGAGCGGTGAGCTCTCCGATGGCAAGGCCCTGATCGGGCGTTGTAACTGCTGCCGAGCAGGTGTTCTCTTGGGTGGACAGAGGGACGACCGTGCGTGCAGTAACACGACACACTGTAATAAAAGCTCTGGGCCTCGTGTGCAGGTCACTCAGCTCCTCGCAGGGGCTGGGGCAACATGAGCTTCCCGGGGGGAGGTCGGTAGCACGAGCTGCAACGTGGAAGCCCAGAGGGTGGGGAAGGAGAGGATGTTCAGGCCACAGAACTGATAGGAACCAAAGCCCGGGGGAAAGTGGAAGTCTAAGCGTTGTGAGAATTAAGAAGCCCATGAGCACAGCAGTTGCCTGTGCTCTAAAGCTGGTGGTGAGTCACAGTAAGGAACAGTGGGAAGAACACTGGCCTGGCGTCAAGAGAGCCAGCATCTAGCGCAGGCCCAGTCAACACTCCCGTGGGCCACACCGGAGAGCAAGCGGCTCGCGCTGTGTGTACCAGGCCTCTGCCACGCTCGGCCTCTTGGCACACTCTACCGCCCTGGATCAGTTCAACTCCGAGTGGTGGGTATTACTGTTTTGATTCTTAAAATGGGGAAAGTGAGGCTAAGAAACCTGCCTAAGATTACACAGCGAATGGGGGTACAGGTAGAATTCCAACTCAGCTCTCTCCCCAAAGCCCCCAGTCTTCACGCACCTGCTCCTTGTGTAACAAGAAATACCGAGAGGTTAGCTGTGGACCCACCAGCCTTGGGCAAGAATTCCAAGCATGTGAGCTTCCTAAAACCCTCACCTCTACATCTTTGTAACGCCATGTGATACAGATGAATAAGATCCATAGATGTGCCTCTAACAAGATCTCATTGTGGAGAGAACTCTCTTTCAATAAGAAAAGAAAGAAATGCCTTTCCGAAGAAATCTCAAGTTTTTTTTTAAAGATTTTATTTAGGGGCGCCTGGGTGGCTCAGTTGTTGAGCGTCTGCCTTCGGCTCGGGTCGTGATCCTGGGATCCTGGGATCGAGTCCTGCGTTGGGCTCCCTGCTCGGCGGGGAGTCTGCTTCTCCCTCTCCCTCTGCCTGCCACTCTGCCTGCTTGTGCCCTCTCTATCTCTCAGTCAAATAAATAAAATCTTAAAAAAAAAAAGATTTTATTTATTTGAGAGAGAGAGAGCACAAGCCAAGGGGAAAGGCAGAGGGAGAAGCAGACTCCCCGCTGAGCAGGGAGTCCGATGCAGGGCTCAATCCCAGGACCCTGGGATCATGATCTGAGCCGAAGGCAGATGCTTAACCGACTGAGCCACCCAGGAGACCCAGAAATCTCAAGTTTAAAGCCCAAACACACACAACTATGGAAATCGAGTTAAAAGTGCCAACTGAAGGATCATTTGCATTCCTGAACTTGGAGGCAGATGAACCCCAATGTGATGAGCAGAAAAACAACGTGAAATAGTCACGTGCTAGTCACAAACAATGGAGTTGCCCCCTGTCAGCAATAGTTAGCTATTGAACCCAGCTCTGACCTCCATTCTAAGAAATCCCACCTGGGCTTTAACCCTGGGCTCCAAACAGAGAAAGCAGCAGCCCCCACCCCCCAGGTTCATCCTCACAGCATGACTCATTACCTGACTCCTAAGGAGGGCTGCAAACAGGGAAGGTGCAGTGGACAATAATAACCTTCCTCCTGACACGGAGAAAGCCCCCCACCTGCACAGTTGTCACAAAGTACAAAGGACATTCACATATAGTGTCTCACACGGTTCCTCCTCCCAATAACCCTGTGAGTTAGAAAGTCACGTATTAATAGGGGATGTTACATCACCAAATCGAAGCCTAGGGAATAAGCTAGGAAATGATGGAGGTGGGATTCAAACTCATTGAAGCCAAGAAGTGGCTCTTAATCGTAACCTTAGATCATCCACCCTCACAGCCAGAGACACCCCATCCAGACCTCCATCCATCCGTGCACTGGAGGTCAGTGGGGCAATCTCCCCCGAGCAGGCAGTATGGAACCAAGCCCTGTTCTGCTTTCCCTGGAAGGACGAACACGTGCCTATCTGCATTCAGATCGTCCCAGGGGAGGGCTGGGAGTGTACCTGCATCAGCATGGAGCACTCCTGCTTACACGGCAGTCCGAACTCCACACCTGGCTTCCTGGGACTTTTAACCTCCACAAACAGCCTTTCCCTCTGCTAGAATCATGGCTCATTCACTAATTAAAGGGTATTATGCACTTCATTGCACACCAGCTAAGAACTTGGAATAAGAAAGCTTATGCAAAAGCATTCCTGGAGATAGCACTAGGTATGCTTCATGGAAAAAGAAAAACAGAAAAAGCGATCCACCTGGGACCACCCCTCCCCCATACTTCTCTAATACGTCAGCCATAGCATGTAAAGCAAGAAGCCACCCAGCATAGGACAAACCCAGGCAGGGCCTAACAAATAAGCCAAATGGAAAGGGATGAGCAGCAGAGAGAATAAATGAGCCAGAATGCCAGTGAACTAGACTTCTCCCTTAACTACCTGTGAGGTTCTCTGCCCTCTTGTGAGTGCCAGAGCCTCAGAATCAGCACACTATACCCCAGGCCAAAAGGGACAGGTGTACCAAGGGGGCATGGGAAGGATTACCCCACACTGCAAGGTCTTGGAACAAACCTGGTGCCACATCGCCTCTCATAGAGGCTCAGCATGGCTTCCCACTGCGATCAAAGGGTGAGAAAGATCAGCCATTCACCTGGGGTCTCCTCCGGAATTCCTGGACTGGGAGCCCTTTTTGACACTTCCCGAACACCTTGGGGATCCAGCCCTGAGGCTCACCCCCTTTTCAGTGCTGGGGGAGGTCATACGTTGAGGTTAGTCCAAGGGGGAACACACAGCCAGATCAGTCCTGGATTTGGTGAGGATGGCAGATAATGACATGCCACTGACTATGTAATAAACCATATCCACAAGGAACATTACTATTTGAGAGACATCCTGGAGAGGTCAAAGGCCCAGGTGAGGCTTGAAGGCCTGATCTTTGGCCTCTTGGGACTCCAGTAACTCAAACGATGGGCCAAGTGCAAAACAGCATCCATGGGTCAAAGAACCTTTCCTTGGAAATGGAACTTGATCATGAATTGAGAGGAAATCACTAGTTGGACACGCAGATATGAGGATGCTTGAGAACCTGGCCCGGGGTCTGCTACCGACGGCAGTTTCTCTCTGTGTGTGATCCGTGTGTGTTCAGGCAGACAGAGGAACAGCTGAGCGCATTTTCGAGCTGCAAGGTGCAGTGGTGAAGCTGAGCGTTACCACAGCACTAGAAAGCACGGGTGGGAGACTGGGATGGTCTCAGCCTTCAGGAATGAGGTACTGTCCCCTTCTCTCTCAAGCCACCTAAGACATCATTTGTGCATGACATGTTTTAGGGTCCTGTTTGCTCCACTTAGAAGGGCTTCCAGTATGGCTGGTCCCTTCCCCCAGCTCAGACCCTCTTCCTCTTTAGTATAAATACACTACCACTGATTTTGTTGTGCTCTCCCTCACAGTGTTTGAAACAGAGAGTAAAAACAGCTCCCCCAGGAAACAGAGCTCTATGGGATGCAAGGGGAGATGCCCCTTCCTCCCCAGCACTCTGGGCTTTTCCAGAATCACAGGCAGCCAACTGCTAGCACAGGGGCTGCAGGCAGAGCCTGGCTGTGGCATTAACAGAAACTCAGAGCAAGGGGCCGGCAGGCAGTGGATCTGAGAGTGGGTGGGGAATGGAGACACTATCAGCAAGGCGGGGCAGGTCTCAATTAGGCAGAGGGCCCAGACAAGTGCTCATGACAGAGTCCAGTTCCTTTGCAACTGCTGCACCTGCCATCCAGAACCTAACATGGCCATTTGGCTCAAGGCTCTGAGACTCCAAAGCTCTGGGTCCTCCCTAAGGCAGCTATGGGAGAAGCAGCCACCCTGGGCTTCCGGACGGTCCCACGGCCCCCGATGCCCCAGACTTGCCTGGAAGCAAGGAGGGGTCTTGCAGCTGCAGTCACAGGTCACCCTTATGCCGAGTTATGCCTAGCAGTCCACTAATTGGGCAGAGAACCCTGGCAGCGACAGTTCTCCTCCCATCCCTTCTTTGCCCCTCTAGGAAGCCCCATCCTGAACGTGAGCCACATCCCCCTCCGCCTTTCGTCTTTACTCAGCTCCACACTCCTCCTCCAGGCTTTCCAATCCCACAGCTGCTCGCCCCCTCCCCACACCCCTCCTCTTGCAACCACGTTGGTAAGCGACTGCACAGACAGCAAACCGAGCCTTTGAGTTTCAAGCTGAAGCTCCCAGACAAGCCAGCCTGGACCGCCTCACCCTCACGGGCACCTCACTGACCATCCTCCTACACACGGGCCTCCACTTACACGCTCTTGTTGGGCCCAAGCACCCTGGACATCTCTTTGCTTCCGACCTGCCAGCAGACCAGATGGAGACCCGGGGTCCCCCAGCCTCTCCGCTCCCCACACGGAGCTCGGAATCCACACAAGGAAAGGAAACACTGAGACTTCCACCCCTGTGCAGCATCACCTGCTCCAGCAAGCTCCCAAAGCCACTGGAACCACCCAGGCTGTCTGGGGCCCCACACCCCCTTCTCTGGCAGCTTTAGCTCCAGCCCAGCCCACAGGATGCAGTGCCTGATGCCACTTCCGAGCAGAGAAAGAGAGAGAGAGAAAAAAAAATGCCACCTCGTCAATGACAAGCTGTTCCAATCACACAGCTCAGATACCAAGTGCCCTGGACAACGGACAGCTCAGGCCTCCTCCCTCTGGTTGGGAGGAAGCCAGCTCAGCACATCCGGGGGAGCAATCCCCCACCGCAGGCCCCCCGCTCACCCTCCACATCTGACCAGACAACCGTGCCCCATGCCGGCAAGCAGACTTCTCCGAGCAGTTCCAACAACTCCGGCCAACTGCCCCCTTGGCCTTCAACTCAGACACCACACTCTCTCTCCTGCTCCAAAGCACAGAGAGACCCCCCGCCCCCGGCATGGCACTTCTCAAGAGAACCAAGCGCAAGAGTGAGCTGAAAGCCAAGTACTCACCGTGGTGAAGTCCTGGTGGCCGCACTCCTGCCCTTTGAACTTGCAGTAGAGCATCATATCCTTCAGGTCGTGGCCCACGCGATGCAGAAACTCCAGCATGCTGAACTGCTTGGGTTTGTAGTGTTTGAAGTTGGCCTTCTGCCGCAGGGCCTCCAGCACCGTGGGGTCGGCCAGGTGCGGGTCTGGGATCTGCAGGTTGACATCGAGCAGGGCCAGCAGCTCCCCAGCGTGGTACAGGTCATTGGTGGTCAGCCTGGAGAACCGGAAGCCATTGAGGTTGCAGAGGGTCACAGCTGGGAAGACCAGGCTCTGGGCCACCACCTCATCCACCTTGGTGACATGCTGGTAGGAGAGGTAGTAGGACACCCTCTCGGAGCTCTCCACCAGCAGCAGGCCCAGGGAGCCCACGAAGGCCACGGCCCAGAGCACACGCCGGATGGTCATCGGCCCATACACGAAGATGTGGCGGATGCCGTGCAGGGTGGAAGTGTTGGCGAAGATATGGATGCTCGAGGGCTGCAGGCTGCCCTCGCTGGGGCTCTCCTTGAGGTCCATGGGGACCCTGTGCAGTTCCGCAACTGGCTTCAGGATGATCCAATTTCAGGGAAGAGTTCTCAGTCCTCGGGCTCCGCTCAAACCTTGACGTTCAAGGGAGAGAACACGGCAAGGCAAACATCAGGCCAGGCGCCTTGAGTTTATCCTGGGAGCCCAACCGCACGCTGCCAGGGGTGAGTGTTTATATAAACCCATTCAAACTCTAGCTCCTGATTTTTTCCAGGCGATAAGGAGGGCTGGTTTTATTTAGGGAGACACCAAGGTGATGTGGAAGAGATGTGGGTGGGAAGGGAGAGCTTAGCCAATGGAAATAAAGTCCTCCCCCCTACACACGCCACTAGAGACAAGATTAAAAGCGAGAGCGAGGGAGAAAATGCTTCAAACAAGTCGCTCGGTAGCCCGGAGCCTGTTAACCAGTGCATAATGCCCCGCGTTGAGCATCCCGGGGATGTCGCGCGGCCACGCTGATGCACTGCGGGCGGGCGCAGCGCGGAGCCTCCCAAGCCGCCGATGCTCCGCTCCGCTCGGCTCCCAGGCGCCGCTCTGGACCCCGGATTCCGCTTCTCGCCGCCGGCCGCCGGCCCTCCTCGCCGCCTCCTCCAGGCCCCCTCTCTCGGGCGGAATTCCAAATGCCGGCGAGCCGCGGCCAGCGCCCGGAGAGGAGGCAGCGCGCGACCGCGGAGAGGCGCGGACCCGGAGGCTGGCAGGACGCGGGGGCTCCACGGGCCTCGCCTTCCCCCCCCACCCCGCCTCCCGGAAGTAAGGCGAGACCCAGAGGGCGCCGAGCGAGCGGGCCTCCTCCCCTCCCCCGCCCCCCCACCCCGAGCTGCGGGGGTGGGGGGGTGGGAAGGGGGCAGGGCGGGGCGGGAGGTGGAGGTGGGGGTGGGGCTGGCGGGGACCCGGTGAAAGTTTCTTTTTGGCCATTTTCGGAGGGAGCTAATGGGGGCCGCTCGGGGAAGGTGGGGAACTGGCCCTGGGAGTGAGGACGTGACAGCCCTCCCCGTGGATGCAGGGAGGCACAAACATTCCTTTGCCGGAATTCTGCTCCCAGGTCACACTCAGCCTGGGGTCTCCAGCGGGGAGATGCGGAATGTGGGGAAGGTAAGAAGCAATCTAAAACCATAGTGCGTTCTGCCGCTGGCCAGCAGAGTGGGAGGGGAACATTCCGGGGAGGGAGGAGCCCCTCCTCAGATGGAAGAGCCAGGCGCCCCTTGGAGACCCAGAGAAAGAGCAACAAGTAGACCCCCCCCTCCCCGGAACTGCTGTCCCAAGGTTCTGTATCTGAAGAAGAAAGACAGCTGGGGTTCCAGGTAGGGCTGGCTGCATTCCCTTTGGGCTGTGTGTGTTTGTGTGTTCTGCCCCAGGGTTTGCCAGATGGAAGCACAGCTGGAGATAGAGGTGGGAGCAGAGGATTGGGGTTTCAGCGACCTACCTCCTTTTCCTGAAAATCCCATGGAAGTCAGCCCCTGCTAGCAGGTGGGTGTGACTTGCCAGGTGCCAGGGATCAAATGGCTGGAACCTTATACAACTGGTGATGCTAAATCCCATCAGGAGGAAAGGAACAGAAAGTTCCAGTGGCCAACCCAATGCACACAGCCAAGCTGGGGCAGAGCCACACGAAGGCGCCCTGTTGAGCCAACCTGGTGTCCCCAGGGCAGGCCAAGCTTAAATACTCCTTGGAAGGCATTTGAGAAGAAAGCAGCCTCGGGAATGTCCCTCCTGGTTTGTATCTGCTTCGTAATATTTCTCTATCACATCTGCCCTCTTGCTAACCCAGATCCAAACAGAGCAGTGTCAGAATGCTCTCTGAGGCAATAAACATGTGGCATTGAATTAGCAGTGTATTGATCCTGGGAGCTCGGAGCACAGAAGCATTGCAAGTAAGCACAAATGGGAGAGGCTAGCCCACCTCACACGTGTGCCGTCTCAGAGGTCCCAGACCCTGGCGTCTAGATAGGCAGAGGGTTTGCAAAACAAGGGGGCCAAAAATAAGACTCTATCCTCTGTCAAGGCCTGTGTGAGGCTGTCTTATCTCCCTTCACCCTTCCTGCCATCTTGACAGGTGTGTGTTGTTGTCGTTTACCTCTATTATACAGATAAGAAACTCACAGAAGTGAGGTGCCCTCACCAGGTTACACAGCTATTAAGTGCCAGAGCTGGGCCTTGAACTCAGGCATGCTTGCCTCCAAAACACAGGCTCAGAAAGCAGATCCAAACAGTCCTTCCCACATGTAGGAAGGGGACAAGCATTTCTATCCCACTTCCCCCATTACACACAGACACACACACACACACACACACACACACACACACACACATACTCACCACGTACCAACTGCACCAGACACTGTGTTGGTTTTGGGGAAACAAAGAGGAATAAGACACATTTCTTCTTTTTTTTTTTTTTTTTTTAGTGACTGTTGTACTTTTTTTTTTGATTTCTTCTATTTTTTTTTAATTTTTTTATTGTTATGTTAATCCCCATACATTACATCATTAGTTTTAGATATAGTGTTCCATGATTCATTGTTTGTGCATAACACCCAGTGCTCCATGCAGAACGTGCCCTCCTCAATACCCATCACCAGGCTAACCCATCCTCCCACCCCCCTCCCCTCTAGAACCCTCAGTTTGTTTTTCAGAGTCCATCGTCTCTCATGGTTCGTCTCCCCCTCCGATTTCCCCCCCTTCATTCTTCCCCTCCTGCTACATTCTTCTTCTTCTTTTTTTCTTTCTTAACATATATTGCATTATTTGTTTCAGAGGTACAGATCTGAGATTCAACAGTCTTGCACAATTCACAGCGCTTACCAGAGCACATACCCTCCCCAGTGTCCATCACCCAGTCACCCCATCCCTCCCACCCCACCCCCCACTCCAGCAACCCTCAGTTTGTTTCCTGAGATTAAGAATTCCTCATATCAGTGAGGTCATATGATACATGTCTTTCTCTGTTTGACTTATTTCGCTCAGCATAATACCCTCCAGTTCTATCCACGTCGTTGCAAATGGCAAGATCTCATTCCTTTTGATGGCTGCATAATATTCCATTGTATATATATACCACCTCTTCTTTATCCATTCATCTGTCGATGGACATCTTGGCTCTTTCCACAGTTTGGCTATTGTGGACATTGCTGCTATAAACATCAGGGTGCACGTACCCTTTCGGGTCCCTACTTTTGTATCTTTGGGGTAAATACCCAGTAGTGCTATTGCTGGATCATATGGTAGCTCTATTTTCAACTTTTTGAGGAACCTCCATACTGTTTTCCAGAGTGGCTGCACCAGCTTGCATTCCCACCAACAGTGTAGGAGGGTTCCCCCTTCTCCGCATCCCTGCCAACATCTGTCATTTCCTGACTTGTTAATTTTAGCCATTCTGACTGGTGTGAGGTGGTATCTCATTGAGGTTTTTTTTTTTTTTTTTTAAAGATTTTATTTATTTATTCATTAGAGACAGAGAGAGAGAAGCAGAGGGAGAAGCAGGCTCCCAAGGAGCAGGGAGCCCGATGCGGGACTCGATCCCAGGACCCTGAGATCATGACCTGAGCCGAAGGCAGACGCTCAACCATCTGAGCCACCCAGGCGCCCTCTCATTGAGGTTTTGATTTGGATTTCCCTGATGCCGAGTGATATTGAACACTTTTTCATGTGTCTGTTGGCCAGTTGGATGTCTTCTTTGGAAAAATGTCTGTTCATGTCTTCTGCCCATTTCTTGATTGGATTCTTTGTTCTTTTGGTGTTGAGTTTGGTGAGTTCTTTATAGATTTTGGATACTAGCCCTTTATCTGATATGTCATTTGCAAATATCTTCTCCCATTCTGTCAGTTGTCTTTTGGTTTTGTTGACTGTTTCCTTTGCTTTGCAAAAGCTTTTTATCTTGATGAAGTCCCAATAGTTCATTTTTGCCCTTGCTTCCCTTGCCTTTGGCGATGTTTCTAGGAAGAAGTTGCTGTGGCTGAGGTCGAAGAGGTTGCTGCCTGTGTTCTCCTTTAGGATTTTGATGGACTCCTGTCTCACATTGAGGTCTTTCAACCATTTGGAGTCTATTTTTGTGTGTGGTGTAAGGAAATGGTCCAGTTTCATTCTTCTGCATGTGGCTGTCCAGTTTTCCCAACACCATTTGTTGAAAAGACTGTCTTTTTTCCATTGGACATTCTTTCCTGCTTTGTCAAAGATTAGTTGACCATAGAGTTGAGGGTCCATTTCTGGGCTCTCTGTTCTGTTCCATTGATCTATGTGTCTGTTTTTGTGCCAGTACCATACTGTCTTGATGATGACAGCTTTGTAGTAGAGCTGGAAGTCCGGAATTGTGATGCCGCCAGCTTTGCTTTTCTTTTTCAACATTGCTCTGGCTATGCGGGGTGTTTTCTGGTTCCATACAAATTTTAGGATTATTTGTTCCATTTCTTTGAAAAAAGTGGATGGTATTTTGATGGGGATTGCATTGAATGTGTAGATTGCTCTAGGTAGCATTGACATCTTCACAATATTTGTTCTTCCAATCCATGAGCATGGAACGTTTTTCCATTTCTTTGTGTCTTCCTCAATTTCTTTCATGAGTATTTTATAGTTTTCTGAGTACAGATCCTTTGCCTCTTTGGTTAGATTTATTCCTAGGTATCTTATGGTTTTGGGTGCAATTGTAAATGGGATTGACTCCTTAATTTCTCTTTCTTCTGACTTGTTGTTGGTGTATAGGAATGCCACTGACTTCTGTGCATTGATTTTATATCCTGCCACTTGACTGAATTCCTGTATGAGTTCTAGCAGTTTTGGGGTGGAGTCTTTGGGATTTAAGACACATTTCTTACCCTTGATAACGCAGGGTTCAATGCAGGGAGAGGCGGTGTTGGTTCGCAGACTGACCCCTGGACACAAAGGGCGAGGAGAGATCAAGAAAGAGGCAGACCTCTCTGGAGTAGTAGGTGGTAGGTTTTATTAGTAAGGGAATTTAACTAACGAGGCTTGTCTTGAGCTCTGCAAGTTGTATACATCTCCACGCCCGCTTGCCAGAACCTTAAATGTTTATGTAGAGGCCTTCACTGGATTCAGTCACATATACCATCTCTACAATACCTCGCTCCCTCAAAGCTGTGTCCTTGGGCACCTTCTAGGATGGGGAAGGCAAGCGGAATGCACATTTCAAGGACAGGGGAGGGGGTGAGGAGCCTCTGATTGCCCTGGGTCAGGCTCGGGGTTAAGCAGCGGTCACGTCCTCTCAATCATCCCTTCCAAAATTTCACCCCTCGTGACGGGTTATTCTAACCGCACGGGCCCCTCCTCCACCGTGTGCCTGAGCAGTCAGCAAGGGGTTTCACCTGCGTGGAGGTGGCTCATTTTGGGCAGCTAACCAGCTGCATTGAGCTAGATACCACAGCAACAGTATAGGCACATGCAAGAGAAAACACAAATTAAGATAATTATCCCCAAAATTATTTTTTTTCTCTGAAGAGCCCTGTGATCTGCACCACTGATTTATGAAGTCCCCTAGTTGGGGATCAGATCCCCCAGGACGCTCACTTCTGTCCTCATATGATTTAATAAAGATGAGACATCAGCAGACTCATCAGGTATGAGCACACAACATTCTGTTTGGATAATGGCACTGGGGCCTCCTTGCGAGGCAGTAATGGCCAAGGCCATCTTATTTTGGAGGACAGCTTTTTCCAATAGACATTTCAGCATTCGGTGGAGACAGGCTTTGCCGGTTCCCACTTAAGCCTTGCTGGGTGAATTTAGTAAGGGCTTCTGCGTGTGCTCTCTTCCAGGCCAGTGGAGGAGACAAAGACAGTGGCCAAATGATTGTACCAGTGGAAAAGAGAACGTGCGCACTTGGCCTTGAGGAGAGGGAGGTTGGCAGCTTGAGGGACGTCATGTGGCTGCTTGTACCACCCGTGTTGGCAGGGGAGGTAGCAGGGGAGGAGGTGTGAGGAGATGGACTGAGGGCGGGATATGCCAGACCAAGACCCCCACGTTGTCCCCTCTCGATAGTGCCCGTTCCATTCCAGGTAGAATGTTTTCAACAGGTTCAGCTGGCATCGGGACGGCAGGATCCCTACGGAGATGTGAGTAGCTCCCCATCACTGGAGGGTGTAAAGCAATTCACCCATCCTGGTGGGATGTCTTATTGCAAATTCCAGTAGATAATCCCTCTCCCGGGCATGATGGGACTTGGTGTTTTCAGCAGCATAGCACATTGATCCATGAGAAGAGTCCAGGCTATTTCCAGAAACTTCCATACCTTATGGCATTGGGTGTCTCAGTAAGGGTCCCCATTGTGGCATATGGAACAACAGACCCTACTTGTTAATCATTCAACAAAATGTATGAAAGCCTGGGACTATACTTTAGGTCGCCTGGCCACAGTGGTTTTACTTGTTAGTAATGTAGTCCGCTGCTTTAGTACTGTTTTTTTCTTTCCACTATGCCGGCTGCTTGCAGGTTTTAGGAGAGCTGAAACTTGCTTTAGATCCTGTTCCTGGATCCAGTCTTGCACATTATGACCTTTGGAATGTGACCCCTGATGACAGTGTATTTGGCACAGGCATCCATACATGGTACTCAGCTTCTCTAATCCTCTGATGGTGGCAGCCTGGTTTTCGTGGCGGTAAGAGAAAGTTCAGGTTAGGCCAAGTGTCAACACAAACCGGGCATATTCAGAATCCTCATGCAGAGGGAGAGAGCCAGTAGAAGCAATTTTCTCATCTCTCACCAGCTGGAAACTCCGGTAGATGGCTCCAGACCCCTTTGGCTGGAGCCCCGGGCATTGTTTAGAACACACAGAACATGTGGGCACTACATTAACCAAGTCACAGTATTTAAAGGGCAATCCAGCATCCTTGGTAAGATGTCAGCCCACCTGGGAGCTACAGTGGCCACTCTTCCTATGCCCCTAATCAGCTGCATCAACTGAAGGGTCAGCTGCTAGGGCTTGTACCTGGGCTAGGGAAGCAGCATCCTGATTGGCACCAGGTGTCCGAGCACTGTGAGCTGGGAGGTGGAAGTCAGGATTGCCTCAGGCTCTTGCAGGTGAACCCAGATGTCATTCCACCTTTACTGACCTCATGAGGGCTTGTTCATGATCATCCACCTCTCAGCTTCTCCTTGTCCAAGCCATTGGGCTAATCCATTTAGAATAGTCCATGGTCAGTCGGTGCAAAGGGCCAATGGCCAGGACTCACGAGTGATCACAAGCAAACCACCCTGAGTTCAGCCCACTGTTTCCAGGCATCAGCAGGAACTTCAACCTGCTCCCTTCTTATAGGCCACGGGGACCACTACAGGAACTGAGAGGTTGGCATCTGGAGGATCTAGGCACTCTACAGGGCCTAGTGGCACCCACATTTCTAGAAACTGTGGGCTGGTTGACAGGCTGCCCCTCTGCTGCAAATAGGCATGGCCCTCTGGTCACAGTGGGGGTTTGAACTTGGTTGAAGGGAGTGGATAGAACATGCTCTCAGCCCATCCCCTGATAGAAGGGGGAGCTCTTACCGTGATATGCCGTTCCTTAGTGAGAGGCTCCACCTGGAGGATCACCGTGCACACTGCTCAAAGCTGGTGCTCCATGGGGCCCTATCAAGTTTCTGCCCCCTTCCAGAGCTGGGACCCGAATCTTAGGGGTATTTTCTCCTTCTGCGCTCTCTGCCACAGTGCTCCACCCCTCCCTTCTGGAATCATAGACCTATCTAGCTCAAAAGGTAGCCCTGCTTGGGAGATGCCCGGACTTTAGTTATTGACTTCACTAATATTCTTGCTTTCTCATGAGGTCAGTAAAGGTGGAATGACATCTGGGTTCACCTGCAAGAGCCTGAGGCAATCCTGACTTCCACCTCCCAGCTCACAGTGCTCGGACACCTGGTGCCAATCAGGATGCTGCTTCCCTAGCCCAATCTGGGTAATCTTGCACCTTACCAACCACAGCTTCTGACACAACTCGAGTCTTACCTGACCAAATGACTCCCCAAAATTTTACATGGTGCCTGGACCTTGAATTTCTGTGGGTTCATCCCCCCATTCTCTCCCTCGAGGCATAGTCTGCAGGGTACCCCAGAGACAAGTCTTTACATGTTAACATTATATCATCAATGTCATGAGCCCATTTTACTGACATGTGTGAGGAGAACAGGGACAGCTCTGCAGCGACCAGCCTGTGATGTGTGGGGCTGAGCAGGGAGCCCCAGGAAGGGGCTTGAAGGCAAATTGATCTTAAGTTATCAGAAACCTGTACTTGTCAGCCTTTCCAAGAATCCTAATATATATGCCGGTTTCCTGCCAAATATAGCAGTTCAACCTGATGGCAAATAAAATGTTTCTACACAGCTTTTCTTAAGGACCCTTTTTATTAGATAAGACTCATTTGCAATTAGCAGTATGGCTTATATACAAACATCAGATATTCCAGGATCTTTAAAAATGTTTTTGTGGTATTCCACTGGTTAAACATTTTCCTCTTCGATCTGATTCTCAGCACCTAATCCGTTGGCATGGTGGGTACATATGGGGGGTGTGGGAACTGGATTTAGATTGGGTCTATTTGGCCCAAATGTTCAGGCTCTGCCCTAATTTTTGTGTAATTGTGTTTTTTTATTTTTTTTTATGAAAGCAAAATATTAAGTGCATGGCTAAACATTAAGGAAATTTCCAGATAAATTCATTTGCAAATCAGGCAACTTAACTCCCCACTTAGACAATGTGCTGAGATTTTTGCTCTGGTAAATGTATTCACTTATGAATGAATAAATGAAAGTACGGATGAATGCACTTTCTCTGACACTGATGTTGCTTTTCTGAGATGCAACAAGAGGGACCTTCTTCCCACCCTGGGGACTCTGAGGTTGGCCCAGAGCCTGCAGCCCAGGGAGGGTGAGGACACAAAGGGCAGCCTGCCGCCTCCTGCAAATGGTGACAGGTAGGAAGGGCCAGGAAGCTGAGATCTACAATGGGCTCCAATGCTAATTTCCTATGTAACATGTGCTAGGTACGCGTTACTGTTACCATCACTCCCTAATCAAAAAAAAAAAAAAAAAGATACATTCTCTTCTAATATACACATGGCATTATTATTTCAAACTTGGAGGGGCCTCGGTATACTTTTCTCTTGACTTGTCATTGCCCTAAAGAAAGGTTAAAGATCAACTATTATAAACCATAGTGTGTCCTGTTGTTGGTTGATTTATAAACAAATGCCTCATACAACTGTTAATCCTATTTTGGTGCCTCGGTGTACGCTTAGCATATTGTCACAAAGGGTGTACCAGGGAGGGGCAGGAAGCAAAGGTGGGCATTCAATGTGTGGCTTGTTGAGATTTTATTTCTAGTGGTTTTATTTTTTCTTCCAGGAGAAAACTACAGAAGCCGGTCCACACAGAGAGGACTTTTGGGGTTCAGCTGCCAATTGATATGAGCTCTGGGATAGACTTAACTTGCTGTGTGGCCTTTGGAAAACCATGTAACATCTCTGCGCTGTTTCCTTGTTTGGGCTAAATTATTGCCGAGGCCTCCTCCTGCACCAGCTTTCTATGCCACAACAATTTGACATGATCCTTGACCAAATCATAAATGCCTTGTTAATGGGATAAAAATGAGTTAGAATCTGGGATTCTGGTCATTAACCCCACGTCACCATCTGCTAGAGCAGCATGATGACAGGGTCAGGTGAATCCCAATCACCCAACACTTGTTAAACATGCAGGGACCTGCTCCATCCTCTCTCCACCAGCTCCTCCCCCCTGAATCAGAATCTCTTGGGGTGGGGAAGGCTCTCTTCCTTTCTGGGATTATGGAGGGCAGAATGGGAACCCCACCAGAATCAGCCATGTTCCAGGAGCTCCTCCTATCTATCAGGCATGCCAAGCCATTTTCTGGAGTTTTCTGGCATTTCCCTCTGCCTGGAAAGGTTTCCCCCATGGCTGGCTTCTTCTCATATGTCACCTGCTTGGAGAGGACTTGGCTGGCCTCCCTGTCTCCACCCTCCACCCCCCTCACAAACCCACCACTTGTTTCCTTTTTCTCAGTACTAATCATTTTTTGAAATTCATCTCATCTCCTTGTGAATTATCTATGACTCCCCCTGGAACAAAGGGCCCCCTTCCACTCACACCCCCACCCCCAGGGGCAGACACCCTGCTTGGCTTGTCGGAGGCTGTACCCCAGCCTGGGGGCTCGGAAGGTCCTCTGTGATGTGAGAATTCCCTTACCTCTGAGACTGAGGCTGCTTCTCTGAGATGCAAGAATGGGGACCCTCTTCCGACCCTGAGAAACCCGTGCTCTATCCTGAAACCAGTTCCTGAGGAAGGTGAGGGGCCCCGCCTACCCCCCAACCCTGTCCACTGTTTCCCCCACACGGGAAACAGAGCCGGTGGATTCAGCATGGGACCACGCACCTGGAGAACCTCGGCTGGGGTTATTGGATGCAAAAATTTTGGAGGCTGTTGACTAGGTTCTTCTCCCTTCTTCATAGACTACCAAAAAAATAAAATAAAATAAAATGGTGCTGGTAGAAGCTGAGGTCAGGTGTGAAGGGAGTACTGCTTACCTACCTGATGAACGGGTTATTCCATCTTCACTACCCCTGCCTAAATGGACAGCTGACCTTGACATTTCCCATACAAGCTTTTCTCTGCTTTCCTAATCTGATGGGATAATGATGTCATAAAGAAATAACTGAAACAGTAGGTGCTTAATAAATGCTTGCCAGTGTGAAATAAGGAAGACAATCACAGGAGGGCCTCCAAACTCTTCCTTACCCTCAATCAATTTTTTGATAGCCAAAAATTGGTTTGTAATATGAATACTCACCCCCTTAGTAGTGAATCAGTGGCTCCTTTCTCTTACTGTGTTTGCTTTCCATGAGACACACCTACCCCTAGTCCCTTAGTCACCTAAGCCCTGACCCGTCCGGGTAGGCTGAGCAGAGACTCTGGGAGCACACCCGACCTATCCAGGCCCTCCGGTGAAAGACACAAAAGTCCCCTCTCATATGAAACAAAGCAGGTCTGGTTCAAAGCTACCCCATGAGTAAAAGAAGGTACCCAGGACCCTGAGATGCTCCTGATTTAATGTTATGTCATTTCCCTTCTCCACAGGGTGTGAAAGCCCCCCCACACACGCCCACTCCCTGTCCATCCTCCGTATTACGTTTGCCCTCTAAACACTCTTGATTGCGTGTTTCTCTCCCTGTGTCCTCCTGCCGGAGCCCTGTCGCTGCTCCTCTCTCCCCCGGGAAGGAAGGAGGAGAGAGAACCCATCACTGTTCGTTTTCTCCCAACCCCCAGAGCCAACTGCTTTACACAGGAGGACAAATGCGCAGAGGGCCCCGAAGTCAACCCGCCACAGACAGGCTTTCCACGACAACTTTATCGGCGCCCCTGGGCCATAGGTGAGCTGGCGGAGACAAGAACAGCCCAGAAACACAGGCGGTGCCTAGGAGCTGGGCCCGCCTTGCTGCCGAGGGGAACTTCCTCCCGCTCCTGGTTAGGACGGCTTCTGATCGTCAGGAACAAGTGGCAGAGGTGGTATTTTATCATACCTCGGTCACTTTGCTTGTCACACAGCCTCCTTGAACGCTTATGAACCCCCTCTCGCCCGCCCACCCACCTCCTTATGTCAGCAGCCCCCACCCTGCTCGCCTTCTCTCTTCACCCATCCGCTGTTTTAAGAAGCGCTCCAATGTGTGTGGGTCAGAGTGTGCCTCACCTCTGTACCTATCTGCCTCTGACTTTTCTCTCTCCTGTGTTCATTTCAAGTCAACGTATTTACCCCCTCCCTCTTTCATAAAGCAATGAGAAATAAAAGTAATGAAATGGGAATGAGGAGAAAAACAGGATGGAGCACAAAGGAGCAAGGCATCTGTGTCATGTTCGTCTTTTTCTTACCTTTAGACTCGTTTGACTACAAATTCATGACGCGCATATTCACGTGTCCAGCCCTGTGGCGGGCACTGCAGGGGCCTAAGGAAGACCTGGAAGGCACCGCCCCTGCTCTCACGGAGCCTTTCGTCTCCCTGGCGAGGCACTAATAATATCTTGTGTCGGTATCACACTTGATGTGACGCAGTCCAGCAGGCATTATCCTGTTTGATTTCCATGAGCAGAAGAGGGGTCACGCTGTCCATGGTATGAAGAAGGAAACTGAGGCTCAGAGAGTTGGAGGACACTGGGACGACAGTAGGAGGGTCTGGGGTTCACGTCCTGGTTCCCTGACTCCAGATTTTAGGTTCTTTCCACTCTGCCATTATTCTAAGCAAGCATCCTCCGCAGACACGTCAGGGAGCCAGGACACAGGGAAGCAGCGTGGCCGTGGGGCGCCCACTGGCCACGACAAGAGGAGCCGGTTCCAGGGAAAAGAAAGCCAAGGAGGGCTGGAAGAATGGGCAGGACATGGGGGCTGGAGGAAGTTCCGGGACCTGGCCAGAAGGTGGCGCCACGGAGGTCCCTCCCGCCCCTGGGTGTCCCTGTGTGTCATCCGGAGGGCCACAAAAGAGTCACCAGAGGCAGATTTTCAGGAGCTTTTGTGGAAAGAGAATGAGGTGAGTGTCTTTTCACTCTCTCTGTGTATATATAAATATAAACAGATGCCTATATCCATGTCTCCTTTCTCTGTGTCTGATTATGCATTCGGTTTAGCATGGGTTGATGGCCTGCTAATTTTGGTCTAGGCACTTTGATAAAGCAGTCTTGGAGGACGCCAATAACTAAGAGACAGCATTTTTCTGTTGTTGGGGGAGGTCATCAAGAGACCCCCAGTTGACCAGCGAACTGGGCCCAGGCAATCGAAAGCTTCTCAGCCCCTCCCCTGTCCTTGGAATGTTTGCTCTGCCCACCATTCCCACAGTGGGAGCTGCTTTCAAGGACACAGCCTTGAGAGTAAGGCATTGTTGAGAATATCTAAGTGGTATATGCGACTGAATCTAGTTCAGGCCTCTGTATAAACTTTGAAGACCCTGGCATGTGATGCAGAGGTGTACTCATCTTGCGGCTTCCAAGACAAGCCCCTTTAGGAAGTTCCCTTGCTTGTGAAAGCTGCCACCTCCCAATCTGGAGGGGTCTGCCTCTTTCCTGGGTCTCTGCTGGCCCTCTGTACAGGTGCCAGTCTGCAAACCAACAGGTGTCCCCACGGGGTAGGCAGGGCAAAGGTCTGTGCATACTGCAGAGAGAGCTCTGGATTGTGGGATATCAGGGGACATGGCATTGAAATGTCCCACTAAGTTCTCTGGACAGGCTGCATTTTTATGGAGGGAAAGGAATCAACATGTGCCGGGAGCCAATATCTCGTTTCATTTGTGAAGTTATTCTGCCCATTTTACAGACAAGGAGACTGAGGCTTCAAAAGGTAAGTAAATTGCTTACGACCCCATTGCAGATGTGGGAATGAGCTTCTGGGAGGAGTCCAGGGTCACTGAATCATGCTATTGTCCGTGTTGTGGTCAAGGGTTTAGGTGCTGGAGCCAGATGGCTATGAGTTTAAGTCCTGGATCTACCACACGCTAGCTCTGTTACTGGAAGCATGCTGTGTACCTTGTCTAACCTTGATTCGCTCATCTATAAAATGGGGATAGTGAAAGTACCTACTCATAAGGCTGATGGGAGAATCTGATGAATTAAAATGTATGAAGCACTGAGTGTCTAAGCAAAGCTCAGTAGCTAGAGCTGCCACTATGAACGCCCTCATTATTATTACTACTATTGTCAGAAGGGGAGCTAGGTGACATGGAGTCACCCCTGTGGACTTGTGACCTTTGTCTGGTCCCCATGCCCCCACTCCATCCCCGTGCAAAATGGCAGGTGTGCAGTCATGAACCAGGGTTTAAACATGAGGGCAGGTGAGCAGTGCAAGGGTTAATATCCACCTGCTGGGGTCCAGCTAGGACCTGTGGACAAGGAGAGGACTCTCCCAGTGGGCTTCAGAGCCTTTCCCCCAAGACGGGTGGGGGGACGCTCTGATAGGGTTACTTACAACCTATTCAGCATCTCCAGTGTATCAAGTTCTCCACTAGCCCGTGAAGATATAATGCTCAATAAGACATGTTCCCATGAGCTCTGGTGGGAATATCTATTTTGCAGACATATTTTGCTGGTTCCGTTTCCTCCTTGGGGAAGCAGAAACACCAGATGACTCCTGTGGTCCCTTACAGACCTATTCCTGAGTGGTCCTGCAAACAATCACTCTTGCAGCTTCTGTCTCAGAGAAGAACTTTTGGTTTTCTGGAGACCTGGAAACTTCTGCTCCTTCTTCAGGTTAAGTGTATTTTTCTGTGAGTTTTGAGGAGTGAGGGTCATCTCCAGATAAAGCCAGTTGTCCTTGGAGGATGAACTTCCCTCCCCCATTCATCCATCCGCACCTCCTACAAGAACTCCGCCCTCTTTCTTGAACAAATGACTCCTACATCTATATCTCTCTATAATACCTGCCAACCAAACTCCAAAACCAAATTGCCAACCACCTCTAAGGCAGCTGTTGATTTTACTGACCATAACAGAGCATGTTCTGTGGGTCAGGTCATGGTAATAAACATCAGGAAGGACTGAAAGAGGAATTGAGCTGTGTTCTTTTATCCACAGAGCTGAAAGTGGACAAGCAGGACTGCTGTGCACACATTTGGCACAAGGGAATAGATCTGTGATGGAGCCAGGTGGATGCAGAGGACCTCCAGTGGAATTAGCATGAAGGTTCCCATCCCAGTGCTGAGGCTGACATTAAAATATTCTATGGCTGTCTCCAAATATAGCCAACTTTACTCCTCAAGAGAGACACTTTTAGTGTGCCAATAACTATGTCAAAATTTACCTGGATTGTTTCAGTTAATGAAACAATTCATTCAAGTTCAACTTGGGCACTGCTAACATCTTGGGCTAGATAATTCTATATCATGGGAGTGCTGTCCTGTGCATCGTAGGATAATGACCTTCATCCCTGACCTCCACCCACCAGATGCCAGCAGCATCCCACCCCTACCAATAACATCTCCAGACTCCTAGAGACAGAATCACTCCCAGTTAAGAACCACTGAGTGCATCTTAATATAGACCAGGAAGGTGGGTGCTATTATCATCTTCACTGTATAGCTGTTCCATCTCTAAACTGAAGCATAGCAATGTTGTATCATGTGTCCAGAGTCGCACTGCCAGGAAGAGCTGGGAGCCAGCCAGTCGTCTTCCACAGACCACGCATCTACTGTCTTTACGGCATTGCCTATCACCGCATGCATGGTGCTGAGGACTCAGTGATACGCGATTACCCCACGCAAAGATGGGCCATTTGTTAATGCAATATATGTTAAGAAAGAAAAAAAGAAGAAGAATGTAGCAGGAGGGGAAGAATGAAGGGGGGGAAATCAGAGGGGGAGAAGAACCATGAGAGACAATGGACTCTGAAAAACAAACTGAGGGTTCTAGAGGGGAGGGGGGTGGGAGGATGGGTTAGCCTGGTGATGGGTATTGAGGGGGCCACGTTCTGCATGGAGCACTGGGTGTTATGCACAAACAATGAATCATGGAACACTATATCTAAAACTAATGATGTAATGTATGGGGATTAACATAACAATAAAAAAATTTAAAAAAAAAAAAAAAAGATGGGCCATTTGTCACGACCACCCCTTGTGTTGCTACTGCATTACACTACCTTTATTTCTATGAGTCACACAACAGCCCTTCCTTGTAGGTCTCTCTCCCATTTACAAATGAGCATGATGAGACCCAGATTAACAGGGGGATTGCCCCAGGTCACAGAGCAGGCAAGCCGCAAGAGTCCAGAATTTGGGCCCACGTCTTGTCATTCTATGCCCTCCACTACTCAGACAGTGGAATAACACCAATTAAACTATGGGAGACAGGCAAGGGACTTAATAAAAAAATAAATGCAAATCCTGGATGATGGATATATTTAGGAGATAAATCATTATGTGATGGTATAAAAATAGATCAAGGGAAAGCACATGAAATTACAAGCCTGGCTATGTGAAAGATGGGGAAGGTGCATGGAGAGTGTTGGGTACATTTAATTAACTTTGCTGGGAAAACATTCCGAGGTTGCCACCTGAAACCAAAACATCCAGTCTTCACTCAAAGTAACGATACCAGCGGTCCTATAAGGAGCAGTTATAATCCAATAGAGCTTGAAGTCGTTGATTAAAACAATGTCGGCGCCTAACCCCCTTGAGGGGCAATCCCAAGTCTAAAGGAACCACCTACTGTTTGTACATCAAATGGGTTCTTTGGGCTGCATACCGCTGACGTTGAAATGTCTCACTAAGTTCTCCACACAGACCAACATCCCAATTGGTCCTGTGAGGTTATTCTGTCCATTTTACAGAAAAGGAGACTGAGGCTTCAAAGGTAAGTAAATTGCCCACGACCCCACTTGCAGGTGTGGGAATGAGCTTCTGTAAGAGTCCAGGGTCACTGAATCACGCTGCTGTCCATGCACCTCATGAGGCAGTGAGGGCTGTGGTCAAGGGTTCAGGTGCTGGAGCCAGATGGCTGTGAGTTTAAGTCCTGACCTACCACACGCTAGCTCTGTTACTGGAAGCATGCTGTGTACCTTGTCTAACCTTGATTTGCTCATCTGTAAAAGGGGATAGTGAAAGTACCTCCTCATAGGGCTGATGGGAGAATCTGATGAATTAAAATGTATGAAGCACTGAGTGTCTAAGCAAAGCTCAGTAGCTAGAGCTGCCACTATGAACGCCCTCATTATTATTACTACTATTGTCAGAAGGGGAGCTAGGTGACATGGAGTCACCCCTGTGGACTTGTGACCTTTGTCTGGTCCCCATGCCCCTACTCCATCCCCATGCAAAATGGCAGGTGTGCAGTCATGAACCAGGGTTTAAACATGAGGGCAGGTGAGCAGTGCAAGGGTTAATATCCACCTGCTGGGGTCCAGCTAGGACCTGTGGACAAGGAGAGGACTCTCCCAGGGGGTTCAGGGTCTTTCCCCCAAGATGGGTGGGGGGACGCTCTGATAGGGTCACTTACCCCCAATAATGCATTGTTTGCAGGCCCTCCCTACTCTGACACTGCTATGATTCAGAGGCCCCCCCTCTTTTGTGGGAACACAGAGCGCAAGGATCTGCACTTTAAACCTGTGTCTATTTAAGCCCCGGAAAAAGCCTCTTAAAGGAATTTCTTTTGCTTCCAGGAGAAACAGTGTTCAGGCCCTCACTGGTCTTCAACTGTTTTCACATCCGTTTTCACCTTGACATTCAGCAGCCCACAGGCGTCAGGATGTTCATCTCGAAGATGAAGCACCCGGGGAGCATGGAAGTGAACTCATTCATCCACGATTCTGATGGAATTGTGAGCATTCGGAAATGGTGCGTGGGTGTGCACTGTCAGAAGGACTCCTAAGTGGTGTTCAATGTGGTTGGAGAAATGGAAAAGGGTTGAGAGGTCTGTTTGTCTGAAAACGAAATGAGACAACCATGAAGCAGAATTACCAACTTCCCCCATCTCAGAGTACAATCTAAAGTCCTTTCAATGTGCTGCACCTGTCCCAAGGTCATCTCCCTGATATTTCTTATACTACTTTGTTCTCTCTTATGGTGTCTGCCTCCCCAGCTAGAATATGAACTACAAGATAAGGATTTGGGGCTGCCTTATTCCCTTTCCTAGCACCAAAACTAGCTCCTAACATGTGGTTGAGACTCCCTCAATGCTTGTTGAATGAATGAATGAACCTTAAAAAAAAAAAAAAAACTGTTGTGCTTCTTGATTTTCCAAAAGTATCTCTGGGTCTGATAGTCTTCTATGTAAACAGAGATATCCAACCAGAAGTGGAAGAATTTCTTTAAAACTAACAAAGTCAGGCCTATAGCATCTGAATGCCCTCATTCTCAAACAGAATCATCTCATTAACCATAACCTTTTGGAGGATACAACACATGCCCTATTGAGCATTATATCACCAAAGGCTAGCAGAGAGCTAAACACACAGAAAGGCTCAAAACCACTTAGGAATACAAAAGGTATGGCCTCAAAAAAAGTAAAAATAAAAATAACCCACAAAGCTCAGCATATATTCACCCTTTATTCAAATATTCACGGATTGACTCCCTTGTACTTGGGTATAATCCACACAAGGCCATCCCGGCTACCAGCCTCCTCGGGTCCGGTCTAACTAGTGCTTCTGCGCAAAGGAGCTTCCAACAGTCACATTTGCTCTGATAAAAAAAAACAACAAAAAAAACCCAACAACAACAAAGAAACCTTAAGGATTGCATGCCTTGCCAAAACAGAGCAGAAATCACTAACAATTATGTAGAGACCATTACAGCAAGCCAGTTGTCTTCTAGAATTACAACTGTATTCTAGGAACTTGAGTTATACTCGAGAGAGGTCATTAGTTACTGTAAACATGGTATTGAGGGCAACGGTGTCCTTTCCAGTCCAGATGCCTTCGGTCAAGTGTGATCGCAGGAAATGAAGGTGAAAATAATGAACCTCCTGTGATTTTTGGCAGGGCTCCTTGTAAAATCACCTATATGCACTTTATGTTTCTTTCAGTTGACTAACCTAAATGTATCAATTTTTTCAGTTTCTTTCAGAGGTTCTTGTCCTCTTCTCTTTTCCCACACCCCTGCTTAATTTTTTTTTTTTCTGGCTCTCAATCCAAACATCTTTTGACTTCCTCTCTGTCCTTTATTCCGCTCTCCCTTCACATCCCCCCCGTAGGTACTGCTGGTGAGTTTTGCGGGGGTTTTCAGCACCATCATCCTCATACCAGATCCTAACTCTCGGAGAAAACCAGAGTTTCTCACTTTGTAAAGGTTGTTCCGGGCTTTGTTTCAATTAAGTCAGTATCATGAAAATCCCAGGTCTCCTCTGTCTCTCGGCCGACCCAAATAATCCCTGCCAGTACTCAGTGCTCGAGGCTGCAGCAGATGCCCAGGAGCAACCCACCCGGCTAAGGACCTGCATGGCGCTGGGAGTCAGCTCTGGGTCCAAGTACTGTCTCCACCGTCCGCTACTGTATATGGACTCTTGAATGGCTCACCTGTGAAGTGAGGATGACAATATTTACCAGATTGTGAGGAATAAATTGAAGAAGTATCTGCGGTTTCTTTCAGAGCGTGGGTTTCAATGAATGTTAATTCTATCCCCTCACCCCTCAGTCCATCCTCTCGATTCAACAAACGTGTACTGAAATCCAAGTAAATACAAAGCGTCCTGCACTGTATAAGTTTGGGAACTGGTTATGACCTATTTCACCAATGTAGGGTACAATTCCAGTCACAATGGTTTTGTTGGGAAAGGAATCACTCAAGCCATTTCTCCTAACCGGCATGAAGTCCAGAATCTTCCTCCCTCTTGATGTTATTGTATTTTCCCTCCTCCTCATTATCTCTGCGGATCCATGAGCCCCAGGGCATTATGAGTCTGTTGAAGAGCAGGGCAGATTCTTCAGACTACAAGTGCAATTGCTCCTCTCACCACAAGAGGTCACTGCTGAAGAGTGGTCTCAAGTAGGTCCAGAGACCCTTGCCCACCACCACCGAGGGGTGCCCGCAGGTGCCAGCCTCGCTTGTTACAGAGGGGCTCTGCGCCTAGGCCAAGGTTACAGTTCTGTTAGTTCACAAACACACGTGCTCAGCCATTGTCCCTAGGTCTGTACCTCTAGGGGTACAGGGGAGTCGAGCTGAAAAGCTTCTAGTCTTACACACCGAGCCTCAGCCGCTCTCCCTGACCAGTCTGGGAGCTTGGTGATGGCCACCACTCTCCAACCTGCTAATTTCCCTCATCACGTGCTCTAGGGTCGGGGTTACCTCCTGGGCCCCATTAGATCCTGCGAGCCCTTTGAAATTGGTCCACACCTCCCCAGACCCCTGCACAATGAGGAGAGAGACAGCTTCTGCTCAAGTTCCAGAAATTTCTCCAACAACACGCACACCGTCTGCTTACAACTTCCCACAGCAACACGGGTGCCTTCCGTAAGGTCTGCTCCATGCTTTCTGCTGGGTGCTCCTTCACAGAGGAGGGCTACAAGTGTTTTCCCTAAACAGTTGCAGTTGTACATGACCAAGTGCCCAGGCTTCGTTTTTAAAAACACAAAACAAAACAGAGCACAGGCCTGAGGAGCTTTCACTCCAGGGAAGATGTCAATCCACTCCCAGATCACTCCAGACATAATGGAAATTCTGTACTCGATTAACCAAATCCCACCCCGTCAGGAATGCCTTAAGGGAGAGAGAGAAATCCTAGGTGCCAGGAAAAACAAGATGATGGGCACAGAGACATATGCAGGGAACAGCCGCTTTGAGCAACCCAAGATGGTTATAGCCACCTCCACTGTCACCGGCTCCCCCGCCGTCCCCTAAGAGACAGCCCTTCGTGGAGTCTCAGGGGGGATGAGGCTCATGAGCTAACTAGGCTGTGGATGGACCAGGAAGAAGGGCCGATTTCTAGATCAGTGTCCCTTTCCCCTCTTTCACACAATGTGAGTAAATGCAGAATTCAGGATTAGGGAACTGGTGCCACCAGCCCTCTAGTTAATTCTCTTTGAAACACAGGGCCTAAGGCCCTTCAGCCTTAAACTGTGTTCTCTGCGCCTGCGTCCTTTCCAGGGAAAACTCGTAAAGGGCTGCTACGATCCATACGTGGAGGAAGGTGAGGGGGAGGGGCCGGCGGGCTTTGAATAAATAAAGCAGATGAGGCTTAGTAAACTGTTGAAACATGAGGAAATTGCTTCCAGCAGTTTAGAGTCTTGACTTGACTCATAATTTAACCTTGAATATAGTTTTCAAAAATCATTAAGTCCTCAAAGCCTTCATCTCTAGCAGTGATTAGCCATGATGCACTAAGCAGGAAGTTAATATATTTATGTCTAAGGAGGCATGTAATGCATGAAAAAATCTATTCATTTGGCATTCATTTCCTGACTATTTACTGACGGCTTGCTCAGTCGCAGGCACCCCGTCAAGACCTGGGAGATGCGACAGTGAACCAAATTGGCCTCCCTCCCCGCAAGGAGCTTGCTGTCCAATAACAGCAAGGGGACAAGGAACTGGCCCTTCTGGGACCCCTGCTATGTGCCAGAAATGGTGCCAGGAGCTTCTGCACCCGTTAATCCTCATGCCGACCCTGCCATTGTTTCTATTTTATCTATCAGTCCACTGAGGCACAGAGAGGTTAGATATATCCCCCAAAATGGTTATCAGAAGATCCGGCCTTCAATCCATAGTCTGTCTAATTCCAGAATCTGTGCAATTCTTAACACTTTCTTTCTCCAAGAGCCAAGCACTCCCTTCTGTACCAAGTTCTGTTTCCTGAGTCTGCCCCATCTGTGGAATGAAATGGTGAATGCCAAGGTTGTGCCGAAGCCGGCCAGGCTATTCTTCCATATAACATGTGAAGAGGTGACTTTTCCTTTAAAATCATACTAAGGCAACCAAAGGGATGGGATGCGAGGTCAGAACCCCCTCTGATGAGAGTAACAAGGAAACAACATGCAAACAACAGCAATAGTTACTGTAGTGTTCGCTGTGAGCGACGTATGAATGGCTGTTCATCCTCACCAAAGCCCTACCGGATAGATATGGCATCATCCTCATCTTGCAGGTATGAAAACTCAGGCACAGAGAAGTGAAGAAACCTGCCCAAAGTCACACAGCTAATGAGCGGGGGAACTGGGATTTGACTCCAGGGTCCAAGCTATTGGAATGACAGATGGTATTTCTAACAATGATGGCATAGACAGACAGACAAGGATCTGAGATACATTGACACAAGGACCTCAAGGGCTCAGCCTCCACAAGAGTTCTCAGCCCACCACTCTGGCAACGTAAGGGCAGTCTGGTCCGGGTGGGAATGTTCTGCCGAGATTGACTCCGGCTCTTCCACTAATGAGGAAGACTGGCTATCTCTCGACCTTTTTTTTCTTTTATCCAAGAACACATGGCACTGCTGGTTGCCCTTGGTGATCCAGGCACCTTGACTCCACTTACCTGGCGGAACAGAACAGAGGCAGAACAGAAAGCTGATTCCTGGTGCTGGGTTCTCAAAACTTGCTTTCTGAACGTGCATTCCCAGTAGGTCCGTGGTAGGGCTGCACCCTATCGGCTCTTGGCACCTTTCACCAGGGAGGTGGGAGTGGGTGGGAAAGAGCAAAACTTCAGTGTTACAGGGTTTTCTTCATTCCCCCCACCCGCCTCAGTTTTTTTCTAAACTCCCCAGATAGTTGAACCTGAACTGGGTCATTGTAAATGCTCTGGAGCCAGACTCTTGCCTGCCTCACTTCCTAGCCTCTGGCCTCCAACCCTGTATGTCCTCAAAACACTGGGCCACTTCCCATACAAAATAGCTAAAACTATATACAGGGTAGCCCTATTTCACGTCAAACTCTGATACTTTTGAAATGGGAGAGGAGCACTGTTAATAGTGAGGTGGGGACAGGAGGCATAAAATGGGACTGTCCTGGTCACACCTTCATCTACTGTTATCCTACTTATATAGGACCATCTACATGACAGGCATAGCTCTAAGGCCCACACATAGAGTGACTCATCAAATCCTCACAACAGGCCTAAGGAGGAGCTATTGTCATCCATGTTTTACTGGGGAAGAAACTGAAGCTCAAGGTCACACAGCTGGGAAGAAGGCATTGTACTTCACCTCTACGCAGTTCTCATTCCCTCCACATCACCCAGTCCCCAGCAAGAGAACAGGATGCCTCTCCCCTGACTCTGGCACTAGGCTTGGCCTCTGCCAAGGGGGAGGAGCCAAAGGAAGGAAAGGAGGAAGGAGAAAGATGGGCAGAGAGAAGGGGAGCCCTAAGGGCAGACACGAGCAACACAATGTTTCTAGTGCTGATCTCTAGCCCCTCTAAGCATGCTCATACTCTCAGGATGGGCATCTGGGGCCCTGCGGTCACACAGTGAATAATGATCCTTACATTCCTGCACCTGCTTGTGGGGGTAGCCCTGCCAGAGCCCAAGGTGAAGATAAAATGGGAAGATTTACACATCTCTGCCTCCGTATCTACCTATCCCATCCAGTCGTCCTCCCATATCTCCCCAAGTGATGGATCAGTGAAACCCAAGAAGCTTCCCAGTTGCCATGGAAATGGCAAGGCTGCATCTAATAGGAGGTAAGAATGGAAGAAGCAGATTCTACAGCTTCATTAGGCAACCCCTGAGCTAGTTCTCCGATTACCATTTGCATCCAGAGTCAAGGATTTCTCTGGGCAAAAGGCAGAGCCCTGAGGTTTTCAATATCCTCAAACTGGCCATGGTTTACCACATTTTCATCCCGGCTCTGTCCTAGGTTCACAATGCAGAGCTAGTCTGTACCCCTCTCCCAGACTGATCCGTTTTGTGAGGTAGTCATTCCGAAATATGGGGGGAAACTAGAATGGGAACAGAAAGGGGGTTCCCCAATGGTTATACTGGGGCAGCAGTGGAGAGGGGCATGGAGGGAGAGCCCACAGGGGGGCCTGACCTGCTCATCTTTCCACAGATCTCAAAAGCAGCCATGGGGGGGTGGGGAGACGAGCACCAGGTAAATCAAAATCATCCCACCCATGGCGGGATGGTCTTACTTACCAGGCAGACTCATCCCCTTTCTACCTAGATCTGTCAACATTAGAGGGACTTGAGGCTCTGAGGACTAGTTTACTAGGGGGTATAGGAAAGTCTAGGAGGAAGACGGAGAATCACAGACAGAAGACACATTGAAAAGGACAGCACTGAGGTGGAAGCACAAATGGGGAGAATGGGGACAGGTCACGGGAATGGGCATCAGCAGGTATGGTGCTGCCCTGGGAATCCAATTCACTGTGTCCTAGAGCAGCTTGCTCCCTTTTTCAGACCTTGCTTCCTTCATCTTTGGAGTTCTCTCCCATCTCTGAAATTTAGTGTTTTTAGGGACATAGTGACAAGGCACTGGGAGCTGAAGAATTGTCCGGAAGTCATCAGAAATGCCCACAGAAAAGCAGGGGCTAAGGCTCTGAAAGACATATTGCATGGATACCTCTTCCCATGGTTTTCTAAAGACTAGATGAGCCTCCTCCTGCACTGTGTGTTAATCCCCAGTCCTCTTATCATATATTTAAACCATTTGCCTGACCATCCAACTCTTTATTAGGTGTGTAATTGGGGAGTTGGAGGTGATGTATAAATGAGCATGCAGTCCCCTCTCTTCATTTTTGTGATGACTTCCAGCTTCCTCCCACAGATAAGTACCCACACTGCATGCCTTTGCTCTTGGTTCATCGCCTTTCCCACCTCGTTTTCTACCCCAAAGGCTTGAGGGTCAAGGCTCAGGGTCTTTGTTAAAGCCCCAACTGGAAACGGGTCCCTGTCCCTCCACCTCCGCACCATACAGGCACAAATGAGAAACAGAAACATGCAGACAGACGCATAATCCTGTGTACTGTCCAAATTTGAGTTCAGCTTGAGCTTCTGGTTCCATTCTGTCCCTTCCTCTGTTTCTGTTATAACTGCAAGAAGAAGAGGCTTCTGGCTTCTAAAGATGGTAAGAGACCTTTCATTCACTCTGCTGCCACAGAAGCCAGCTGGAGGATCCAAAGCCAAGACTGCGTTTCTAGGCTCTCAACGACTCCTTCAAGGTAATTCTAGGCTGAGAATTGAGCCTCTGCCTACAACCCTTTCTCTCATGTCTGAGGCTCACAGCTGACCAGAACACACCTCCTTTCTTCTGTTTGTTCCCCAGGATGCAGTTGCAAAAGTTTATTTGCATACATCTTCATTTATTATCTCTCCAAAGCCTTTGACCCAGAGCATACCAAGTTGGGTATCCCCATTTCACAGAGAAGACCAAGGAGGAGAGAGGTGGGGGATTTTCTTAGGATCACATAATTGATATATGATAGCTATAAGTATTTTCTTAAGTAGGCTCCACTCCCAGTGTGGAGCCCAATGCAGGGCTCAAACCCATGACCCTGAGATCAAGACCTGAGCTGAGATCAAGAGTCAGAGGCTTAACTGATGGAGCCACCCAGGCACCCCATAGCTATAAGCATTTTAAATGCAAGTTTGACCCCCAAACCTATGGTGTCTAGCACTTTGTTCCAGGTTTTGGGGTCCTGGTTGGTGGGTAGGAACAGGCAGGCGGTGGGGGTGGAGGTGGGAGTGGGTCAGGAGTTAAAATATACCAGAGAAAGGAATGTTGCTTACTTTATTCTGCAATGTTTGCTTGGGTCTTCATTCCTTTCTTGGCTGAAAGCATGCATTATTTATCCCTCACACACAGAATTTTTGTAGTCGTAATAAAGGTCAGAAGAGGAGAAGAGAGTTATCTAAATCCACAGCTATATTCAGGAATACTTAGAATGACATATCAAGTCTAATGGAATTCATTTGGGAACAAAATAGAGATGTGAGTTTTGGTGGTTCTTCTTTCCTTCTTCCTTTATTCTCTTCTTCCTTCCTTGTTTTTCTATAAGAAAAAAAATTACAATCAAGTTTGTACACCTCCTGGACCCGTCCTCCTTCCTCCCTCCATTGACCCCAGTGCTATTTTCATTCATCAATCCAGGAACCTGGAGAACTATGTGACCCCAATTCTCTCTGGTATAAGCTTTCCCATCTCTGATTTTTGTCACCCCCCCACCTTGGGTGTCTTCAATTTTCTCTTAAAATCCTCAAACCTAGTCATTTAAAGTAAAGCAATAAATATACGCTCTTTGCAGTTTGGGGGCTCAACTTTGGGGATATCAAGGCATAAAAGCAGGCAGATGGAATTGGCCATTCCAGAAAAGATGGACACACACACACCCCACACACACTGGGCTGGTACTTGCCAGTTCTGTGATGCACTTCTGTCAGCCACAGGACGTGCCTTTATTGGTTACTGACCTTTTATCCTCCTCTAATGACAATCCCTGACTTGATTTCCGGTCATGTTCAGCCGCAGCGAGCCCTCGAGCCGGCACATCCACATGGGAGCTGGGGTACCTGCTGCTTTTACAAGAGATGCCTGAATATATGGCTCATTAGGTTTTTTTCCCCATTGCATGAGGGAAACAAACCTGGGTCCAGAGAGGAGGTTCAGAAGGTCTTCATTCCACTCTCATTCCTGAAGCACCACCACAACACAGCCCCAAAGACAAAATATTGTTTTAATTGTTGAAGCAAGGGAACTGCCAAAAGCCTCCCAACAACAAAGTATTCATTATATCCACCAGATGCTGTCAAGATGAAGATGAGGGGGCCCAGTGGGAGGCCACACGCCCCACCTCACCTCTGAGGGAGGACGACTGTTCCCCCCGGAGAAAGGGTCCTTGTCCTGAAGGTAGCGCCCAGGGGAGCTCTGAGCACAGTGGCAGAGTCTGGGTCATCTGCGAGCCCCAGGAGGGACGGACAGACACTGCAGAGAATGAATTCCCACCTGCAGAAACAAGAGGATAGACGGGCCTCAGGAACAATCATGGCAACACACATTTCCAGATTTGCGATTAACGGATAAATGACAATATAATGTTAAAAAAAAATAAGGTCTGCTCTGAGAGAAGGATGAGGAGGAATAGGAGAGGGAAAAGGAAGGAGAAGGTGATGAAGCAAGAGGTCTGGACTGCCGGATAGAGAGCAAACGTGACTGATCACCTTCCTTGTGCCAGGCACAGGGCTAAGTAATTTAAATGAATGTATTATTTGATTTCATTCTCAAAATAGTGCAAGAGAGAGGTGATGGTCTCTGTTTTACACACAATTAAGTTGATATAGAGGTTAGATCATTTTTTACAAGGTCAAACAACTACAATAGACATTTTAACTCGGGCGTCCTGATGCCAAAGCCCAGCCCCTACCCGTATCATCAACATCAGCATCACCTTCTTCTCTATCACCTCCATCATCACCGACATGCCCTGGGCATCTGGGTATGCCACCGCTGTGACCATGCACGTGGCACATGTAATGCTCACAACTCCATTTTGAAGTCAAGCAAACCGGGTCTCAGAAAAAGTTAATGTTCTCCAGACTGCACAGCTGGTCGGTGGCACCGCCCACACCCATTTGACTCCTTACTTTTTACCATGCTGACTGACTGCCTCCCGCCACATCTGGGTGTACCCAGTGACCCCACTTACTGGTTAATACATCATCCTACCCCTCCTGGACTTGGCCTCCTCATCTACCAAATGAGCAGTTTGTGCTAAATGATTTAAAACTCCTTGCCAATCTGATCTGACCAACGAATCTAATTTCAGAGTAGCGGTCAGGAGAGAATGTTTTACTTTGGGCTTGTATTTCTGAAATAACCTCTCTTCTCTCTTTCCAGGAGAGCAGTGGTAACTAACAAAAAAGCCTCAGAATCCTGTAAAATGAAATCACATGGCAAAATGTGGTTATTCGGAGACAGGATAAAACAGCCCCACCTGCCTTGTGCGGTGCCCTTCACACAGCTGTCGATCACAGGTACATCTTAGCATACTTTTAGAAGAGCTGATCCATTCTACCCAATCATCCAAGTGTGCAGCTTGGAGCTTAGCACAGTGACATCCCATAACCTGCACCCGGACATCCAGATGCCCTCCCCCAACTTACATACACCTGATCAATTACCAAGTCTTTGATTTCGTCTCTAGAATAACCTGCACTCACCATCCCATTTCCTGCCTCTGTTTATCTCCTCCCTGGACTATAGCAGTAGCCTCCTAACTACCTCTGCACTCTACAGTCCACCCTCCTCAGTGCTAGTAGAGCATGATTTTTAAACATAAATCCCATCATGACACTCTGTATACAACCCTCTTAAATAATAAAGTAAAAAGAATCACTGGCATATATTAAGAAGCCATTCATGGTCTGACCCTACCCTGCATGTCCAGCTTCATCTAGCTCTCATTCCATCCTGTTCTGCCCCGACCATACTAGACCACTCATGCTTCTTTGACATAGGATGAATTGCCATGCTTTTGTGTCTTTTTGTCCTCTTATGCAGAATGCTCCCCATCCTCTCCTGGACTCCTGGACTCTAGTGTCTGGAGAGCTCCTATTCATGCTTCAAGATTCAGCTCTACTGTTAACTTCACGAAGACTGATCAGCTTCACTTTCTTAGCTAGAGTTAATCACTCCTTTGCTCTCAAGCTCTAGCACTAAAGAGATGACATTTTAGGTAGTTGGTTTTGTGTTTACTGGACTGAAATATCCCAAGGGAAAAAGGAGATGCCTAAATACTGAACAGATCCTGTGTGTTAATATCCATTTAAGATTAGACTATGCTATCTGCTTTGCTAGGTGAATTAATAAATACTTGAATGATTTAGCCAAATGAATTAAGTCAGAAGCCAAGGAGCATCCATCCTGGAATATTTGAGAAAAGCATTTGGCAAGGTCGTTTTGCAAGAATCTATGAGGTCTAGTTAAGAAGCACACATTAAATGCTATTTGGCTCTACAGGTTGCCATAAAATTATGCAGAAAACAAAAGAATTATGTGGCCGGGACCTTTTCCAAAAGTTGCTAATAGTCTTGTGGGGAAATCAATATTCACAGCAATGAAATAATCAAAAAAGAACTCAATATACCACAAATTAAATTATGGGATTAATAAAATCCAAATCAAGACTCCAAAGGGATTTTCCAAAGGGATTTGGAAGATCAAAAACAGACAAGAGCAATCTCAGACAAAAATCCTAGCAGGTTTATGTGTGGTAATTGATAATCTGATACTAAAATTTATATGATAATGGAAAGGACCTAGTGCCTCTTCTAAGGCAATTTTGGAGAAGAACAAAGCTAGAAGGCTTATATTACCAGATAGTAAGACCTATTTTGAAGTTTTAGTAATTAAAACATTATTGTATTTACACAAGAATAAACTAATATGGAGGAAAACAGATCACAGTCCTACACATTTATGGCTGCCTGATTTATGACAGGCAAAGAATCATGTTGCCTGTCCCTTTTGTGTCTGTCTTCTTCCATTCGACTTTATGTTTGTGGCATTCACCCATATTGTTGAATCCAGCATGAAATTGTGTATGCTCATTGCTGTGTAGTGTTCTCACACGCAGTGTGTATCTCCAGTGTGGTGGAGAAATGACAGTCATTTTAATAAATGGTTCAGGGCCGGGGGCGGAGCAAGATGGCGGAGGAGTAGGAGACCTGGATTTCGGCTCCTCTCAGGAATTCAGCTGGATAGGGATCAAACCATTCTGAACACCTACAAACTCAACAGGAGATCGAAGAAAAGAATAGCAACAACTCTCTGAACAGAAAAGCGACCACTTTCTGGAAGGTAGGACGTGCGGAGAAGTGAATCCGAGGCGTTATTCGGGAGGATAGACGGCAGGGGAGGGGCCTCCGTCGGCCGCTTCTGGCAAGTGATAGAGCCGCGGAGCACAAAATCGGAACTTTTAGAAGTCTGCTCCGCTGAGGGACGTCACTCTGGTGGCGAAGTGGGGGGTGGAGCCCTCGCGGGACAGTGTGGTCTCAGGACCCTCGGGGTCACAGAAAGACCGGGGGTGCCTGAGGGCGGCAGAGCTCCCAGGTATCGGAGCAGGGAAGCCGGCTGCAGAGACGGAGCCCAGGCGCGGGCTCTCAGCTCGGGGTTGCTATAAACCGTGATCCGCGGCACAGTCGGGCCACTGCTCCTCCAGCAGGGACCCAACAAGCGGCAGATCCGGGGAGACTCACCTTCTTCCCCCGGGAGGAGAGGCGCGGGAGCGCACCGCAGGGATCTGCTGGGTTTGGAGACTCCACCCGGGGTCGGGTGCCAGATAGAAAGGCATGGTCACAGGCCGGGTGAGCGCGGAGTGCGGCCGGAGACCGGGGAGACGGGAGTGACTGACTGCTTTTCTCTGGGGGCTCGCTGAGGAGCAGGACCCCGAGTTCTCGGCTCCGCCGGGGCGGAGACTGGGAGGCCGCATTTTCACTCTCCGCCTCCAAAGCTGTACGGAAAGCTTGCAGGGAACAAAAGCTCCCGAGAGCAAACCCGAGCAGATTACTTAGCCCGGACCGGCAAGGGCGGGGCAATTCCGCCTCCTGCAAAGACACTTGGGAACCATGGCAACAGGCCCCTCCCCCAGAAGATCAGCGAGAACAGCCAGCCAAGACCAAGTTTACCGATCAATGAGAACGGCAGAACTCCAGCGCTAGGGGAATACTGCACACAGAATTCATGGCTTTTTTACCATGATTCTTTAGTCTTTCAAAGTTAATTATTTTTTTTAACTGTCTTTTTTTCTTTTTTCCTTTTTTCTTTTTTTTTTGAATTTTTCTTTTTCCCTTTTTCAACCAACATCTTATCAATCCCTTTTTAAAAAAAAAACATTTTTATTTTTCATTTTTAAAGTCATATTCTATCCCTTCATAGTAGTTACCCGTATTTTTGGCATATATATATAAGTTGTTCTCTCTTTAAAATCTTGAGATAGTTTCTTCTAACAGATCAAAATATACTCTAAATCTCTAGTGTATGGTTTTTTTCTACTCCCCTGCCTGATCACATTCTCTTCCTTTTTTCTTTCTTTTTTTTTTTATCCTCTTCTTTCTTTTTTCAAACAACTTCTCAAATCCTTTTTTAAAATTTTTTATAATTTCCATCTTTACAGTCATATTCCATCCCTTCATCATATCAACCCTTATTTTTGTACATATATAAGTTTTTCTTTCTTTAAAATTTTGGGAGGGACTTTGTGTTAACAGACCAAAATACACCCAAAATCTAGTGTGTGGCACTGATCTATAATCCAGCCTGATCATATTTGATCACATTCTGTTTTTGTTTTGTTTTGTTTTGTTCTGCTTTTGTTTGTTTTTATCTTTATCTTTTTCTTTGTTCTTTTTTTCTTTCCTTTTCTTTTTTCTCTCTTTCCCTTTCTTTTCCCACTGCTTCAGGTCTTTTCTGATTTGTTTAGAGTATATTTTCTGGGGACGTTGTTACCCTGCTAGCATTTTGTTCTCTCATTAATCTATTCTCCTCTGCACAAAATGACAAGACGGAAAAAATCACCTCAACAAAAAGAACAAGAGGTAGTACTGACAGCCAGGGACCTACTCAATACGGACATTAGTACGATGTCAGATCTAGAGTTCAGAATCATCACTTTAAAGATACTAGCTGGGCTTGAAAAAAACATGGAAGTTATTAGAGAAACACTTTCTGGAGAAGTAAAAGAACTAAAATCGAACCAAGTAGAAATCAAAAAGGCTATTAATGAGGTGCAATCAAATATGGGGGCGCTAACTGCTAGGATAAATGAGGCAGAAGAAAGAATCAGTGAGATAGAAGACCAAATGATGGAAAATAAAGAAGCTGAGAAAAAGAGAGATAAACAACTACTGGATCACGAGGGCAGAATTCGAGAGATAAACGATACCATAAGACGAAACAACATTAGAATAATTGGGATCCCAGAAGAAGAAGAAAGAGAGAGAGGGGCAGAAGGTATATTGGAGCAAATTATAGCAGAGAACTTCCCTAATTTGGGGAAGGAAACAGGCATCAAAATCCAGGAAGCACAGAGAACCCCTCTCAAAATCAATAAAAATAGGTCAACACCCCGACATCTAATAATAAAACTTACGAGTCTCAGAGACAAAGAGAAAATCCTGAAAGCAGCTCGGGAGAAGAGATATGTAACCTACAATGGTAGAAACATTAGATTGGCAACAGACCTATCCACAGAGACCTGGCAGGCCAGAAAGGACTGGCAGAACATATTCAGAGCACTAAATGAGAAAAATATGCAGCCAAGAATACTATATCCAGCTAGGCTGTCATTGAAAATTGAAGGAGAGATAAAAAGCTTCCAGGACAAACAAAAACTAAAGGAATTTGCAAACACGAAACCAGCCCTACAACAAATATTGAAAGGGGTCCTCTAAGCGAAGAGAGAGCCTAAAAGCAACATAGACCAGAAAGGAACACAAACAATATACAGTAACAGTCACCTTACAGGCAATACAATGGCACTGAATTCCTATCTTTCAATAGTTACCCTGAATGTAAATGGGCTAAATGCCCCAATCAAAAGACACAGGCTATCAGATTGGATTAAAAAACAAGACCCATCGATATGCTGTCTGCAAGAGACTCATTTTAGACCCAAAGACACCCCCAGATTGAAAGTGAGGGGGTGGAAAACCATTTACCATGCTAATGGACACCAAAAGAAAGCTGGGGCAGCAATCCTTATATCAGACAAATTAGATTTTAAACCAAAGACTGTAATAAGAGATGAGGAAGGACACTATATCCTACTTAAAGGGTCTATCCAACAAGAAGATGTAACAATTGTAAATATCTATGCCCCTAACATGGGAGCAGCCAATTATATAAGGCAATTAATAACAAAAGCAGGGGCGCCTGGGTGGCTCAGTCGTTAAGCGTCTGCCTTCGGCTCAGGTCATGATCCTGGGGTCCTGGGATCGAGCCCCACATTGGGCTCCCTGCTCGGCGGGAAGCCTGCTTCTCCCTCTCCCACTCCCCCTGCTTGTGCTCCCTCTCTCGCTGTGTCTCTCTCTGTCAAATAAATAAAATCTTTAAAAAAAATAAATAAATAACAAAAGCAAAGAAACACATCGACAACAATACAATAATAGTGGGGGACTTTAACACCCCCCTCACTGAAATGGACAGATCGTCTAAGCAAAAGATCAACAAGGAAATAAAGACTTTAAATGACACACTGGACCAAATGGACTTCACAGACATATTCAGAACATTCCATCCCAAAGCAACGGAATACACATTCTTCTCTAGTGCCCATGGAACATTCTCCAGAATAGATCACATCCTAGGTCATAAATCAGGTCTCAACCGGTACCAGAAGATTGGGATCATCCCCTGCCTATTTTCAGACCACAATGCTTTGAAACTAGAACTCAATCACAAGAGGAAAGTCGGAAAGAACTCAAATACATGGAGGCTAAAGAGCATCCTACTAAAGAATGAATGGGTCAACCAGGAAATTAAAGAAGAATTAAAAAAATTCATGGAAACCAATGAAAATGAAAACACAACTATTCAAAATCTTTGGGATACAGCAAAGGCAGTCCTAAGAGGAAAGTATATAGCAATACAAGCCTTTCTCAAGAAACAAGAAAGGTCTCAAGTACACAACCTAACCCTACACCTAAAGGAGCTGGAGAAAGAACAGCAAATAAAGCCTAAACCCAGCAGGAGAAGAGAAATAATAAAGATCAGAGCAGAAATCAATGAAATAGAAACCAAAAGAACAGTAGAACGAATCAACGAAACTAGGAGCTGGTTCTTTGAAAGAATTAACAAGATTGATAAGCCCCTGGCCAGACTTATCAAAAAGAAAAGAGAAATGACCCAAATCAACAAAATCATGAATGAAAGAGGAGAAATCACAACCAACACCAAAGAAATACAAACAATTATAAGAACATATTATGAGCAACTCTATGCCAGCAAATTAGATAACCTGGAAGTAATGGATGCATTCCTAGAGATGTATCAACTACCAAAACTGAACCAGGAAGAAATAGAAAACCTGAACAGACCTATAACCACTAAAGAAATAGAAGCAGTCATCAAAAATCTCCCAAAACACAAAAGCCCAGGGCCAGATGGCTTCCCAGGGGAATTCTACCAAACATTTAAAGAAGAATTAATACCTATCCTTCTGAAACTGTTCCAAAAAATAGAAATGGAAGGAAAACTTCCAAACTCATTTTATGAGGCCAGCATTACCTTGATCCCAAAACCAGACAAAGACCCCATCAAAAAGAAGAATTACAGACCAATATCCCTGATGAACATGGATGCAAAAATTCTCACCAAAATACTAGCCAATAGGATCCAACAGTACATTAAAAGGATTATTCACCACGACCAAGTCGGATTTATCCCTGGGCTGCAAGGTTGGTTCAACATCCGCAAATCAATCAACGTGATACAATACATTAACAAAAGAAAGAACAAGAATCATATGATCCTCTCAATAGATGCAGAAAAAGCATTTGACAAAGTACAGCATCCTTTCTTGATCAAAACTCTTCAGAGTATAGGCATAGAGGGTACATACCTCAATATCATAAAAGCCATCTATGAAAAACCTACAGCGAATATCATTCTCAATGGGGAAAAACTGAGAGCTTTCCCCCTAAGGTCAGGAACGCGGCAGGGATGTCCACTATCACCACTGCTATTCAACATAGTATTGGAAGTCCTAGCCACAGCAATCAGACAACAAAAAGAAATCAAAGGCATCCAAATCGGCAAAGAAGAAGTCAAACTCTCACTCTTTGCAGATGATATGATACTTTCTGTGGAAAACCCAAAAGACTCCACCCCAAAACTGCTAGAACTCATACAGGAATTCAGTAAAGTGGCAGGATATAAAATCAATGCACAGAAGTCAGTGGCATTCCTATACACCAACAACAAGTCAGAAGAAAGAGAAATTAAGGAGTCGATCCCATTTACAATTGCACCCAAAACCTTAAGATACCTAGGAATAAATCTAACCAAAGAGGCAAAGGATCTGTACTCAGAAAACTATAAAATACTCATGAAAGAAATTGAGGAAGACACAAAGAAATGGAAAAACGTTCCATGCTCATGGATTGGAAGAACAAATATTGTGAAGATGTCAATCCTACCTAGAGCAATCTACACATTCAATGCAATCCCCATCAAAATACCATCCACTTTCTTCAAAGAAATGGAACAAATAATCCTAAAATTTGTATGGAACCAGAAAAGACCCCGCATAGCCAGAGGAATGTTGAAAAAGAAAAGCAAAGCTGGCGGCATCACAATTCCAGACTTCCAGCTCTACTACAAAGCTGTCATCATCAAGACAGTATGGTACTGGCACAAAAACAGATACATAGATCAATGGAACAGAATAGAGAGCCCAGAAATGGACCCTCAACTATATGGTCAACTAATCTTTGACAAAGCAGGAAAGAATGTCCAATGGAAAAAAGACAGTCTCTTCAACAAATGGTGTTGGGAAAATTGGACAGCCACATGCAGAAGAATGAAACTGGACCATTTCCTTACACCACACACAAAAATAGACTCCAAATGGTTGAAAGACCTCAATGTGAGACAGGAGTCCATCAAAATCCTAAAGGAGAACACAGGCAGCAACCTCTTCGACCTCAGCCACAGCAACTTCTTCCTAGAAACATCGCCAAAGGCAAGGGAAGCAAGGGCAAAAATGAACTATTGGGACTTCATCAAGATAAAAAGCTTTTGCACAGCAAAGGAAACAGTCAACAAAACCAAAAGACAACTGACAGAATGGGAGAAGATATTTGCAAATGACATATCAGATAAAGGGCTAGTATCCAAAATCTATAAAGAACTCATCAAACTCAACACCAAAAGAACAAAGAATCCAATCAAGAAATGGGCAGAAGACATGAACAGACATTTTTCCAAAGAAGACATCCAAATGGCCAACAGACACATGAAAAAGTGTTCAATATCGCTCGGCATCAGGGAAATCCAAATCAAAACCTCAATGAGATACCACCTCACACCAGTCAGAATGGCTAAAATTAACAAGTCAGGAAATGACAGATGTTGGCGGGGATGCAGAGATAGGGGAACCCTCCTACACTGTTGGTGGGAATGCAAGCTGGTGCAGCCACTCTGGAAAACAGTGTGGAGGTTCCTCAAAAAGTTGAAAATAGAGCTACCATATGATCCAGCAATTGCCCTACTGGGTATTTACCCCAAAGATACAAAAGTAGGGACCCGAAAGGCTACGTGCACCCCGATGTTTATAGCAGCAATGTCCACAATAGCCAAACTGTGGAAAGAGCCAAGATGTCCATCAACAGATGAATGGATAAAGAAGAGGTGGTATATATATACAATGGAATATTATGCAGCCATCAAAAGGAATAAGATCTTGCCATTTGCAACGATGTGGATGGAACAGGAGGGTATTATGCTGAGCGAAATAAGTCAAACAGAGAAAGACATGTATCATATGACCTCACTGATATGAGGAATTCTTAATCTCAGGAAACAAACTGAGGGTTGCTGGAGTGGGGGGTGGGGTGGGAGGGATGGGGTGACTGGGTGATGGACACTGGGGAGGGTATGTGCTCTGGTAAGCGCTGTGAATTGTGCAAGACTGTTGAATCTCAGATCTGTACCTCTGAAACAAATAATGCAATATATGTTAAGAAAGAAAAAAAGAAGAAGAAGAATGTAGCAGGAGGGGAAGAATGAAGGGGGGGAAATCGGAGGGGGAGAAGAACCATGAGAGACAATGGACTCTGAAAAACAAACTGAGGGTTCTAGAGGGGAGGGGGTTGGGAGGATGGGTTAGCCTGGTGATGGGTATTGAGGAGGGCACGTTCTGCATGGAGCCCTGGGTGTTATGCACAAACAATGAATCATGGAACACTATATCTAAAACTAATGATGTAATGTATGGGGATTAACATAACAATAAAAAAATTTATTAAAAAAAAATAAAATAAATGGTTCAGGGCCAATGGGATATTTATATGGGAAAATGTATTTGGTCCCCCTTACCTCACATCACACACAAAAAATCGGTTTCAGATGGATTGTATATCTAAATGTGAAGGTTGAAACCATTAAGATTGTATGAGAAAACCTGTTTGTGACATTGGAGAAGGCAAGGATTTCTTAAACATGTCACAAAAACTGCTAACCGGCACAGAGAAAGGGATGTAGTAGATGACATTAAAAATTTTGTGACATCATCAAAGGACACAATTAAAAGAGTTAAAAAGGCAATCTGGAAAGTAAGAGGTGATATTTGCAACATACGTACATCACAATGAACACAAATCCCAAATATATGAAGATCTCCTACAAATCAGTTAAAAAAAAAAAAAAAAGCAACCCAATGAAATGAGAAGACCGAGCTAGCCAGAAGGGATATACAAAGGACCAATAAAGCTACAAAATGTGTTTAGCTTCATGAGTCATCATGGAAATGGAAATGCATACTTCAATACCTCTCACGCCAGAATGGCTCAATAAGTAAGACAGAAAATGCTAAGTGTTGACAGGAGTGTGGGTAACTGGAACTCATTTACACTGCTGGCAGGATTGTAAATTACTACAACTATTCTGGGAAACTATTTTGCAGTATCTACAGAAAACAAACATAAACCTAGTCTAAGACCCAGTAATTCTACCTCCAGGAGTAGGCAGAACAGAAGTGCACACTTATGTATGTACACTGATGAATTGCATGCCTATGTTCACATACTAAGACATTCATAGCAGCATTATTTGTAGTAGACCCAAACTTGGAAATTACTGAAATGACTATCGACAGTAGAATGAATAAATAAGCCATGGCATATTCTCATAAAGGAAGATTACATAGCAATGGGCATACACAATTTAAAACTATTTTCAACAATGTGGATGAATTTCCCAAATGTAAAGTTGAAGAGGACAGACATAAAAGTGGCAGATGATATGATTCTTATTATATAAAGCTCAAAACCAATTTTTTAAAGATTTTATTTATTTATTTAAGAGAGAGAGGAAGTGAGAGAGGGAGAGAGAGCATGAGGGCAGGGAGGGGCAGAGAGAGGGGGAGAAGCAGGCTCCCTGCTTAACCAACTGAGCCATCCAGGTGCCCCTCAAAACCAATTTTGATCAAAGTCAACACAGTGGTCACTCTTAGAGTGGATAGTGGCTGGAAGAGAGCTCAACACTGGGTGGCGCTTCTGGGATGCTGCTAATATTCTGTTTCTTGATCTCCCTGCTCATTGGGCAAATATGGTCATTTTGTGAAAATGTATTGGGTCATTCACTTAGGCAACATGTGCACCCTTCATACATGTATTGCACTTCAATAAAAAATTAAAAACATATTAAAAACATTCATAAGAAAAAGAGTGATGAAAGGAAATCAAGGAAAACAGATATTGAGACATATTATAAAGCCATAACAATACAATACAATATGATACAATAATGGTATCTGCAAAGATTAAGAATATAGATCAATGATGGGGCGCCTGGTGGCTCAGTTATTAAGTGTCTGCCTTCGGCTCAGGTCATGATCCCAGGGTCCTGGGATCGAGCCCCACATCGGGCTCCCTGCTCGGCGGGAAGCCTGCTTCTCCCTCTCCCACTACCCCTGCTTGTGTTCCCCCTCTCGCTGTGTCTCTCTCTGTCAAATAAATAAAATCTTAAAAAAAAAAAAAAAGAATATAGATCAATGAAACACAATAGAAAGCCAAGAAAATACCTTGGTACACAAAGGAATTAATTATAGGATTCTAAATTAGTACTTCCTTCCTGAAAGCTAATTTGGCAATATAGAAAAAGTCATAAAATACCTATCTAGTTGACCAGAAAGTTCTACTTGTAGAATTTAATCCTATGGAAACAATCAGAGATGCAGCCAAAGAGTTACATAAAAGGAAATTCATTGCCGTTCTGTTTATGATTCCTTTTTAAGATTTTATTTACTTATTTGACAGAGAGAGGGAGAAAGAGAGAGAGGGAACACAAGCAGGGGGAATGGGAGAGGGAAAAGCAGGCTCCCAGCTGAGCAGGAAGCCTGATGTGCAACTCGATCCCAGGACCCTGGAATCATGACCTGAGCCAAAGGCAGACGCTTAGAAACTGAGCCACCCAGGTGCCCCTGTTTATGATTTTGTAATCATAACAACAGTTGACACAAACTAAGTGTGTATGAAGAAGAGACTGGTTGAATAATCACGGGGTGGAAAAATACTCAGCCATTAAATTTAGAGAAAAGCAAACCATGCCAAAGCCCTTTTGGGTCTAGGAGGGGCTTCCAAAACTACTCCCTCCCTCAGACCTTTGGGGACTCTTGATCACACTTTCATTTACCATTAAGGGCATCTGTTCAAGAAGCTCTTCTAGTTTTGAAGATCTGCCAATGTATGTGGGACTTCTAAAGCTGGGAGGAGCTGTTTATGTGCACAGGGTTCAATCTGCAATGTTTATACGGATATTCAGTGTATTAAAATTACACATTTAAAAATGAAAACCCGATTCTCCTTAATCTTTAAAAGTAACTTGGAAGCTTTTTTTCTTTCTATTAATAAACCTAACGACATAACACAAAGAGTAAACAGTCAAGAATCATATTTTTAATATATACAATGGAATATTATGCAGCCATCAAAAGGAATGAGATCTTGCCATCTGCAATGACGTGGATGGAACTGGAGGGTGTTATGCTGAGTGAAATAAGTCAATCAGAGAAAGACATGTATCATATGACCTCACTGATATGAGGAATCCTTAATCTCAGGAAACAAACTGAGGGTTGCTGGAGTGGGGGATGGGGTGGGAGGGATGGGGTGGCTGGGTGATAGACACTGGGGAGGGTATGTGCTATGGTGAGTGCTGTGAATTGTGCAAGACTGTTGAATCACAGATCTGTACCTCTGAAACAAATAATGCAATATATGTTAAGAAAGAAAAAAAAAGAAGATAGCAGGAGGAGAAGAATGAAGGGGGGGGAATCGGAGGGGGAGACGAACCATGAGAGACGATGGACTCTGAAAAACAAACTGAGGGTTCTAGAGGGGAGGGGGGTGGGAGGATGGGTTAGCCTGGTGATGGGTATTAAAGAGGGCACGTATTGAATGGAGCACTGGGTGTTATGCACAAACAATGAATCATGGAACACTACATCAAAAACTAATGATGTGGGGGGTATAGCTCAGTGGTAGAGCATTTGACTGCAAAAACTAATGATGTAATGTATGGTGATTAACATAACAATAAAAAATGGGAAAAAAAAGAATCATATTTTTAAAGACCAACAAACGACAGGGGAGAATAAGCTGTGTTAAGGAAAAAAGACGGGGCATAATATATGTATGGTACATTTTGATACACACATACACTCCAAAATGTCATGTAGGGAGATGAATGGATGACATTCCATTTTTTTATTTCTATATTTTTTTGGAATTGTTTGAATCTTGAAAATTGTGTGGGTGTTGCTTTTATAATTATAAAACAAGCCCTTTTCATTTTAAACGAAATTAAGCAGAAATTAGAATGATGTTACCCAATTTCCTTTTTCAAAATTGTTTTTGGCAATGGAATTCCTTTAAATGAAATTTTACATGGGAAATGAATATTTGAACAAATAAAAAAGTGGATCTGTTGAGTAGTAGTGGCAGATGCGGGCTTCACCTGCCAGCTCTCTGTCCTGCCCCCCACCTGACTTTTCTCTTCTCCCTCCCCTCCCCGCCCCCCACCAGCACCCAGCACCTGAGACACTCCCAAAGAACCCCAAGGCATCATGGGACTGAATTTAAAAACTTGTATTTTAGATGACGATTCATTGGTATAGCAAGCCTTTCATGGAATACTCATATGTATTCAAAGTAAATTATCAAAGAATTTTTAACATAAGATCCCATTTTTTAATTATTATGTTAATTACCATACATTACATCATTAGTTTTTGATGTAGTGTTCCATGATTCATTCTCTGCGTATAACACCCAGTGCTCCATGCAGAACGTGCCCTCTTTTTTTTATTCTGCTTTTTCTTTTTTCCTTTTTTATTATTATGTTATGTTAATCACCATACATTACATCATTAGTTTTTGATGTAGTGTTCCATGATTCACTGTTTGCATATAACACCCAGTGCTCCATGCAGAACGTGCCCTCTTTAACACCCACCACCAGGCTAACCCATCCCACCACTCCCTCCCCTCTAGAACCCTCACTTTGTTTCTCAGAGTCCATAGTCTCTCATGGTTCATCTCCCCCTCCAATTACCCCCCCCTTCATTCTTCCCCTCCTGCTATCTTTTTCTTCTTCTTTTTTTTTTTTTTTAACATACATTGTATTATTTGTTTCAGAGGTACAAATCTGTGATTCAACAGTCCTGCACAATTCACAGCACTCACCATGGCACATACCCTCCCCAATGTCTATCACCCAGCTGCCCCATCCCTTCCACCCCCCACCACTCCAGCAACCCTCAGTTTGTTTCCTGCGATTAAGGATTCCTCATATCAGTGAGGTCATATGATACATGTCTTTCTCTGATTGACTTATTTCACTCAGCATAACACCCTCTAGTTCTATCCACGTCCTTTCAAATGGCAAGATCTCATTCCTTTTGATGGCTGCATAATATTCCATTGTATATATATACCACCTCTTCTTTATCCATTCATCTGTCGATGGACATCTTAGCTCTTTCCACAGTTTGGCTATTGTGGACATTGCTGCTATAAACATCGGGGTGCACGTACCCCTTCGGGTCCCTACATTTGTATCTTCGGGGTAAATACCCAGTAGTGCAATTGCTGGATCATATGGTAGCTCTATTTTCAACTTTTTTTTTTTTTTTTAAAGATTTTATTTATTTATTTGAGACAGAGAGAATGAGAGAGAGAGAGCACATGAGAGGGGGGAGGGTCAGAGGGAGAAGCAGGCTCCCTGCCGAGCAGGGAGCCTGATGCGGGACTCGATCCAGGGTCTCCAGGATCATGACCTGAGCCGAAGGCAGTCGCTTAACCAACTGAGCCACCCAGGCGCCCTATTTTCAACTTTTTGAGGAACCTCCATACTGTTTTCCAGAGTGGCTGCACCAGCTTGCATTCCCACCAACAGCGTAGGAGGGTTCCCCTTTCTCCGCATCCCCATCAACATCTGTCATTTCCTGACTTGTTAATTTTAGCCATTCTGACTGGTGTGAGGTGATATCTCATTGAGGATTTGATTTGGATTTCCCTGATGCCGAGTGATGTTGAGCACTTTTTCATGTGTCTGTTGGCCATTTGCATGTCTTCTTTGGAAAAATGTCTGTTCATGTCTTCTGCCCATTTCTTGATTGGATTCTTTGTTCTTTGGGTGTGGAGTTTGGTGAGTTCTTTATAGATTTTGGATACTAGCCCTTTATCTGATATGTCATTTGCAAATATCTTCTCCCATTCTGTCAGTTGTCTTTTGGTTTTGTTGACTGTTTCTTTTGCTGTGCAAAAGCTTTTTATCTTGATGAAGTCCCAATAGTTCATTTTTGCCCTTGCTTCCCTTGCATTTGGCGATGTTTCTAGGAAGAAGTTGCTGCGGCTGAGGTCAAAGAGGTTGCTGCCTGTGTTCTCCTTTAGGATTTTGATGGACTCCTGTCTCACATTGAGGTCTTTCAACCATTTGGAGTCTATTTTTGTGTGTGGTGTAAGGAAATGGTCCAGTTTCATACTTCTGCATGTGGCTGTCCAATTTTCCCAACACCATCTGTTGAAGAGACTTTTTCCATTGGACATTCTTTCCTGCTTTGTCGAAGATTAGTTGACCATAGAGTTGAGGGTCCATTTCTGGGCTTTCTATTCTGTTCCATTGATCTATGTGTCTGTTTTTGTGCCAGTACCATACTGTCTTGATGATGACAGCTTTGCAATAGAACTGGAAGTCCGGAATTGTGATGCTGCCAGCTTTGCTTTGCTTTTTCAACATTCCTCTGGCTATTCGGGGTCTTTTCTGGTTCCATACAAATTTTAGGGTTATTTGTTCTATTTCTTTGAAAAAAGTGGATGGTATTTTGATGGGGATTGCATTGAATGTGTAGATTGCTCTAGGTAGCATTGACATCTTCACAATATTTGTTCTTCCAATCCATGAGCATGGAACGTTTTTCCATTTCTTTGTGTCTTCCTCAATTTCTTTCATGAGTATTTTATAGTTTTCTGAGTACAGATCCTTTGCCTCTTTGGTTAGATTTATTCCTAGGTATCTTATGGTTTTGGGTGAAATTGTAAATGGGATCGACTCCTTAATTTCTCTTTCTTCTGTCTTGTTGGTGTATAGGAATGCCACTAATTTCTGTGCATTGATTTTATATCCTGCCACTTTACTGAATTCCTGTATGAGTTCTAGCAGTTTTGGGGTGGAGTCTTTTGGGTTTTCCACAGAAAGTATCATATCATCTGCAAAGAGTGAGAGTTTGACTTCTTCTTTGCCGATTTGGATGCCTTTGATTTCTTTTTGTTGTCTGATTGCTGTGGCTAGGACTTCTAATACTCTGTTGAATAGCAGTGGTGATAGTGGACATCCCTGCCGTGTTCCTGACCTTAGGGGGAAAGCTCTCAGTTTTTCCCCATTGAGAATGATATTCGCTGTAGGTTTTTCATAGATGGCTTCTATGATATTGAGGTATGTACCCTCTATGCCTATACTCTGAAGAGTTTTGATCAAGAAAGGATGCTGTACTTTGTCAAATGCTTTTTCTGCATCTATTGAGAGGATCATCTTTTTCTTTCTTTTATTAATGTATTGTATCATGTTGATTGATTTGTGGATGTTGAACCAAACTTGCAGCCCAGAGATAAATCCCACTTGTTTGTGGTGAATAATCCTTTTAATGTACTGTTGGATCCTATTGGCTAGTATTTTGGTGAGCATTTTTGCATCCATGTTCATCAGGGATATTGGTCTGTAATTCTCCTTTTTGATGGGGTCTTTGTCTGGTTTTGGGATCAAGGTAATGCTGGCCTCATAAAATGAGTTTGGAAGTTTTCGTTCCATTTCTATTTTTCGGAACAGTTTCAGAAGAATGGGTATTAATTCTTCTTGAAATGTTTGGTAGAATTCCCCTGGGAAGCCATCTGGCCCTGGGCTTTTGTTTCTTGGGAGATTTTTGATGACTGCTTCAATTTCCTTAGAGGTTATAGGTCTGTTCGGGTTTTCTATTTCTTCCTGGTTCAGTTTTGGTAGTTGATATATCTCTAGGAATGCATCCATTTCTTCCAGGTTATCCAATTTGCTGGTATAGAGTTGCTCATAATATGTTCTTATAATTGTTCGTATTTCTTTGGTGTTGGTTGTGATCTCTCCTCTTTCATTCATGATTTTGTTGATTTGGGTCATTTCTCTTTTCTTTTTGATAAGTCTGGCCAGGGGTTTATCAATCTTGTTAATTCTTTCAAAGAACCAGCTCCTAGTTTCGTTGATCTGTTCTACTGTTCTTTTGGTTTCTATTTCATTGATTTCTGCTCTGATCTTTATGATTTCTCTTCTCCTGCTGGGTTTAAGCTTTATTTACTTCTTTTTCCAATTCCTTTAGGTATAGGATTAGGTTGTGTACTTGAGACCTTTCTTGTTTCTTGAGAAAGGCTTGTATTGCTATATACTTTCCTCTTAGGACTGCCTTTGCTGTATCCCAAGATTTTTAACAGTTGTGTTTTCATTTTCATTGGTTTCCATGAATTTTTTAAATTCTTCTTTAATTTCCGGGTTGACCCATTCATTCTTTAGTAGGATGCTCTTTAGCCTCCATGTATTTGAGTTCTTTCCAACTTTCCTCTTGTGATTGAGTTCTAGTTTCAAAGCACTGTGGTCTGAAAATAGGCAGGGAATGATCCTAATCTTTTGTTACTGGTGAGACCTGATTTGTGACCTAGGATGTGATCTATTCTGGAGAATGTGCCATGGGCACTAGAGAAGAATGTGTATTCTGTTGCTTTGGGATGGAATGTTCTGAATATGTCTGTGAAGTCCATTTGGTCCAGTGTGTCATTTAAAGTCTTTATTTCCTTGTTGATCTTTTGCTTAGATGATCTGTCCATTTCAGTGAGGGGGGTGTTAAAGTCCCCCACTATTATTGTATTGTTGTCAATGTGTTTCTTTGCTTTTGTTATTAATTGTGTTATATAATTGGCTGCTCCCATGTTAGGGGCATAGATATTTACAATTGTTACATCTTCTTGTTGGATAGACCCTTTAAGTAGGATATAGTGTCCTTCCTCATCTCTTATTACAGTCTTTGGTTTAAAATCTAATTTGTCTGATATAAGGATTGCCACCCCAGCTTTCTTTTGGTGTCCATTAGCGTGGTAAATGGTTTTCCACCCCCTCACTTTCAATCTGGGGGTGTCTTTGGGTCTAAAATGAGTCTCTTGCAGACAGCATATCGATGGGTCTTGTTTTTTAATCCAATCTGATAGCCTGTGTCTTTTGATTGGGGCATTTAGCCCGTTTACGTTCAGGGTAACTATTGAAAGATATGAATTTAGTGCCATTGTATTGCCTGTAAAGTGACTGTTACTGTATATTGTTTGTGTTCCTTTCTGGTCTATGTTGCTTTTAGGCTCTCTGTTTGCTTAGAGGACCCCTTTCAAGATTTCTTGTAGGGCTGGTTTCATGTTTGCAAATTCCTTTAGTTTTTGTTTTTCCTGGAAGCTTTTTATCTCTCCTTCTATTTTCAGTGACAGCCTATCTGCATATAGTATTCTTGGCTTCATATTTTTCTCATTTAGTGCTCTGAATATATCATGCCAGTCCTTTCTGGCCTGCGAGGTCTCTGTGGATAGGTCTGTTGCCCATCTAATGTTTCTACCATTGTAGTTTACAGATCTCTTCTCCTGAGCTGCTTTCAGGATTTTCTCTTTGTCTCTGAGACTCGTAAGTTTTACTATTAGATGTTGGGGTGTTGACCTATTTTTATTGATTTTGAGAGGGGTTCTCTGTGCCTCATGGATTTTGATGCCTGTTTCCTTCCCCAAATTAGGAAAGTTCTCTGCTATAATTTGCTCCAATATACCTTCTGCCCCCCTCTCTCTTTCTTCTTCTTCTGGGATCCCAATTATTCTAATGTTGTTTCATCTTATGGTATCGCTTATCTCTCTAATTCTGCCCTCGTGATCCAGTAGTTGTTTATCTCTCTTTTTCCCAGCTTCTTTATTTTCCATCATTTGGTCTTCTATATCACTGATTCACTCTTCTGCCTCATTTATCCTAGCAGTTAGTGTCCCCATTTTTTATTGCACCTCATTAATAGCCTTTTTTATTTTGACTTGATTAGATTTTAGTTCTTTTATTTCTCCAGAAAGTGTTTCTCTAATAACTTTCATGCTTTTTTCAAGCCCAGGTAGTATCTTTAAAATCATCATTCTGAACTCTAGTTCTGACATCTTACTAATGCCTGTATTGATTAGGTCCCTGGCAGTCGGTACTACCTCTTGTTCTTTTTGTTGAGGTGATTTTTTTTCCGTCTTGTCATTTTGTCCAGAGGAGAATAGATGAATGAGAGAATAAAATGCTAACAGGGTAACAACATCCCCAGAAAATATACTCTAAACAAACCAGAAAAGACCTGAAACCTAGGGAAAAGAAAGAGAAACGATGAAAAAAGAAAAAAGAAAAAGAAAAAGAAAAAGCTAGAAACAAACAAAAACAAAACAAAACCAAAAAGCAGAATATGATCAAATATGATCAGGCTGGTGCATAGATCAGTGCCACACACTAGATTTTGGGCGTATTTTGGTCTGTTAGAAGAAAGTGCCTCCCAAAATTTTAAAGAAAGAAAAACTTATATATGTACAAAAATAAGGGTTAATACAATGAAGGGATGGAATATGACTGAGAAGATGAAAATTATAAAAAATTTTAATAAAAGGAATTGATAAGAAGTTGTTTGAAAAAAGAAAGAAGAGGATTTAAAAAAAAAAAAATGGAGAGAATGTGATCAGGCAAGAGAGTAGAACACAGCCATACACTAGAGATTTAGGGTATATTTTGATCTGTTAGAAGAAACTGTATCTCAAAATTTTAAAGAGAGAACAACTTATATATATATATATATATATGCCAAAAATAAGGGTAACTACTATGAAGGGATAGAATATGACTCTAAAAATGAAAAATAAAAATATTTTTTAAAAAAGGGATTGATAAGATGTTGGTTGAAAAAGGGAAAAAGAAAAATTTAAAAAAAAAATGAACTTTGAAAGACTAAAGAATCATGGTAAAAAAGCCATGGATTCTGTGTGCAGTATTCCCCTAGTGCTGGAGTTCCGCTGATCTCATTGATCGGTAAACTTGGTCTTGGCTGGCTGTTCTCGCTGATCTTCTGGGGGAGGGGCCTGTTGCCGTGGTTCCCAAATGTCTTTGCCGGAGGCGGAATTGCCCCGCCCTTGCCGGTCCGGGCTAAGTGATCTGCTCGGGTTTGCTCTGGGGAGCTTTTGTTCCCTGCAAGCTTTCCATACAGCTTTGGAGGCGGAGAGTGAAGATGGCGGCCTCCCAGTCTCCGCCCCGGAGAAGCCAAGAACTCGGGGCCCCGCTCCTCAGTGAGCCCCCAGAGAAAAGCCATCAGTCACTCCCGTCTCCCCAGTCTCCGGCCACACTCCGTGCTCACCGGGCCTGTGACCGAGCGTTTCTATCTCTGGCACCCAACCCCGTGTGGAGTCTCCAAACCCAGCAGATCCCCGCGGTGCGCTCCTGTGCAGCTCCTCCCGGGGGAGGAGGGGGAGTCTCCCCGGATCTGCCGCTTGTTGGGTCCCTGCTGGAGGAGCAGTGGCCCGACTGTGCCGCGGATCATGGTTTATGGCAACCCGGAGCTGAGAGCCCGCGCCTGGGCTCCGTCTCTGCAGCCAGCTTCCCCGCTCCGATACCTGGGAGCTCTGCCGCACTCAGGCACCCCCGGTCTTTCTGTGACCCCGAGGGTCCTGAGACCACACTGTCCCACGAGGTTTCCACCCCCTGCTTAGCCACCGGAGTGACGTCCCTCAGCAGAGCAGACTTCTAAAAGTTCCGATTTTGTGCTCCGCGGCTCTATCACTTGCCAGAAGCGGCCGACGGAGGCCCCTCCCCGCCGTCTATCCTCCCGAATATCGCCTCGGATTCACTTCTCCGCACGTCCTACCTTCCAGAAAGTGGTCGCGTTTCTGTTCAGAGAGTTGCTGCTATTCTTTTCTTCGATCTCCTGTTGAGTTTGTAGGTATTCAGAATGGTTTGATCCCCATCCAGCTGAATTCCTGAGACCAGACGAAATCCAGGTCTCCTACTCCTCTGCCATCTTGCTCTGCTCCAAGATCCCATTTTTTGAAACTCCGTGCATTTTATAGAATTAGCTATACATCTGAATAAACACACAGGCACTGACTAGTGGAAAGAAATAGCCAGAGTGTAAAATCTTGTTATATCTGAACATAGAACCAAGGCTGCCTTTTATTTTCGTATTTTTGCTCATCTGTATTTTCTAATTTTCCTAAGATGAGCATGTATCGCTTTTATAATAAGCAAAAAAAAAAAAAGCCCTTTTTTTCAAGGTGAGTAGGAGTTGAGAGAATGATTTATTTTAGATGCAGTCTAGTGTTATTTTTCTGCCAGTAAGAGATCCAGGTGATATTTGAGAATTATGGCTTGAGGTCTAATTACTTTTTTTAAAAAATGCAGCACTACTTTATTCGGGCATATTTTATATACAATAAAATCCTCAGATCCTAAGCGTATAACTGGATGAATGCTGCCACATATATATTCCTGTGAATGTATTACTTGTTGTTGGTGTTGTTGCTCTCTTCAACTTTTACACCTAATTCTGGATTCTGCCTAATTTTTTTTTTACTGAGGTATAACTGACTTACAAGAAACTATCCATATTTAAAATATACAATTTGGTCAGTTTTAATGTGGGAAGAAAGTCAGGTATTCTTGGGTTTCAATTCTGGATCTGGATCTTTCCAGAAAATTAGGTAAATTATTTAATCTCCCTGACCCCACTTTTCTTACCTGTGACTCATATTTTCATGATTTCACAGGGTTTTTCAGAGGACTAAGTCGTGTAGAGCCACGCAGCATAGCCCCCAGCCTACACTAGGTTATCTAAGAAATAATGGCTGTTGTGGATCCTGTCTTTTTCCAGATAGGAAGCCCGAGACACAGGGAGGTTAGAAATGTGCTTAAGGTCACACAACGGGGCAGAGAATACAGCTCCCTGTGTGACTTGAGTCTTCCTGTTGGGAACCTTTAAAGATGTCTTTTCCCAAGGGGATCCCCAAACTGTGAGAAGGGCCGTCTGGTGGCCAAGGAGTGGAGAACCAGCAGCTCTCCAGCCCTCTGGCTGCCTTGCCCGGAACCCTGGCCGCAGAAAGAGTGATGATGCCCAAGGCACCATGTTGCCTCTGGCAAATCACCCACCTTGCAAGCCTCAGTTTTCTCACCTGTGAAAGGGAGAAATGAGATCTATAATGACAACATTTGGAGTCTCTTGTGCATCATATGAATTAACAGCTGACATCAATTTTGAAAGCTCTGCAAAAGTGACCCAATGGTTCAGCGTTAAGTTCTTTGAGAGAATAGAGTGTCAGAATTTTACAGCAGAAAGGACCTTGAGAATCATCATGTGCTAGGTTTCCCGCCCCCCAGGGATGGGGTAATAATCATGTTAATGAACAAAATACTTCTCAAGGTGTCAAGGGCCTACTTGGTGCACTACTGGCAGTTTTCCAGATACCATTCCATCTATTCTTCACCACAACCAGCTAGATAGACAGTACCAACTCCACTTTACAGATGAGGAAATAAAATCCAAGAGAGTTTAATTGTCCAAAGTCACATGGCTGAGAATCTTCTAGTGCAAGGCGTGTGCTTCTATAACAGGATTCCTCAGAGTCTTTCAGAAAATAAAGGAAAAAGAAACACTTCCTAGCTCATTTCATGAGTCCAGTAAGACCTTGATACCAAACCTGTTAGGAACACTACAAAAAAAAAAAAAAGTGAAAATTAGAGACCAATATTATCCATGAACATAGGCACAAAAATTCTCAAAGAATATATAAAAATAATACATCACCACTGAGTGAGGTTTATTCTAGCAGTACAAGGGGTTTTCAACATTTAAAAAAAAAATGAATTCCCCACATTAAAAAAAAAGAAAAATCATGTGATGATCACTTCAAAATGTACAGAAAAATCACTTGATGAATTCAACACCAATGCATGACTTTTTAAAAAAGTAACTATAACCTCAAAATAAAATAGAACATCCTCAATCTGATAAAGGGCAATATAACAAAAAAATTTACAAATAACAAAATTTTTAATAGTACTAAATTAAATACTTTCCATTGAAGAGTAGGACCAAAGCAAGGATCTGATCTACTTATAAATATTGCATTGGCTATCATAGCCAGAATAATAAGGCAAGATAAATACATAAAAGGCATACATACAGATCAGAAAGAAAGAAATAGAGCTGTCTTTGTTCCCAGATATTGTGACTTTTAATCCTAAGGAATCTATAAAGACAACACTAGAATTACTAAGTGAATTTAACAAGGATTCAAGATACCCAATATAATCAATATACCAAAAAATGTAATTCTATATACTAGTGACAAACAAATGGAAAATGGAATTAAAGAAATATCATTTATAATAGCATCCAAATGCTTAAAATACTTACGGATAACATTTACAAAATATATGCAAGACATCTATATTGAAAACTACCGGAGAATATAAAGAGAAATCAAAGAGAGCCTAAATATTAGTGGAAAGCCATACCATGTTTGTGGAAAAGAAGGTTAAACACCACTTCTGTCCAAACTTATCTATGAAATTCAGTGAAATACAGCCAAAATTACATTTGGCTTTGTTATAGAAATTGACAAGCTAGTTGTAATTTATTTGAAAATGCAAAGGACCTATAATAATCAAAACAATTATGATAAAAGATCAAAGTTAATCAGTACCGGATTTCAGAATTTACTATAAAACTACAGAAATCAAGAGGTTCCATTGGCAGAGTCAAATATATCAGTGAAATACAACAGAGAGTCAGAAATAGACCCATCCGTGTATGGTCAGTCGACTTTGGTTAAGGTAATTCAGTGGAGAAAGGTAAGCCTTTCAACAAACGGTACTGGCTTGATGGGTATCCAGAAGCCTCAACTCCTACCTTACACCATACACAAAAATTAATTCAAGATGAAGCATTAAATAAAAACTAAATGATGATTATAGAGTCTTAAAGAGAAAACAGGAGACAATCTTTCCAACCCTGCTACTGTTAAAAAGAAAACCATAGGCTCAAAATGCAATCACTCATGCTAGGCCACATCACCAAACTGAGGATTAACATCTAACCTAATTACAATTTCAACCTCCCCAGAAATGTAGTCTTAACTGCTCTGTCAGGAATCTTCTGTTGAGCTCCAATAAGGTAGTCTGTTACATGGCATTCTTCATGCCCCCAGAGAAGATGAGGTCATCCATCTAATAATACCCTTTTGTCCCCAAAGGATGACCTCACCTAAAATAATCCTTTTTTCTGTTTATGACTTTTTTGTCCTGACTTTAAAAACCTTTCCCTTTCTGTAACCCTTTGGAGCTACTTGCTACTTGTTAGATGCTGTCCAATTCATGAATCATTTAATAAAGCCAATTAGATCTTCAAAGTTACTCAGTTGAATTTTGTTTTTTAACAGTGCAAAGTCTGACTAAAGAGGACAGAAAAATCACTAATCACCCCTGGAAGGAAGAAGGAAGGAAGGAAGGAAGGGAGGGAGGGAGGAAGGAAGGAAGGAAGGAAGAAAGGAAGGAAGGAAAGAAGGAAGGAAGGAAACAAAAGGAAGAAGGAACGAAGGGAAAACTGCTAAACTGAACTTCAAACTGAAAACTTCTGCTCTTTAGAAAACACTGCTAAGAAACTGAAAAGCAATGCCACATAATGTAGAAAATACATACATCTGACAAATGACTTGTATCCAAAATATAAAAGTAACTGTTTCAAGTCAATAATAAAAATGGGCAAACAACTTGAATAGTGACTCCTCAAAAACATATACAAATGGCCAATAAGCACCTGGAATGATGCTCAACATCATTAACCATTAAAGAATTACACATTCAACCCAAAGTGTGATACAATATCACACACATTAAAATGGCTAAAAGTAAAACAAAAAAAGAAAGAAAAGAGAAAAGGAAAACCTTAATCACTAGTGAGTATTGGAAAACTGGAATTCTCATACTGGGGGGTGTAAAATTGAGTAACTGCTTTGGAAGGCAGTTTGTCAGTTTCTTATAAAGTTAAACTTGTATCTACCCTGATGACCCATCAGTTTCACTTCTAGAAATTTACCCGAGACAAATAAAAGCATTTGTCCACACCAAGACTTGTTCACAAGTGCTCCTGCAATCTTATACACCATAGCAGGTGTGAAACTGGAAACAGCCCAAATGTCTATCAACAGCAGTGGATAAGCTCTTACATTTCTACATGTGAGTGCCATTTAACAATAAAAAGAAACGAATTACTGATACATATAAAAGCATGGATGAATATCGAAACACTTTGTTGTGCCAGAGAAGGCCAACGCAGAAGAATACATATTGCTCACTCCATTTACATAAAGTTCTGGGAGAGACAAAACTGAGCTCTGGTAAGAGAAACCAGATCAGAGATTGCCTGGGGTGGAAGGAACAAGTCCAAAATAGAGTCATTTGCCCCCTACAGAGCAAAACCGAGGTTTAATTGCAATTTCAACCTATCCCAGGAATGTGACCATTTAACCATCAATCCGAAATTTCCTGGCCTGCACCTAGTGAAGTAATCTGCATAAAAACTACATTAAAAAGCTACATAATCTACACATCTACATAATTTACACAAAATCTACATAATTAATCTACATAATCTACATTAAAAATCTAATAATCCACATTAAACAAAAACCCTGCCTTTCCCTTCTCCCCAAGACATATAACAATCCTTTCTTTTCTCTTGCTAATAGACGCTTGATCCACCCTCCTCCCTATAAAAACCTTTCATTTTGTACAACTCGGAGCATCTCTCTACTTGCTATATGGGATGCTGCTTAATAAAGCCAGTTAGATCTTCAGATTTACTCACAGTACAAAAGGCTGCAAGGAAACTTTCTGGGGTAAGGCAAATGTTCTGTATTTTGATTGGGACGATGGTTCCATGGGTATATACATTTGTCAGAATTCATCAAGATGTACACTTAAATTGCATCCATTTTATTATTTGTCAATAGGTTGTACACCAATAAATTTGATTTAAAAAAATAAAAGTTTCCCAGGTATTTCTTAGGTCGATTGAAGGATGAGCACCACTCATCTCTGCCAGATTGCTTCCGTCTCCTTTATCTTTTCATGGCAGTTCAGATGACACCTGGCACACGATAAGTACTCCATACACAGACTGAAAGAAGGTGGGGTGGCCGAGGCAAATCACTGGAAGAAAGAAGGGAGGAGCAGGGTCCCAAGTCAGAGCAGAAGTAGACAAGATCCGCTCTGTACTACAAACCTCTTCCACCACCAGGTGGCATCAGAGAGCACGAGAGATGCTATTCCTAATCTATCCAGCAGATGGCAGCAGGTCCACATCAACCTCTAAGGACACCAAATTGAATTTTCAAGATCTTTTGTGCCCTGGGCGTCTCCTCAGGATTTCTGTCCTCCAATTGCCGCTATCTCTGACAGGCAGAAAAGGGAGACTTACTGGGGAGAGGATGGGAACACACCCGTGAGCCCCACGTATGCCAGGCACTGTTCTCCACACTTTGTAGGCAGGATCTCCTACCGCCTCAACCCTGCATCGAGGACACCAGTTTCTTTATCCTGCAGACAGGCAAATAGATCCCAGAAAGGGACACTATGGTCCTCAGCACCGAGCTAGATGTGGTAGAGATGGGGTTCGAGCCAGACTTTTCTCTCCAGCCAACACTGTCCAAGCCTGTAGGACAGAATGATTGATGCAGAGTTGAGCAAGAGTAGCTGATACTTCTTGAGTGCTCATGGAAGGAACGTTCCATTAATTCATTGAATCGGTGCAACCAGGCGAGGCAGGGACTATTTCTATTCCCCTTTGAAAGCCAGGTGGTGAAACTGAGGTACTGAGAGAGACGAGCTTGCAAAGTCTGCACCGTTAGTAAAAGTGGGGGCCGGTGTTGGAACCTCAGACCCTTAACCAGCGGACTATTCACTACGTGGCTATTTTATCAAACCCTGTGGGGCTGCGGAGGAGGCTTCTGGCTGCAGAGGGCTTATCAGTCCTGCTCCTTCCAAACACCCAGACGCGACTAAGAATGGCTTCTTCCTCCACCATGTCGTTCCATAGGGGCCAGGGGGGCATTCAGGGGCTCACTGCTGTCTCTGCCTGGGTCCCCAGCTCTTAGGAGTCTTCTAAGACCCAGGGCTGTCCCTCCGTCTAGCCAGCCAGCCCTTACTGAGTACCTACTGAGTGCCACACATAAACTATGGCAACAGGGCCTGCCTGCCAAGAGCTCTTGTATTGGGGGTAAGATCATTTGCAAGTACAGGAAAAAATAAAACCACAGAGACAGAATTCTGTGGGTGACTAATCAGCATGTGGGTAGCAGAGAATTTTTGCTTAGTCAGGGAGGATTTCCGGGAGGGGGGGTTCCTGCCCTTGACCCTCCAGAGTGCATAGGGTTTGAGGAGATGGAGGAAGGACAGCATACAGCCTTGGCAAGAGTGAGGAGCTTTGAAGAGAATAGAGACACTGGCTAGATCAGATGGAGGGTCCCGTGGGGAATGGCTGGACCGGTGGGTTAGGGACAGATCCTGGAGGGTCCTGAGGGCCCGGAAGAGGGCCTTTCACTGTATTTGATAAAATAATGTTTATGATGGCTCAGGAGTGTATAGGAGGGCGTGGCAAGATAAAGTCAGCTCCAGGGAAGATTCGTGTGGGCCAGCTGAGCAGAACAGAAGGGGACTGAAGAGCCTGCAGGGGAGGGAGAAAGGGAGCCTGGTCGTGTGGCATAGGGGGCAGGCATCATAGATGAAGACATCTAAACCCCACAAGAGCCTGGAAGACCTGTGCCACTATCTCTGTTTTATAGATGACGAAAACAAGACCTGTGTGTTTAAGGAAGCTCCCCAGGGTTACCCTGTCTAAGCCCAGCAGAGCCAGGGTTTCAACTCACACAGACTGACACCGAAGTGTGCGTTCGTAACCATAATGCTATATTGCCTTCACATTGCTGATGCAGCCCAAGGCAGGCTGGCTAAGTTGGAGAGATCGTTCCCCTTGGCGGGGATATCTAGCAGGGCTGAGGGGACAGGGCCGATGAAAGCATTAGCACTGGTCCCATAAAGATGCCCCTAGGGCTCAAGATCTTCAGTGTCCCCAAACCAATTGTTGAAGATACATACCTGGAATTTTAGACATGTGGAGAGCTGATGGTCAGCTCTCTGGTCATACCTGGCTTGTGAACATAGAGGCTATAGCAGAAACAGGTACTCGGGGGTGTCTATTCTTTGAGGCTGATGGAAGTCAGGGTGGCCTCCAAGAGACAGAAGCTTTCGGAGAAATGAATCCAGCACTGCCAATGCTAAACATCTGTATCACCCGTTCCCGGCGCGGGAGGAGATGACCGCCACCCACCCCACCTGGGGTCCAAGTGCACCTGAAGTCCGGGGGGTAGAGTGGGCAGGAAGCACTCCTCAAAGCACATGGGAACTTCTCCCCCCAGCTCCTTGGATTCAGCTGGAGATGCGGACTACAGATTGTGTTTGTTCATCTGTCCTGGCCAAGCCCCAGTGGTATTTCTGCAAAACAGAGTCCTGTCTGGAGTGACAATGGCCATGGCATACAGGTGGTAGGCAGCAAGCCTCCCGTGGCATTTGCCAGTGTGGTCATGCACGTTGGAAGCACTACAGGAGGGGATGGGAGTGGGTACAGGGGGAGAGGGATGGCGGCACTGGGTCCCCACGGGAGGAAACTGGAATGAAGCTGGTGGCAAAGAAGCATTTGTAGCTCATGGGAATTTGGGGCAAACGGTCACACACACACCGTTTTGTACTCTAGTTTTCAGAGTTCCAGAAGCCCTCTGAGATTTCAGAAGAATCCAACACCCGTCAGGGCTGTGGTCAGCAGCCCCCTGAGGTTACCTTGTCTTGACTCTCTGCCATAACTCGAGACCCCATCCCACACAGAGGACAGAAGTGTCACCACCTCCCAGGGTTAGGATCCCCAAGATGTGACTTTCTCCATGTGGCTTTTTTCACTTTTCAGGCTGAACGGCTGCTCTGAGCTTTCCCTCCATCCCCTCTGGCCGCTTCTCCCACCAGCCACTTCCCCCTGGCATGCCCCACTCCACAGCTCCCTCCAGAGGGCTCAGTCACGTGCTCCACACAGGTGTCCCAGGAGGCTCCATGCAGGAGAGAAGGGCAAATGCACAATAAATATCAGGGTCCATTCTTAGGCCAGTCTCAACTTAAACCCCACCTGCCCCCACATCATGGGCTTCATCCTCAGAACTGAGTCCCTTCCTCCACCTCTGCTTTGTTCCTTCCCTTGGGTCCCCCAGTCCTTACACCCACCAACGGAACCGAAATGCCTCTCTAGTAAAAGTTGTCTCCAGCCAGCAAGTTCCCTTTCCACATTCTTGCATCAAGAAATGAGCTCTTCCTTTCCAGCCCTTCCCTTCCTGATGAGGCCTGGAGATCTGGGACGCAGGACAGCGGGGGTCTGAGAGTGTTTTCCCAGTGCAGAAGCAGCCTTATTTCTTCAGCCGTCAGCTGGGGGATGCTGGTGGTTTTTCTGTACTACTTCTTTTTTCTTTTGGGTCACTGCACACACATCTTCAAAGACACAGGTCTCACTACTCTTCTACTGTTGCTTGGCCCCTGATCACACCTCATGTACCCCTCTGGACAGGGCCACAAGGAACCCCAGCAGAAGGAGGAGGAAGGCAGAGGAGGAAAGACACAAAAAGAGACTGAATATAGAAGCTCAGGGGCCAGGTGAGAGCTTGGTTGTGGGTCTGGCCTAGGGACCTCACACCTCTGGGTGCGGTACCTCCAGACATGCTTGCTGAGGGATAGACAATATCCACAGGACCTGGGAGTGATTTCCAGTTCTGATGATCTGAGATTTGCTTGTAAATCATGAAAGTGAGTCTGAGGTCAAAGAGATATCAGGCTTTCAGGAAATGGAGATTATGAACTTGACTTCTCCGTCCAAAAGGCTGATGTCACCTGGCGGAGACTCTCAGAAGTAAGCAGTCTAAATTGACCTCTTAGAGAATATGGTGGGAGAAGAAAGGAAAGAAAGAGAAAGAAAGAGAGACAGAGAGACAGAGAGAGAGAAAGAAAAAGAAAGAAAGAAAGAAGAAAGAAAGAAAGAAAGAAAGAAAGAAAGAAGAAAGAAAGAAAGAAAGAAAGAAAGAAAGAAAGAAAGAAAGAAAGAAAGAAAGAAAGAAAAAGAAGAAGAAAGAAAGAGAGAAAGAAAAAGAGAGAAGAAGGAGAAGGAAGAAAGGGAAAGGGGGAAGGGAAGGGAAGGAAAGGAAGGAAGGAAGGGAGGGAGGGAGGGAGGGAGGGAGGAAACACTCACTGACTATCGCTTATGTGCCAAGTAATATTCAGGGATCTACCATACATTATATCATGGCTTTTTTTTTTAATTGAGAAGTAATTCATACCATAAATATTCACCCTTATTCAGTGGTTTTAGTGTATTCACAAAGTTGTGCAACCATCACCACCATTTAACTCTAGAATATTTTCATCAATCCAAAAAATAACTCCATATCCATTAGCAGCCACTGTCCCCAGCCCCAGCCCCTGGAAACCACAAATCTACTTTCTGTCTGTACTGATTTACCTCTTCTGGACATTTCACATGGAATATGTGGCATTTTGTAATAGGTGTCTTTCACTTAGTGGAATGTTTTTCCAGATTCATCCATGTTGTAGTATGTTGCTACTTTATTCCTTTTAATGGCTGAATAATATCCTATTGTATGTATGTACCAACTTTTGTTGATCCCTTCAGCAGTTGATGAACGTTTGGGTTGTTTCTACTTTTTGGCTATTTTGAATCATGCGGCTAGGAACATTCGTGTACAAGTTTTTGTATGGACATATGTTCTCAATTTTCTTGGGTAGCTACCCAGAGTAGAATAGCAGGGTATTATGGCAACTCTATATCTGAGAAACTGCCAAACTCCTTTCTATAGTGGTTGCACGATTTTACACTCTCACCAGCATGTATGAGGGTTCTAATTTTTCCCTGTCCCCAACACTTGTAATTGCCCATCTTTTTTTATTATTGCCATCCTTGTGTGTATGGAGTAGTATATCACTGTGGTTATGATATGCCCTTTCCTAATAACTAATGATATTGAGCCTCCTTTTATGTGCTTATTGGACATTTGTATCTTTTCTTTTTATATCTTCTTTGAAGATCATGCTTTGCTAAGCAGTCCTACCAAACTCAGGCTTTAGAGAGTTTAATCCTTTTACATTTAATGTAATCACTAATAAAATAAAACTTAAACCTGCCATTTTGTCATTTGTTTTCTGTTAGTCTATGTCTTTCTTGTTCCTCTATTGCTCTATACCTTCTTTTGTGTTAGCTTTTTCTAATGCATTTTCAAATTCTCCTGTTTTTGTTTACTATACTTTTTAAAATTTATTTTCTTACTGCATGTTTTGGGAATTACAATTAACATCTTAATTTACAACAATCTAGTTTATATTAATGTCAACCAAATTTCAGTAGCATATAAAAAATTTTGTTTCCATATAACTTCATTCCTTAACCCCTGTGGTTTCAGGGGTTTTATTTGCTATTATTGTCACACAAATCACATCTTTATACATTGTATGTATATCAAAATGCATTTAGTGTTATTGCTTTATACAGCTGTCTTTTAAATCAGGAGAAAAATATAAATAAAAATACAAACACAAAAAAATGCAAAAAAAGAAAAATGTAAACAAAAATACATTCCCATTTGACACTCTTTATTTCTTTATGTGAATTCTATTTTTTGCCTAGTGTATTTTATTTCATCCTGAAGGGATGCACTTTAGTACTTTTTTAAAAAGATTTTATTTATTTATTTGAGAGAGAGAGAGCGCACAAGCTGGGAGAGGGGCCGAGAGAGAGGGAGAAGCAGACTCCCCAATGAACAAGGAGCCCAGTGCGGGACTATCCCAGGAGCTGGGATCATGACTTGGGCCGAAGGCAGACACTTAACCAACTGAGCCACCCAGGTGCCCCTCACTTTAGTACTTCTCGTAGAACAGATTTGCTAAGCAGCAAAATCTCTCAGTTTTTATGTTTGTGAGAACGACTTAATTTCTTCTTCACTTTTAAAAGATTGTTTTATCCAATATAGAGTTCTTGGTTGACAGTTTTTGCTTTCAGCTCTTTGAATAAATCAAGCCTCTGCCTCCTGGCCTATGTAGTTTTTGATGATAAATCAGCTGTTAATATTACTGAGTATCTTTTATATGTGATGAATTTCTCCTCTCTTGCTGCTTTCACATTGTCTCATTGTCTTTGGCTTTTGAAGGTTTGATTATGATGTGTCTTTGTGTAGATCTATTTACATTTATCCTACTTGAAGTTTGTTCAGCTTTTTAGATGTGTAGATTAATGCTTTTCATCAAATTTGGGGATTTTTAGGCCATTATATATGCAAGTATTCCTTCATCATCTTTCTCTCTCTTCTATCTCTCTGGGACTCCCATTCTGTGTATGTTGGTACAATTTTTGGTGACCTGTAAGTCTCAAATTTCTGTTCTTTTTTTTTTTTTCTTTTTTTTCCCTTCTATTCCTCAGACTGGATCATTTCAATAGACGTATCTTCAGGTTTCCTGATTCTTTCCCCTGCTTACTCAAATTTGATGTTGAACTCCTCTAGGAAATTTTTCATTTCTGTTGTACTTTTCAACTTCAGGTTTTCTATTTGGTTGTTTTTAATAACTCCTATATATTTATTAATAATCTCTATTTAGAGACACACCATTCTCATACTTTCCTTTAGTTCTTTAGATATGACTTCATTTAGTTTTTAAACATATTTAAAATACATTAATTTAACGTCTTTGTCTAGAAGTCCATCTGGACTTCTGCAAGGATAGTTTATATTGACTTTTTTTTCCACTGTGTATATGTCCTACATTCTTGTTTCTTTTCATGTCTTACAATTTTTTGTTGGCATCTGGACATTTTAAATAATACAATGTGGCAACTCTGAAAATCAGATTCTCCCCTCCCCCCAAGGTTTGTTGTTTCTTTTTTGTTTGTTTAGTGATCTTTCTGAACTAGTTCTATGAAGTCTGCATTTTTGTTATGCGTGACCACTGAAAACTCTTCTCAGTTAGCTTAGTTGTTAAATAGTGATTGGACAAAGATTTCCTTAGATGCCTGGAACCAATAAGTCTCCCAGTCTTTGCCAAAGGGCTCTGTGTGCTTTGGAGCATACCTTCAACTTCAGCTGGTGTTTACAATTCTACCTTAGCCTTCACCTCCTGCTTGTTTAGTATCTCAAGGTTAGCCAGAGGTGAGAGCTTAGGGTCTTTTAAGACTTCCCTGGCCTATGCACAGTGCTATGCATATGCATGCCTTCTCAATTCTTCATAGCTTTGTTAGGTGTTGATAATCCCATTCAATGATCTGCAAACTGAGGCCCAAATATGTTAAGTGACTTACATAAGCTCCCCTTCAAACAGTGAGGGACACAAGATTCAAACCCAAAGTCATGCTCTTTCTGCTCCCAAAGTCATGCTCTTTCTGCAAGACACCTTCAACTTCCACGGGTATCCCTCTTCCATGCTCACTGGTAATCCTGGCTTTAACCCAGCATAGAAGCCTTCTACACCAAGTTTGAGATTGAAAGGTCAGCTCATGGGAGTTGGCAAGCACCTGGGGTTAGAGACTTAGAGTCAAAGCTAATTCTAAGGAATCTCAAGAATGGAGGAAGGAAGGCTCACCCCATGCGTGATAAGCCAAAACTGCCTGTGCATTCTTGGGCCTGGGGGGAAACTTCAAGACCATCACAACTGACTCTAGGCCATTTTAAAAGCTGTCTTTTGCTGGGCCCCACTACGGGTACCTGGTCCCCTGACAAGCACTTAGACTATAGTAGGTCTATGAAACAGCAAAAGAAAACCTCAGCAAATGGCTTACTTATAAGGTGGCATATGATTCCAGAGTCTAAGATCTTAACTCCAAGGATCAACTTTCATTGAATCCTTTCCACGGAATCCTTGGACAGGGAACTCATTACCTTCCAGGGCAACTCATTCCTCCTTCCCGCCCCTCTGCTTGTCAGAAAAACAGCCCAGCACAGGGGAACAAGAGGAGTCTTCAGAAGTTTAGCTCTTTGATTACCCACCCCGCCTTCTGACCTGCATGATTTTGCCAAGTCACTTCCTCTCTCTGAACCCGTTTCTTCATTTAAGAAACAGACAAAGCATGCCTGGTTGGCAAGGCTGTCAGAGGGTTGATGACATAAAGCCATCAGGCACACTCAGTAGAACAGTTCAACAATAGCAGCTATTATTGGGTTCTTCCTTTAAGGAATTAAAGTCTGTGTCTTGGCAGTTTCCACCCATTATCCCTAATTCTGTTCCTTCAGCCCAAATTCCCCAATTGGTACTTTCAGATCTTGCATACAACCATTACATTGCCCCTTTTTATTTATGCTAAACCACTCTTCTCCCTGAACAGCTCCCCAAACACATGACTTCCTTCACCACCATATTTCCTCTCCTCTAGGGATAAGACCTGTTCCCCCCACCACCCACAGCGTGAGAAGGTCAGCAAACTGCTCTGACCAGCAGAGAGAAAAAAGGGCATCTCTTACTGCCTCATTTCAAAGCTTGTACCTCTTGTAATGAAGCCCAAGGGCACGTTTTCTGTTAGCTATGCCATACTGTGGGACGACCCGGGACTATCCAGAGCCTCCTATTTGCACCTAAATTTGTGGATCACAAAGTCAATATCTTTCCCAAACCTTTTATTTACTTTTTTTTTAAACTGATGCCTGTGTCTTTTTTAAATGCATTTTTTAAAATGCATCTTGTTGGAGTCAGCACATGTCCCAGACTGCTGAGGCCCTGATGGTCACATCCATCTTAAAGCAAAGTCGTCTTAAAGCAAAGCATCAGCTATAATGAAAATAAATCCTACTACATCATCTGATTTCCTCCCATCTCCCCATGCTCTTCTACCCACCAACTGCAAATGTCCTAGGTATATGAGCACCTGAGGCCATTTCAACAAGAAACAAGACTGGGGCCTGGGAGATGCTGAAATTAAGTCCCTGAGTATTTATGGGACACCTGATGTGAAGCAGGCATTTGCAGACCCCAAACCTTATGTGACCTTCCCAACAATCCTCTGCAGAGATCGTCATAAACCCATTTATAGATGAGAGTCAGTGAGGTCAAATGATTCATGCAAAGTCATGCTGCTAGTTGCTATAGGGATGGGCCACAACTCTGGATTTCTCTGACCTGGTGCCTATATTCTCTTCTTTATATTGTCCATGTTCCCCATTTTGCTAATAGAGTCTGAGTAGTTCTCAAATTTCAAAGTGCATAGAAATCACCTGGAAAAACTGCTTTTGTTTTAAAAAAAGATCCATCCTCACTCCCCAAATTTTGATTCACTAGGTCCAGGGTGAGGCTTGGACACCTTGATGAAGGACTAGTGGTTTACAAACAGCTGCCTTTCCTGCCACCCAAGGTACTGGGCTCCAAAAGTCAACTCTCAAGCATTGCCCTGTGGGTCAAATCTACTTTGGCTTCTTTCCTGGCCAAGCCAGCACAAATAATGGCAGCGAGCCTCTTCTGGAAGTGAGAAGGAGACAGTTGGAGCCCTCCTCAGCCTCTGCCTCTTGCTGTTCCCATGGAATTTTTCAGCCTGGACACTAAACATTGCCTCCTTCTATGACCTTTGATTAGCTTTCCAGATCTGGCCGGAGGAAGCGGGAAACCCCAGGCATGGATGTTGCAATGGCAGATTATTTAACACAACTGGAGTGCTTTCTGTATCATGAATTCCCCCACCGTAGAAATGAGACATTCCTGGGCTGCCTGCCAGGTCTCATCCACAGCCAGGAGCGTTTACAAAGAGAAACAAATGGCTTTTTGCCCACCCACTGTGGCTCATCATGGTTGCTTCCTCCCCGCTGAAACCAGATGCAGCATCCAATGTTAGCCTTTAAAGACGCTTACCTCACGGATCTTGTAGACTTCCCTATTTTCACCTGCCATTCATGAAGGTCTGTTCCTTAAAGGCACCCCTCTTGGTCACAAGATAAAAAGAGAAAACTGCTTCTTCCTTCCTTTTCTGTATGTGAGTAATGATTGAATGTTTCTCGTGGTTAATATATGTGGTGACAGGGTTTCTGCAGAAAAAAATCTAAATTTAATAAGAAGTTCATGGGTTCTCTGCCTGCATTTTGTTCTGTGGCAGAGAGACTGGGCTAAAGGGTCTATGTGACTTTAAACAAGTTACCTAAGCCCTCTGAGGTCCAGTTCCTTTATAATGAAATAGGGATAACAATCCTAACTGCCTCTTGGTTTTTAAGCACCTGAATGAACACGGAGTGCAAAGGACCCAGCAAAATCGCAGACACATAGTAGGGGCTCTGTGTCCCTGCGTATGTTGTCATCACTTTCCGCATCTTGCTACCCACAATGTGGTCCCCAAAGAAGTAGCATCTGCCTCACTTGAGACTTTGTTGGAAAGACAGGATCTCATGCCCCATCCCAGACCTGTCCGATCAGAATCTGCATCTTGACAGGTTTCCTGGGTAGGCACATGTACATTACCGTGTGGAAGAAGTAGTTAGCTCACTATCCGACAGGGCGGAGAGGCTGGGAATGGGTATGGCAATGGCTCTCTAACCAATTTTTCATCTTTTTGTACTGCTCACCCTCCCTGCCACACTGTGTCAAAATATATTCCATCTCCCTGTGGGAGAGATCTTCCTTCAGAAGAACTCTGGCCTCCTCAGCCTTCACGTGTTCATGGTTCCCTGTTGCCTAGTGGATAAAAGACCAACTTCTTGGCGTGGCATTCAAGTCCCTCCTCAATCTGGACCAATCCCACCTTTCCAGCAATGGAACCTGCAGATGTTGAGCTCTAGCCACCTTAGGCAATGTCTGTCATTTCTGAAAGGCAGACTTCACTTAGAGGCCTCGGCTCCTAATTCCAGAAATGATCCCCCATCCCCATGGGGTACTGTCATTTCATTACCTTCACCCACTTATTCAAGCCCCAGTTCCTAGAATGCTCGTCTCTGTCTCCAAAACCCTATTCCATCTTCAAGGCTCAGGTCCATTTTAATTGTCAGAATATGTACAGATCAAGGTCATAATGGATGAGCATCTGACAGTCAAGAATTTGGGTTCTTTATTGGCCCACCGACAGCTATTTAAATCCCTTTGGGAAAGTCACCTGAACTTTTGAGCCTTGGGTACTCCTATCAACCTTATCTGGGTAAAGGAGATAATGAAGGAGCCAAGCTCAGAGAATTGTTATGAGGATTCTTTGGGGGGACTACTGTGCCTAGCCCAGTGACTGCCACATAGTAAATGCTCAAAGGAACTTAAGCAAACTCATTACAGTGGAAACCCACTTCAGCGTAAATTCCATAGAGATGTGCCTACGTGTGGTTTGTTCACCATTGTAATCCTCGTACCTGGCCCAGTTTCTGACACACAATATATGTTCAATAAATATTTGCATGCATAAATAAATAAATAAATTTGCTAAATAATTGTAAAGCTCTGTAAAAATAAAAGGTTGCTATTTTGTTTGTTTTTATTGTAGTTATCAGAATGTAGATAACTTGAGAGAGACAGAGATCCTACATTTATTATTGTTGTAATCGCTGACTTATGCTGTCTTCCAGCCCCATGGGAGTGGGCTACGACTTCTTCACACACAATTCAAAGGATATATACTGTGGGGTTTCCCCTCCATTATTTCAGCATCTTGTCCAATCTGTTTTCAATCTTTTATCGGTGTAACATATCTGTACCCCCCATAATAACTATTTGGAGCCACAATCTTCTCTAGAGCCCTGGCATCACCAGCTAGGATGCAAAAGTTTCAACACTCAGTCCATGTCCAACTTTTCTAGGGGCCCATGTCTGTCCTTGATCATCCCTCAACCTCAAAACCAGAAGCGATACCTTTTCTAAGAAATAATAAAAGAAGGTTCTCATCAAGATATAGACCAAACACCTGGGTGAGAGACATAGGGAAGGACAGCTCCAAAATGGCGCTCTCAATTGGAAGGTCAAGGACAGCCCAATAGGTCTGTGAGGTTATGCAAATCACAACTTTCCAGCATGATTGTCACCATCTGCTCTCTTCCAGGCCATCTGTGCTGACCCCACCCCTAACACTCCACTCTTACTGTGTCTTCCTCAAATGCAGGGACTCAGGCTAAAGAGGCCAGAGTTGATCTCACTTTGTGTGCACATCTTGTCAAATGGTGGAATCGCCTGAAGGTCTTGTGAAATTGTAGATTCTGAGTCAGTAGATCATAGGTGGGGCCTGAGATTCTGCATTTCTAGTAACTCCAGGTGATGAAAAGATTGCTGGTCTGTGGATAACACTTTGAATTAGAAGGATCTACTCCATTCCTGGACTATGGATTTCATCGTTATCCTAGAACCTTAGAAGTCCAGCCCTCTGCTAAATCCTTTTTTTTAAAGTATTAAAAAAAAAATTCATATAATTTTGTCTGTCAATTATACCTAAATAGAACTGGGAGAAAATGATTTAGAAAATACATCTGAAGTATGGCAAATTTCTTTTGTAGATTACATAATGCAAATTAATCATTGATAAATTAATAGATATGGAGTATTTTACATCTGAAATAAAAGATGAGTTCTAATTATAATGTACATTGAATATTTACTGTCTTGGTTTTTGAGATTGCTTAGTCCCTATCATAGAAATATAAGTTTTCCTATGTCAAACACAGCTTATGCAGTATTTTGTTTGTTATTCTGAAACCCCTTTTCTCTTTTTATGCTATTTTGCTACTAATATCGCCTTCATGATCTAAGAGATCTTCCTTCAGATAGCAATCAGGATAGATGATGGTTGGTTATCTGTCAGCAAAGTTGATGGTGGTATATAAAGTAACAGCAAACATTTACTGAGTATTTCCTGGGGGTCAGGCACAATGCTAAATGCTTCATGAAATGTTACTTCATTTAATCCTCAAAATAACCTCATGGAGATACTGTTATCAACTTCCACTGTAAAAATAAGAAAACAAAGGTCAAGAAAAGTGAAGTAGACTTTCTCCTATTCCCCAGGGCTAGTAAGCTGTAGCGTGAGGATTTGAACCTGGGTCTGCATGGCTCCAAAGCTCAGAGTGTTGACAGCTACAAAACATTAAAAAGTAAAAGAAAGTCAGAAACTACAAAAACAATTTTTAATTTTAAAAAAGTACAAGAAATTCAGACATTCTTTGGATATCTGCCCAATTAGCAGTCCCTTTTAAGAAATATTATGTTAAAATTAAAAATTCACTTAAAATAATCCCGTTTCCTTTGTGAACAGATGGCCAGAATTATATCCATGAAACTTTTTTTTTTTTTTTTTGTATTTTGGAAAAGTAACATGTAATCATTGCTTCCAAAAATTGCTCACATGCTGCATTGAACCATTTAGCAACATAACAAAACAGCCAAGACGATCTGATCTGGCTCCTATGAGCTAAATCAATCCTTCCCATATTTGTTTATTTGGGTCTAGGACTTTGATTATTTGTTTATTTTTCATTCTGGCACTTTCTAGTAAAATAAGTAAAATCTTCTCATTAGTTTAAAGTAGACTAAACCTTCTTTCATAAATATGTTGAATTGTGATCAAAGCATTCACCAAATTAAAAAAAAAAAAAACCTTTAAACATTGGTCATTTGGAAAGTATTGTTTTATGGAGTTATGGAGACATTCCAAATGTTGACAGATTTTATTACATAGTGTCAAAAACTAGATTCACTAATCTCACCACCAATCTCATCATCAAAGTCTTTAAGTATTGGGAAACTATCAAGCTCACAGTGGTAGATACAAGTTTTTAAAAATTCTAAGTTTCACTATAATTTTTCCCGTTTTACTGAGCTACAACTGACATGTAATCTTGTAGTGGTTTAAGGTGTAAGCATAAGGATCTGATATGTGTGTGTATCACAAAATAATTGCCACAGCGAGTCTACTCAACATGCATCACCTCACATAGTTACACTTTCTTTTTCCTGGGATGAGAACTTGTAATATCTACTCTCTTAGCAACTTTGAAACATACAATACAGTATGTTAACAATAGTGTCCATGTGGTCCATTACAACCCCATAAGGTATTCATGTTATAACTGAAAGTTAGTAACCCTTTGACCACCCTCTGCTAAATACTTGTAACATTTATTATACACCTACTGCATGGCAGGTTACATAATAGGCACTTCACCTGACTTATTTGATGTAATGTGTTCACATTCCCACTTTATAGATGAAGAACGCAAGTCCCAGAGAGATGTATGGAGTCTTTCAGTCCCTGAGATGTGGAATTGTGGGCTCGAGCTGCAGCTGGGGAGTTATGGTGCCAACAAGAACCACTGTCCTGAAAACACTAGATCACTCTGGATGTTTGCTTTGTGCATTTACATTTCTGCCACTGTGAGCCAGTCTCCACGATCTGAAAGTGGATTAGCACCCACTTGCTATTACCCACACAGGTGTCTGTGGATAGGTGTTTCTCAAGAAAATGGGCCCCACGTCATCTTTGTTAGAGTTGCCAAGGATGCTTGTAATAAATAATATGTATGTCCCCATCCCAGATAATGGCTGAGACGCGCTAAGTATCCTTTCCCTTCTGGGCATTAGACTCTATTTCCCGGGGGCCACGGCATGGAACCATGGAACTAGTTCTCACGAATGGGAGGTGAATGGAAGTAACATGGTCACCTCTTTGCTGCAGCAATTCAGAGCAGGTGTGTCTTCTCCACACCCCCACTTCATTCTCTTATTTGTGGACTCTGAGGCTACAAGGAATGGTAGAGCCCCAGATGGGGGAGTCTGGGGTCCTGGAATAACCATGAGAAATAAAGAACTCCACCCCCACTGACCCATACTGGATTGTGGCTTGAAAAATGAATCATGATTTTGTTCAGCCATTGAAACTGTGGGACGGCTGGTGCACAATCTGCCTTCCCTGATGCATATATCTAATGGATCTTGACAGGAAGAGCCCAGAAATCTGCATTTTTAGAAAGACTTCAGGTCATTCTGAAAAACCGGAATTTCATGAAAGGGGTCAGGCCTGGGGCACAGGATGGCAATGCATCCGTGTAGCCCAGAGAGTTGTGTAAAAGACAGTGATAGCAGTAATGTTTTCTGCCACACATCGTCCTCCAGTCAACCCCCTTTCTCATTCCTTCCTGTCGCATGGAACATTGAAGTCTAAGCACACCCCTTACAGACTCTCACAATAACGTGTCCTTTCTTGCAGATAGATAAGTTAATTTCTGGAATGTGAGCTCGACCTCAGAGCACTCTGATGAGTTGGCTGAAAACAGAAGTCACAGATCAGAGCCTGCGTGCACACCAGGTATTTTATCAATCAAAAGAGCAAAACTTGAGGATGATTCATCTTTATTTTCATATCCATCATTGTATCTGTCATTCCGAGTCAGAGACCAAGGCCCAGGGCAGTGTGAAGGTTGTGGTTAAGTGAAAGCAAATAACATACCCATTTTAGGACATGGGAAAGTTTGTGTGGGTCTGGAAATTTCTCTCAACTGCCAGCCAAGCTTGAAAGCAGGTACCTGGCAACCCAAAGACCGGGTCTCCTAGTGATTCTTGTTTCCATGTTTTCTTCGGGACTCTAGCGGCATAGTAGTATGGTGGCTCTTTCCACCTCCAACACACACATGCACACATGTGTACAGAACACTCACATCGAAACCCAGTGGAGAGGGTCCCCTTCCCTCTGCTCTTGCCAGGTGTGGGTACTGGCTGAGTTGGGAACTGGTGGGGAGAACAGTTATTGTTGAGAAGAAATTAATCCTCCTCATCGCCATCATGGTGCGGAATGGTCTCCTCTGTTCACCATCCACCGTTCTCTTAGTTACTGGTGAACGGCCCTTTCTCCAGAACTGTCTGAGACTCTATCAGACTCTGGCAGGGAGAGGACAGGGGCTGGGAGAGAGATGGTCCCTGTCCAGCTCCGAGATCACAGCATCAGACAGCTGGTACACACCACAGGCCAGACAGCCCCAAGGTGGCCTTACAAACAAGAAGAGAAGACAAGAGAAATCGGGAAATTCTGCTGTACTTGGTGCTCCAGACTAGAAGAAATTGGCCTCTGCCCTTTCTGAAGTCCAGTTGACTTCTTTTTTTTCCCTTCAACCACTTTATTGGAAAATCCTTCGTGATTTAACACCATGGTTCTTTTCTTGTGCAGGCAGCTGATGAGGTCTAGGGGTGTCGCCAGGCCTACGGAGGCAACCACAGTCACCACTGTCTTAAAGGTAACGTTTCCGGCAGCCCATGCCCTTTCTAGTTCACAACATCTCTGAGGGAAGAGCCATTTGACAACAGGAGGATGGGTCCGGGGAGACTTATCATATTGTCTTCGTCAGTGGGCTTCAGCTCAAGAAGATTGATCACCCCCTTCCTGATTCACACACACACACACACACACACACACACACACACCTGTCCCAACCGCTTACCTGTTTCTAGCTGGGGTATGGTGGTCCCCTGAAGCCTTCTTGGCTCAACAGAAAAGAACTAGATCCCAAAGTAAACCCCTCTTATATCGCAAAGGCCGTATCCAGGCTCTGAAAATTCAAAACTGAAGTTTTCCTCCTTTGGCAAATCTGGACGCTGGGTGCTATAAAACTCTCATTGCAGTAGGTATAATGTTGGGATATGCCAAGTTGTTTGGGGGTCCACAGACCCTGAGGACCTTGAGGGCAGGGAGTTTTCCTCATTCCTCACGATAATGGTAAGAGCATAATACACATTCAAATAAATTAAGGAAGGAAGGAAGGAATGTCAAGTGTTCAATTTTCTACATGCAGTTTGTAAAACCCAGCTCGATCAAAAAAGAACCATCCCCAAGAGATGAGAAGACACAGTAACTAAACTTCTTGGCTCTAGAAGGCCCCAAACCCCAACTTTGACTCAATACATGAATCATCAGTGTAAAAAGAGGTTACGTCCTACAGACCCAATGATCTGGTTTGAGGTTAAATTCACTCCTGTGACCTGACTCTTCTAAGTAGTTTCAGGCATCTGGAACTAAGTAGACCAAGCCACACCCAGTGACTTGGAGGCACAGAAAAACTAATGGTGGCACGCGTTGTATTAAAGGCTGCTATATATAGCTTTAGTACTTGCAATACCAAATCACGAAGAAAAAAGAAAAAACAAAACGTAGGATTTGAAGTGAAGCCGCATTTCTGAAGCTGGGTGGTAACCACCAAAACATGAGACAGGGAGCTCTACACTTGTTCTCCCAATGATATAGTCCATTTCCTTTACCTGCTCAAGTCTCCGCCACCAATACTGAGTAGATTGAAAGACTTACTCTTAATGCCTCGGTGGTTTGAGGTATCCGTCACTAAAATGGAATGGACAGTCGGCTCTGTAGGAGGCTCTGGTGAGGGGATCAGTGTGCAGAACATCTTGGGAGGAAGAGTGCAGAAGGGGACAGAACTATGGATTTGTAGCCAAGCAGTCTTGGGAGCATACCTCGGTATGTCACATGTTAGCCTGATCACCTCGGGCAAGTCATCCAAGCTCGCTGACCATCAGATTCCTATCAGTAAAACCGCAAACATAGCAGAACACACTGAACATGCGCATTTCAAGGATTAAATAAATGCCTCTAAGATGACACAGGTCAATCAACTCGAGTCCCACTCTCTTCTCTCCTTTTCATTCCCAGCCCTCCTGATCTCAATTCTTCTGTCTTCTCTATGTTCCTTGTTTAACATTTCACCCTGTCCCAGTATCTAACACAGTGCTGACAGTCTTGGAGAGACTCGGGTGATGAGCAATGAATCCAAATGCATCCCACCGAACACAGTCAAAGTCAATACCTTTTCTGGTCAACTCTCTCCGCTTGAAGCCTTGGCTCTGGTCAGCAATTAAGCCCAGCTCAGTGTTGAGAAGCTCCGGTCTGCATCAGGTACTCGAGGAAACTTCGAGAGTGGCCGTGCCTGGGTCCCGGTCGCTGACGGTCTGGACAAAGGCTTAGGGGAAGAGAGAGATGTCCAAGCAGATCTTTTCAGTGTTTTGTACATGTGACCGTCCTTCCTCCCACAGTGGGCATCCCTCCCTAGCATCTCTCTCCGCACCAGCCACTACGTGGGATGAGGGGTCCCCTTCGGAACACATAGCACCTCCCTCGAGTTGTTCACAGCCGTCCCAGAGGACAGGTATTAGTGAATTTGTCTTATCATTTCCCCCACATACATGCACACACACACAAGAAGGTGACAGCCGCCCCGAGACATACTTCAGGTCACGCAGAACAGGTTGTGACCCTGGATGTGCCCCTCACCAGCCGTGCGGACCTGAACACTCAATCGGCCAAGGGTTCACTCTCAGGGGCTGCAAAATGGATTTCTTGCAAGTATTGGGAGGAGTAAAAAGAAAAGCAAACAGTGATGGTTTCTTTCTTTCCTTGCATATTTTTGCACCTCATAGCCACATACCAAGTGCCAGGAACCTGTTCCAGCTCATCCTCCCTCACCCTGTAGGGTGCAAGCCCTGACTTGGAAAGACCCCCGTGTGTGTAAACGGTGCTGACAGGCTGTCTGCCCACCATCCCCAATGGGCGCCTGGGCCCCTCCTCTGCACCAGAGTCCTTTCAGTTACCAACTTACCCCAGGCCGCCTCGCCTCCCATTCCCTTCCTCTGCCTCCTGACCAGACTCCGAGAACTGAGAACCTGAGAACTCCAGCTCAGGGTTTTTGCCGTATGTCACCCAGTATACCCAGACCTGGAGCTCCAGCAGATGTGGGTGTGGGATCTACCTCCACCACCTACTAACTACATGACTGGTTCTCTCTCTCTCTCTCTCTCTCTCTCATTCATTCTGCCCTGGGCTCTGCTTGCTTCCTGTTCTATAAATAAAGGAGTTGCTGTGAACATTTTCATGGCCCTATCTTAATATAGGACAATGTGCTGTTTCTGCAATGGGAGCCCCTGGATGCCAACTCCCGCTCGATGGACGCAGGCCACTGCACATGCGTCCCTGCCACTGGGGAGATGGAAATAAGGGAAGGGGGCTCCCCCCGGGGAAGGTCATGGAACCAACACAGTAGGACTTTGTCTTCTCGGGTCATTTCTCACAAACATCCTTGGCTCAGTTCTCTGCAGGGGGAGAGAAGGAAAGTGAGGCAACACCAGGGCCAGACATAACCCCACACTCATGGCCCCACAGAGCCAGGGACTGAAGCTCAGCCATAACAGTAAGCTTCCTGATGGTTCCTGCCCTGCTGCCTTCTCCTCGCTGATTCCCAAAGAAGCCGGGGCCAGGCATCCAAGCCAAACCCTGATTCCTCTGTGCATGTCCGCTGCACCTCCCGCCACTTCCCCTGCTGTCCCCACTTCCAAAGGGCCAGAGTCCCTCTGTTTTCTCAGCCTTCAAGAGAAAGTCTGGAATTTCCTCCCAGACTCTGAAATTGGGAAAGTCCCAGCTGTGTTTGTCGTCCCTAAAAGGCAGAATCATCCCCATGAATAAGCCTGTCCTTTGAACCTGAAGGCAGATCACTGCTTTGGCCTTTTTCCAGCCCAACTTGTGGAGCTGCCCAGTGGCCGGAGGTGAGGCCACCCAGCCACACTGTCCCTCCTCCCAGCTGCCATTCAGGCCCCCCGGTCTCTTGGGGTTTCTCCCCACCCAGAGCGGTGGATGAAGCCATTGCAGGTACTCTGGTGGTCTGGATCCTAGTTAGAATGAGAGGGAGACCAGAGGGACCTCAGTGCATGAGCACCACGTTCACAGCCTCGGGCGCCATGCCCCTGGGATTCAGGGGGAGTAGCTTCACAGAAGTAAGGTAAGATGCATAAAAGCGGGTGCAGCGCCGTTTACACACACGGGGGTCTTTCCAAGTCAGGGCTTGCACCCTACAGGGTGAGCAGGTCTGAGGAGTGGGGGTTGACCGTGAACTTACACTTATTAGAGGCTGCAGCCTCGCCTTCCCCACAGTTCAGCTATTCTCCAGAGGGACGGCAGGCCACGTGGGAACCAGGCCGGTCAACACTCCCAACTTGGAGGCAGAAGATGTGGCCCGTCTCCTGGCTCTACCTCTCCCCAGCTGTGCAATCTTCGTCAGTGCTTAACCTCTCTGGGCCTCCATTTGTTCCTTGTTAATTAGTAATGATTCAACGATGAGGTTTAAAGGAGCGAATGTTTGTCCTATCCTCACCTCTGTGCCTGGTGAGTGGGGTCCCATTGGCGTGCACTGGTGTCTCCCCTCCTGATGCTGGACGCGGACCCACCTTCTATCCACCGCACTCTGCGGCCCTCCTTCACTTCCCCTGCCCCACCGTCAGCACATCTCATGTGGTTTTTCTGGGAAGTTTCCCTTTTCTTTTGTGAAATGCACAGCAAATAGGGGCTGTTCTGTCCCTTATAAGAGGAAGTCCTCCAGCCCCGGGGCCTTTCCCCAAGGCTCATGTGAGGACCTCTACCCAGCCACCCAGAGGGCCTTTGGCAAGGCTTTTCTTTCCCCAATTCCCCTCCTAGGGGGACAACAGCCAGCTCCCCCCACCCTGACCTCCCAGAGTCCGCCTGGAGCCACAGCTGGGCAGATCGAAAGTGAGCCAGTCTCTCTTGGGGCTTCCCCATCACCCATTATCACCACCTTGGCTCTCCAAGAACACCCTGCCCTCAGCCCACTTGTCCCCACACTCTGCTTGGCCATTCGCCCTGGTGAGGCCTAGGTCAGCTGGCTCTAGCCCAAGTGCCCTCACCAAGATGTGTGGGTCCTCAGTAGGCCTCACTGTCGGGGCATCAGCTCTGTGAGCCTCACGCTGTGTTCATGGGTGACAGTCAATCCGCTAACTAGGCCGGGCGAGACCCGTGTCAGGCATGACCCCCTAATCCACTGTTCCCCTAGACCAGGGCATCCAACAGCAGTGAATCTCTAGTAGGGAAGGACATTCACTTTTCAGCTGTCTTTTAATTTGTTTGATCCAATCAAGAAGAAAGCCTCAGCACTTACCAGCGTCCTCCCCCTTCTCTCTGCCCATCTCTCTCTCTTCAACAAGAGTGAGCTCAGAGCTCAGAGCTCCGAACATAAGCAAGCAACTGCATCCAGTTCCAACTGAAAAACGATGCTTATTTTGATTGCATGTATAGCAAGCAATATTGGTTTCACATTTATAGCAGTTATAAAATGTTTCCTTTCAAAACACATCTATTTAAGTAAAAAAAAAAAAATCATTTTAAAGAAAACCACTAGGTATGTCAGAGAACAGTGTTACAAAGACTTGTGAAAAATCACAAAGGTAGAATACCAAAACTGGCACCCTAACAAGGAGAATTCTAGGCCCTTGGGACCCACTGGTGGATGAAGTGCTTGGATCCCAGAGTTTGATTATGAGCACACGAATTTCAGCTGCAACAGTATCATGTACCCCTAGGATGAATGCCATCTTTTTTCTTCTATTCATTCATGTAGGGATGTTAAAAAAAAACACCCCAAAAAGCCAAAGACTAAGACCAAATTTTTCTGAACAGGGGCTCTCATCCAGCACCAAGTCTGGGCTCCGGGAGGTAAAGCTGGGGAGAAGGAGATGGGGAGGGCAGGCCAAATCTCCAGAGGTACAAGTGGGCTGGTGAGGTCCAGGTTCACTGGGCAGGTGAGACCGGCACGAGCTGGAGGCAGGCCAAGGTGCACATGGGCCTCTCGGTTACTGTAGCAAAGTCGCTTCAGGTGCACATGTGACATGTCTGAGTCAGGATGATGGGCCCAGACAGGTCTGCACAGTGTCAGACAGCTAGATAGTGAGGCCACAGACTGTCAGTTATCAAGATAGTGCCATAGGAAGACCACACAAGTAGGAGTCAGAAACCCTAGATTCTAATTTCAGTTCTGATTTCAGCTGATTGTATGACCTTGATCAAGTTGCTTTACCTCCCCAGACCAGTTTTTTCATCTGCCAAGAGAATTAGAGGTGACTTTCACAAGGCAGGGAGTACCTCTGTCTAATGAGTCAATATATACCCAGTATCTATCCCATGGGATGTTCTGATTATTTTTATGAATTAAGATATAAAGCTTCCAGTGGAAATATCCCATCTCTTCTAATTCCCTTGGAAATCGTAGGCCTGCTGGTAACTGTCATTCCCTCTACCGCACTTTTCTGCAATGAGGATGAATCCATGGCAGGGCAGCAATGAGGAAGTTGAGGAGCTCAGTGGCTCTCTCTGGATTCCAAGACACTTAAAATGTGGCAAGTACATGGATCCCAGTTCCCGGAACCAGCAAGACACCTGTGAGCAGGGCTAGTTCTGCAAGCTCCAGCTTTCAGTTTGCCCTGGAGTGGAAAGAGCAGAATGATCCTTGACTGAAACCCTGGCCATGGAGCAGAGAGAGAAAAATTCTGGCTAGCAAAGGGGAAAGGTCAAATAGCTTGTTATTTCCGTCTTGAAAACTGTCCAAGGACCTATGTTGCAGCAAAAAGCCACAAGAAAGCATGTGACTTTCCCAGTTACAATGATTAACAGCTGCTCCTTCTTTTTGCCACATCTGTGGGCTTGAAAGTGACCCTTTTGTTCTCCAGAAAATCATAGACACATTTCTTCCTCTGAGCTCCAGACACCCTCAAGGGTGGACCAAGTTGGCTGCACTTTGCAAGCTGCTTTGGAGCAAGGAAGATAAATAAGTTTCTCTCTTTGGAATTTCCCTTGTGTTCATTCAGTAGAACATTATTAAGCACTGTCTTGGTCCAGGCATCATCTATGTCTTAGGGAACCAGGAGCCCCTAGATAAATGGGGGGGGAAGAGGCAAGACCAATAGAATAGATAAATGCTTGTTCAGGGTGAACATCGATGCTGTAGAAATGTAGAATAAGGGCATCTTTTCTAGCCTTGGCTTCCAGGAGTAAAGGGTCTCTGAGCTGGGTTTTGCAGGATGAGTAGAAGTTGGCCGGTGAAGAAGGGTAAGGTCCTCCAGAAAAAGGAAACAGCTTGTGCAAAGACCCAGAAGTGTGATCTTGGTGGAGGGGTTTGGGGGAGTCCCTGCAAACCAATTTGGCCTTTCTGGAGCCAGGGTGCCTGAAGCCTGAAAGGATAGTTGAAGCTAGAGAGAGAGGAAGGGACCGAGCCACGACCAAGTTCTGGATAGGCATGCTGAATAGCTTGGACTTTATCCTGAAGACACAGGGGGACCATCGAGTGATTCTCAGCATGGAAGAGACCCAATTGGATTGGCACCTCAGTCTTTCGACACCGGGGTAGAGGATGGATGAGAGCCCAGCCGGGAGCCTTGCTGTACCCAGGAAAAGCATTTTAAGAACCCGAAGAAGAGGATGGCAAGGAGGGGACTGGACGGGGACGATTTTGTAGCTAGAAGAGCCCAGGACAACTGACAGTTTTCTATTCAATCTGCTGAGCCAAAAATCAACTCCTTGAAGTCCTTGCCATGCTCTACCAATCCCAGGACTCCCAAAGAGCTAATAATGTCTTTCGCAGAATGGATCTCTGATAGACCTTTGTTAAAGGATGTGGGGATGAATGAATGAGTGAGTGCGTGAGTGAATGAGTGCATGCAATCTTTCTCTAAGAGCACTGCTGTCCAATCAACACCGCCTAACTGCTCCTGGCTTAGCTTCCCTATAGGGAGAGTGGAGGTCCTGAACAGGTGAGGGTGAAGGGAAGCCCCAGTCTGCTCCAACACAAAGCCTCTCTCTCTCTCTGAGAGGCCCAGCTGGAGCCAGCAGAGAGAGAGACCTCTGGGCAGGAAGTCCAAGCCTGGCCTGTCTGCCTGGAGGGCTCCCCGGGGGCACAGCTGGGGATTTCTGCTCAGGGCTGAGGGCCTGGGCAAGGTCGGGCCGTGGAACACGCCCCGAATGTGTGGCCCACTTCAACTACTTAACCACTGACCCTCGGTGAGGGTGACTTCACCAGCTTGCTGTGAGGATCTGAGGAAGCAAGGCTGTGGAAGATGCTCACGACAGATGAGCTTTATTACTATGAATTTGTGTGTGAGAGCAGGAGAGCAGAAAAGCCCCAGATTCGGAGCTTTAGTTCTGTTGTGTTTGAGCTACATGGCCTTGTCTGAGGTGCTTAACTTCTCTGAACCTTGAGTTCTCACCTGGCAAAGGGGAACACAGAGTGTCTATCACCCCAGGCTGGTGTGGAGCTGGGAAATGAGAGACGACATGCAATCCGTTTTGACCAGCCGTAAGGTGCGGCGTACCTCCGCCATAGTAATGGGAGAGGCAACCCTGAGGATGGCTCTTCTTTGGGAATGGATCATCTGCTGGCCTCAGAGCATTCCCCACTCTATGACACGGGTGGGTGGCTCTGCAGTTTGGGGACAGGCATATGAATGACCAACGGTTAGCAAGTCCATGCCTCAGTCTCCCTCACCAGTGCTTCAGATGGCCAAACCCATGTGGGTAAAGAGCTCTGTGGCCAGCATGTGACCCAGCGATATGACCCCCTCCAGGCAACTTCTTCAAGTTTAAAAGCATCAAGCAAGTGACTATGAGGGATTTATCCAGAATCCATTTTGCAACTCACTTACCAGAGGCCCCTGATGCTCCAAGAACCTTATGGGAGAGGAAAGACTCCTTCCCAGGAAAGGAATGAGAGACCTAAGTGGCAGCCCAAATTAGTGGTCATTAATTTGCTGTGTGACTTTGAGTAAGTCACTGCTTCCTTAGGCTTTAGGATCCTCAGTCGGCAAGACGTGGCGTAGGTGCTGAAGGTGCCCTTCGGTGCCTTTCTATTCTCACCCCAGAGCTGCAATGCGCACATCAAACAGCCCTCCTACCTGTGGCTGCACCCACCGGAGGCAGGGTGGTCTCTTAAGATTAGAGGGTGTTAGCAACTCTGAGCTCTGGTTGGCTTGGAGAAAAGAGTCTAGAGTCAGATCTGCCTCTTGATTTCCCCATGGACCTGGCTAAGAAGCCAGCAGGCCCCGGCCAGGTGCGAGTCCTGTTTGTTTTGCCAGATGCAAATAACGGAAGAGAGAGGGGTTTTTATGACTTTCTTTTTCTTAGAAGGCTTACAAACTCATAGCGCTCCCGGAAAAACTTACGTCATCCTTCAAATTGGGATGTCTAATGTAACAGAAACCGCCCATTAGGATGATAAGTCCCAAGGAGACAAAAATGAATTGAGAGAGAAAGAAATGGAGAACTAGTAAAAACCACCAGAAGAAAAACTGAGCAGCAGAAGTGGATGACTAGAAAGGGAACCAGGATCTTGATGTTTGGCCCAGAGTAAGGAAGAGAAGAAGGATGACATTGCAAAACACATCCGAGAAACGGGAATGAGGAGGATGCAGTTTAGGCCGAGATGGGAGAGCAGAGCCTACCAGAGACCACACTGGGTTTCTAAGCTGGGTGTCCAGACCCACTTCTCCCCAGGATGCCTGGCAAAGCAGCATTGGAGGGTCCAAGCCAACTCAGAATGCAGATGCAGAAGACCTGTTTCCTTCCAACCTTGCTCCGGTACCTTCCCGCATTTGACCTTGGGCAGGGCATTTGACCTCTCTCTGTGATGGCATCATTGTCCCTGACCTGCTCATCCTGTAGGGTTACTATGGGTATGAGGTGGAATGATGCTAATTCTGACCTGCAGGCACGAAGCCAAATAGCCCATCCGATGGGGAATTTCCAGAACTGAGATACTTCCTTCCTCCACAGCTGCCCTTGAAGTGAAGAAGAGATGGAACAAAGAGACCTCAGCATTACACAGAGATTCAGAATTTTATCATTTCCTTTCTACAGTTGAGGGCCCAAGTAGCTAACCACTCAGCCAAGGTATTACACTGAGTCAGTGGGAGGGGTTTGTTGGGGCGATGCCCAGGGCAGCTCAAACCCAGTCAAAATACAGTCAAAACATACAAGCCAGATTTTTTCGCATTTTAACTCCCTTATTAGCTGAGGTCTAACCACTCCCAGGCTCTCCATTCAAGCGTTCAGTGAACATGTGCCTGGTACAGGCATTTAATTACTGCTTGTTAAGTAAGTGAATAAATGAATGGTGAATGAATGAATGAATGCTAGGCCCTCTCCTATGTGCTGGGATGAAGTCAGAGATTAGACGGATCCTGCCTATCCTCGCTTACAGCATGGTGCAGAAGATAAGCATATAAAGAACCTTTAAAATACAAGGTGCATCCAGTGTCATAGAAAGAAAAGTGTAATGTTGTAAGGGATCACAAAGGATTGCGTATCAAAAGGAGTCTGGAAAGACTTCTGGGAGAAGGCCCAGCAACCATTCCAGGCAGAGGAAACAATGTGTGTCAGGCCTGGATTCTGGGAGAACGAGCCATTAGGTGTTATCACAGCCTAGAGAAACTGAAAGAAGTGATTCGTGAGATGTGATCTGGAAGGTGTGCTGCGGTCAGGCCCTGGGAAGGAGTTGGACTCTATCAAGTCAATACGGAGAGCTGCTGAAGCTCTCTTGGCAGAACAGATTGATGGCTTGGGATGGGTCGATTTGCTATCAGCACAAAGGATGGACCGGATGGTAGAGCTTCTATTTGGCAGGAAATCATATTCGTTTTAATAGGATTTAAACAAAGGCGGGTCCTTTGGGCCAAGGAAGAGGAAATGCTTGCCAAAGATGCCTCCGAAATGCAATGGACACGTCTTGGAGGCTAAATGGATGTGACAGGAGGTGAGGAGGGAAATCTAAAGCTCTGCTTTCAAGCTTGGCCATCTCTGTGAGCAGGCAGGTGAAGTCTTGGTGGGTGAGGCTGGTGTCGGAGCAGCATGAGACCAGGAGCTGGGGATCAGGATGTGTCTGCTCTCCTCACACTCACCGTGGTGCCTGGCAGCAGAAGCATGGAGGTGTGATTTGGGGAACTTTAAAACCCCTCCTCAAAAATTCTCCACAGACTCTGGGGCGCCTGGGTGGCTCAGTCAGTTAAGCAATTGCCTTCGGCTCGGGTCATGATCCCAAGGTCCTGGGGTCAAGCCCCACATTGGGCTCCCTACTCCGTGGGAAGCCTGCTTCTCCCTCTCCCACTCCCCCCACTTGTGTTCCCTCTCTCGCTGTGTCTCTCTCTGTCAAATAAATAAATAAAAATCTTTATAAAAATAATTCTCCATAGACTCAAAAAAGGGAGAGAGAGAGAGAGACAAACCAAGAAACAGACTCTTAACTATGGAGGACAAACCTATGGTGACCACAAGGGAGGTGGGTGGATGGATGGGGGAAACAGATGATGGGGATTAAGGAGGGCACGTGTCGTGATGTGGGGTGATGTACGGAATTGTTGAATCACTACATTGTGCACCTGAAACTAATATCACACTGTAGGGTAACTAACTGGAATTTCAATAAAAACTTAAAAGAAAATTCTCCATAGACTCTCTGCCCAAAGCCACCCCGAAGGAATAAACTAAGGGAGAATAATGTGTCTCACATGCAAGCACAACCCCAACACGGTCCTATACCCTATCTTCCAACCAAACTGATTCTGCGAAGTCCTCTTGGGTAGAGAGGTCGCATCTGCCACAGGGGTTTAATGCATCTTGGTTGAAAGAAGGAAAGGAAGGAAGAGAGGGAGGGAAAGGGGAGATACCAAGAAGGAAGGATGTCCTCGTTGGAAGTGGGCGACACCCAGGGGTAAATGCCCAGTAGGTTGATAGAAATACTAGTCTAGAGCTTGCCTGCAGTGTTTTGTTGGACAATGAGAGTTTAAATGTGGGAGTCCAGAGGAGAGTCTAGACCCAGGGTAGCACATTCAACTACCACCGGGGCCAGGTAGAGAAGATACGTGAGTGGAGGGAGCCCAGCAACAGGTAACAGAACAGCTGCTGGGGGTGGGTCATCTCTGGTGAAGCCAGGAGCAGATGCTCCATCCAAAGGGACAGCCGCCGCTCCACTCTCATGGGTTGCTGCCACGTGGGAATGCAGGCTCAGTGTTGCCAGATCCAATTCTACCAAGATGAACCAGATGCCCAAAATTTTAAGTGAGAAACCACCCGATTTTCACGTTAGCAATTAATTGTTTTCTTTTTAATCACTGTGCAAACAGAACCAAGCTGTGGGCCACCAGTTTGCAAACCATCGTGAAGAGTGGGAATAGAAGCATGAGCCCTTAGCAAAAAGCAATACCCGGGGACGCACGGAGCAGAGAAACCAGGGAGCACAGTGTCCAAGGAAGCAGCGGGGAGTAACACGAGAAGAGAACAGAGCCTCAGACACAACGGTGGGCAACATTTCCTGGAAGAGTGGGCTACAGGTGGCAGTAACACGGCAGTGATCCCCCAGGATCAGAATTGTGAAGACCCCTCTGCAGGAAGTGATAAGAAGGTCCCTGATGAGACCATAAGGAGTTCAGCGAGCGATGGATCTAGAAAGTACATGGCAATAGCTTGAGGAATTAATTGTAGGTGAGAATATAGAGACCGCAAATAGAGATCAGTTATTCAAGAATTTTTCCCAGGTTGGGGCACCTGGGTGGCTCAGTGGGTTAAGCGTCTGCCTTCAGCTCAGGTCATGATCCCAGGGTCCTGGGGTGGGGGGGCTCCTTGCTCAGCGGGGAGCCTGCTTCTCTCTCTGCCTCTCCCCCCGACCCCCGGCTTGTGCTCTCTCTCTCTCAAATAAGTAAATTTTTTTTTTTAAGAATTTTTCCCAGGAAAAGAAGGAAAGAAAGAGAGAACAGCATTGCCTGAGGGAGGGCAGGGTTAAAGGAAATACGTTTTTTTGAACAATGAAGACCTGAGCATGCTGGTTGGGGAAAGGGAAATGAAGAGTAGAAACAGAGAGCAAGGAATTGCATGGAACTCATGGAACGGCCAGGTTCTGGAAAAGTCTGCAGGAGTTCAAGGATGTAGGTGGATCAGTGCCCTTCAACAAGAGGGACAAGCTCTTCTACAGCGAGAGAGAAGAGAGGTGATAACACGAGAACGGTTGCTGTGGGCATGGGGGTGTGCATGGAGGGAATTCTAACTGCTGCACAGTCTCTACTTCCCCAAGGGGTATTTTGTGTCCTGAGCCTGGAGCCTGAGATGTCAGGGCCCAGGAAGGGGCGCTGTGCCTCTGCGGGGTTCAGAGGACGGAGAGAACGAGGCATGTGTGACAGCGTGGCTCTCATGCTCATCCAGGAAGGCGAGACTCCAGCCAGCCCGATGGCCCCGAGCATCAAGAATCAGGGGGCCGTCGGATGCCCTGCGTTGGCGCGCTGGCCTGGGGGAGACAGGAACCCTGTGGAAATGAGAGATTAGCAAGCCGGGAAGGAAAGGAAGCCAGGTAGGGGTGGAGGGCCTTGGAGAAGCTGACACAGGGCCTGTGGAGTTGCTGAAGGGGAAGGAAGTGGAAGGCTGCGGTCAAAGAAATGGATTACTAAGATGAACTCCATGAAATACAGAAGTTCAGGGAGATGACAAAGTCTAGAGAGTGGCCACGGGGCAGAGGTTGAAATGACATGGTGATGAATTCACTTGAGGACGGACCCAGCGCTTGGTGGTGGACTTCCCTATTAGTTCCTCTACACCCCATGATCTTTACCTTTCCTTGACACACCAACTCCCTACCAAGGCTTCCGTGGACATGGTGGACAGAAGTGAGCTTTAGGGGGAAGGGAGAGGACAATAAGCAGAAGGAAAGGACTAGAAGAGCATGTGAAAAACTGGCCTTGGAGTGAGAACACCTGGGTTTCAGTCCTAGCCCTGCTGCTTCCCAGCTCCCTCGGACCTGAGCAAGCCCACCTCTAAGCCTCCATGTCCACATCTGTAAAATGGGGGTGATAATACTGGTCTCATCTACACTGCAATGCTCTTATTAGCATCACAGCATTTAATGAATCATAAAACACATGCAAGGAATTACAATCACGGGTGCCTCATGGCCCACAATTTTGAAATCTTTCCTCATTAACTGCACAGAAGTTCTAGAAGGCATTCGGTAAATAGTTAAAACTAATGGTAATCATTGTCATGAAAGCAGAATTGTGTCATGACAAAGCGTGTCATAGCTTGGGAATGTAAGTACATCCTAACTCTATCGAGAGCTTGTGAGATGCTGGAACAGTAAACGATCCACAGCAAAGAAATGTGTGTGTGTGTGTGTGTAGCTGACATAGTCCTTTTTGTCATCTTGGGGTGCAAATCATTCTCAGTTCCTTTATTATGTTCAGTTAATCACCAGAACCCCAAGTTGTCCTGCTTAGGAGGAAATCTCACAGTCTGGGCTTAAGCGTCCCGTCCCAACTTTGTCATAGTTCCCAAGAACCTTGGGGACCCGTTCACTCCAGCTACCAAGTCCTGCTGCTAAATTTCAAGCACAGGGGCCAGGGCTCTTGGCTGCCATTGCTTCCGGCACTGCCTGTGACTGTGGATTACTGTCCCCACACCACCCAGTCTGTCCCTCTTCCTTGCTCTCACTGTGCCCCCTCCAGTCTTGGCCACGGTGCTGCGCTGGAGCTCCCAAAGCTGGGGCGCTGGCAGATTTGTCCATGCCCTTAAAGCATGATGACCGCCTCAACAGGGAGAGCGTCTAATCACTTTGGACTCTAAAGAAGGGGCCTTGGTTCCTCTCCCCTTAGGAGGTCCTTGATCCTTAAGCAAATGTATCCATTTTTCTCCCCATGTCCAGCTCTGCAGAGCAAGGGGTATTAGGAGGGGTAGTCTTTCCCTTTGGCCGCCAAACGTTCTTTCCCCCCACTTCGTCCAGGACAATGAGTGACTATCTACAATGCAATGAGTGCCAACTTCTCCAGCCTCAGTAAGATTTCTCTAAACAAAGAAGTGAAAAAAGTAGCTGGTGGTCTCTCTGGAAAAAGTTAAGCTCTGTGTCCCCAGGCACTTCCCACAGCACACATAGGCATCCACAAAGCTCATCTGCACCAAAATGCAGACTGAGAGTGCACCAAAATCCCAGGCAACTTTCTTTTCCCCAGTTTAAATTAAGCCAGGCAGGGATTTTCAGGGAGGAATCCCAATGGCACCTGCAGCTCTGATTTTCCCCAAATTCATTCATTCATCCCATAGGTGGTGATGTGCCCAGTGCTAGGCACTAATGCTGGGGATGCAGGAATGAACAGACAAGCTAGGGTCCCTGCGCATAACTGTGTGTGGCCCCTGCTTGCTTGCGTTGTCCACCCCGTTACCAACAGCTCCCGGGAGAGCCATGTGCCTGCAAAGTTTCTCTCGTTCCCTTGGCTCTATTTTTGAGCAATATATAAGTTGCAAAGTTGAATGATTGGGTAACGCTTTGTTTTAAATCCTTGCATTTAAGTCGGGAAAAAAAAATGTGTGTGCTTTGCGAAACTGTCCCCCTCAATTTCTTCCCTCCCCTAGGCAAATACCGTCCACGTGCTCGTTCAGACTCTTCTCGGGCTCTGATTTACAGTAAATGCAGAAGAAGCTTGTGAATGGAGCCAAAGCTTTGCAACCTGGGGCTGCAACAGCGTGCCAGACGAAACCATTAACCAAGAAGGAGCTTTTTGTGGCAAGGGAAGTTTCCTTTTTCAGGATGCGGCATTTTGCAACCAAAAGAGAGAAGCAGTTCGTCCCCAAAGAAAGATCCATGTGGCCCCTGAAAATCACTCTTGGCTAGTGCCTCTTCGCTGTCTCCCCCAACCCTGCCACTACCTCTTGCCCAAATAGAAGCCGTGGGGAACTCGGGAAACCAACAGTCTTGTTTCTCTACTCATTTCCCTGTCTGATACTAAACCGTTCCGCAGTTCGGGTATCTGGGGAAACGACTGGAGATTCCTGGACCGGTTATAGGTTCAAACGGTATTTATGGAGAACCTACTGCATGAAAGACACGGCTTTGGGGGCTGGGATCCAGCACAGGCAAGAGCCCCAAGGTGGGATGGGGCACAGAGGGCTCTGGAAGCAGAGGGGGAGGCTGAGAGAACCACACAGGCTTTGAGGGTGGACAGGGGCCTGTGGGAACATGAGCTTCCAGCGACAGCTGGCTATGTGACAAGTCAAGGCCCAAACTTGATTCTGCGGCTGCTAATCCCTAACAGGTTTTTGTCAGCCTCCCAAGGCTCTCCCTCTGTCCAGGCAGACAAGAGAACAGGGATGAGAAAGAGCTTAGGAAATCGAAACCTCACTGCATTATAATATGCATGCCCAATGGACTTTCACAGCCAGACATGAAGGTGGAGGCGCGCGCAACCTGCTGCCGGGCCGGCACGGGCACCCTAGGCTGCCTGCCCACTGTAGTTGGCCCGGGTCCTCAGAGTGACACAGCTCTTTACACGGTGCTTACAAAGCACCCTTGGCTTATTATTTCATGCAAGTCTCGTGACAACGTTGGAAACAGCTGTCTTACTAATCACACTTTACAGAAGAGGCCCAGAGAGGTCAAGTGACTTGTGCAAGGCCACACAGCCAGACAGAGGCAGAGCCAGGCCTCCGGCCCTGGTGTTCTGGCACCGCCTGGGGCTCTTTCCACGAGTCCAGGGGGCCTCTTCTTCCTCCCCCTTCTCCCGCTCTTTCTCCTCTTGTTTCGTTCCTCTTTTCTACCTGTGCCTTATTCTGTTAGGGCCACCCAGCCTGGCCAGCAGAGCCCCTGCTTTGTGTACCCTACACTTTAGCCCAGGGTTGCCCAAACACAGGCTGGGAGGGGTGGGAGGGACAGCTTAAAAAAAAATATAGCTTTACATTGTAAAATTATAGATTGTGATTCGGCAGGTCTGGGGTGAAGACCAGAACTCTTTATTTTTGTTAGGTTCCATGGTACTTAATTATTTGGAGGTCATGGATGCTATTGCTAATCTGATGGAAGCTATGCTCTCTCTCTCTCTAGAGAAATACACAATCACATAAATGTGGAAGACAATTCCAGATGGTTCTTGAAGCCTAGCCAAGAGCCCCAGATAAGAACTGTGGTCTGGAGAGAATGAACTGCTTGCTGTTCCCCACACCTGACCAGCATTTCCCGCGCTTGGCCCTTTTAAGGTTGTTCTAGTGGGACCCTGGCCCAGTATCATCAGCATCACCTGGGAGCTGTTTGGAAATGCAGGATCTCAGGCCCACCCAAGACCAGAGATCAGAATCGGTACTTTAACAAAATCCCAAGGGGATGTGCAAGAGCTTTAAATTTGCAGTGGCTACAAGTCGGCTCCAAAATGCGCCCTTCCCCCACCAAACAATCCCCCAAGCTTCAGAACCTGCAACCCGCATGCCCATCTTAAAGGCACCACTACCATGTAGCCTTCCTGGAGCACGTGGCAGGGACTCACAGCCCCTCATCTATCCAGTCTGCAATTGCTGTTTGTCTCTAGACTCTCCCTTAAAGCAAGGATTCAGTAAAGGTTGTAAAATGTTTCTCTGTCTCTACCCACCTGCTTTTCATGACCTCTGTGTCCCTAAATTCCATCCCCCAGGTCAGCACCTTCACAAGGGCACTGTAAGTGTGCTTACCTGCCCCTAACCCCTGACACCTGCTCAGGCCACCTTGGACAATGAGATCCCCAAGTGAGGAAAGTGACTTCTTCCCTCAGAGGGGCTGCAGCATCTCACACTGCAATTATCCCAACAGTTTACTTACACTCACCCCCTCACCCATGGCAGCCCCTCACTGCAGGGCTCAGGTGCTGTTCCATGAGGGCTGGCCCAGAGGGGAGTCTAAGTGACAAGCCCCTGGCTTGGCTGGGACACCACTCTCTTCCCCAAACCAACCTAGGCCACTGCAGGTGAATCTTTCCTTTTTCTTCCAAAGGCTATCTCCACCTCCCCACCCCCCTCCACCACCATGCACCCTTTCCCACCCCCCAGGTAGTATCCTTGACTCCTGCATGCAAATAAACCTGGGACAGATCCATCCCAGGACACAGGAAATGCCTACATGCTGGAAGCTTGGGGTGAACTAAACTCAGCCCCACTTCCCATGGATACTTAATCATCTCTTCTGGAAAAAAAAGCTTCATGTCTGGTTGGCTTACCCTAGTCCCCCTCCTGGTGCTAACTGCATGAGTGTTGTGCTAGGGAGACAGTGCAGGCTATGAACAAGGGTGCTGCACCGAGAGCCTGGAAATGGACACACACTCTGCCATCAGCCTTCCATGCCATCCCAGGCCCACCACTGCCTCTTTCTCGGCCTCGCTTTCCTCATCAAGGAAACAGGGAGATGGTCTCTAAGGTCCTGTGCTCATCTGACATTCTGCACAAGAATAAAGAACAGGTTTCTAGTCCTTGAAAGGACAGGAGTCACAGAGTTGGGGGCCCAGGAAAATCAGCTCTGGTCTCCCTGGAGCTAAGAGCTAACCTGGAAGGAGGCCTGGAGGAGGTGTCTAGGAAGGACCTGACTAGTACAGAACCCACTGTGGGTCTCACTCAAGGACCTGAGTGGCAGAGTGGGGGAAAGGGGTACAGCAAGCACAGGCAAGGGGGCACCGTGCTAGATGGGGAGGGGGGAGCAAGTGATCTGCAGAAGAGAGCTGAGGCAGGGGGCTAGGTGTTGGTTTCTGATATTTCTAGAAAGCTCAGTCTTAGTTCCTCTTTCCATCACCTCTGATAGTGAGTAGGAGTCTGGGTGATGACAAAGGTCCATGTGGAGGATGCCTGTGGGGAGCCAGCCCACGGGAAGGAAGGAAAAGAGATTATTCACCAAGAAGAACTTTTCCATTCTTCATCTCTGACTGGATGGGCAGGGACCCAGGGGGATTGTATATTTCAGGGACCTGCCAAACCTTGACCCTGCCTCCCTCAATGTCCTTCTTTGGGCCTTTCCCTTGTATGCTCCTGAGCAGGGACCCAACCCGGATCTTGTGCTGGGGTGTTCCCAGCACAGCCCCACATGAGATGGCCCTGGCCCCAGGCCCAGCATCTGGAATGCGGGCTCCAGCCAAACTCATTATTTTCCACGGGATCCGGGAACTTCCAAAGCTGCCTCAGAGTGGGAATTTCCACTTGTTTCTCCTCCTCATGATTGACCTTCCAGCTGAGGCGAGCATCTCTGCTTGACAATGGAGGTGGGAGGGAGATGGCTATCAAGAGACTTTCTCTTCTGATTGGATCTGTTTACTGTCTCATACTTGCAGAGACCAAGTCACTTTCCAAAACTGATGATCTTTCTTGGAAGTAGAGACTTAGCCTCAAAGAGTCAGAGGTCCATCTAAATACTCCGAAAAGCCAAGAAGATTTCCTGTGTGACCCTGTGTCTGTTGCCCACCCCCCTCCCCCAGAATACGGTTTCCTCGCATAAAAGAGAAGATGTGGGAGCACGCCATCTCTCCAGATTTTTTGGCTCCAGGGCCTTAAGCCTGACCATGACATGGCTGAACCAGGATCTCAGCATCCTTAACCTGTTAACCCGGACAGAACCCAAAGAATGGGTGGGTTCCACTGGGAAATGGGATACAATCCTCCCAGCCCATGGCAGATGACACTCTGAGAGATTAGGGAAGGGTTTCCATTAATATGAGGGAAGTTAAGGTGAGGTGGTCTGGGAAGACATGGGTGAAACTGCACAGTCTATATTCCAAAAAATGAGTAAAACATTTTTATTCATCCAAGAAGAATGGATTGAGCATTGGCAGAGCACTGAGCCAAACACAGAGGGCTTTCAATGAGGGCGGGGGGTTAGAGGACTAGCAAGATTCAGGCAGAATGAAAATAAGGCTCCGGGAGAGGTAGAAGCAAAACAGCACACATGTTGACTTGTTCTCTCTTCATTCTGTGTTTTTGGAATTATACCCAAGAATCTAGAATGGTTTCTCTGCAGAGTCTCTGCTCTCAGATTCTCTAGGAAACAAACATCCATCATGAGACATAAGCCTAGCACTTGGGAATAAGGATTCTGGAGTCAGAGTGTCCTGGGTAGGGAGCCCAGCTCCACCTGCTATTACCCATGAGATTCTGGACAAGTCATTTACCTCCAGTTTCCACCCAAGGAAGCTGGGTGGTTTGGAGGTCTGAGGCAATTCTGGGAAGCACGTCAGCAAGGGCCTGGCTGCTAGGAGGCACTCCAAACCAGCGGCTCTCCCTTTTCCTTGCCATTACTGACCACCAACTGTGGACCAGACACGGTCCTGTGCTCAACAGGACCCATTTCTTATTACAAATGTAGTGATTGGCAAGTATTCTTCCGGGAAGCTCCATGCATTTTATAGGCATTGTCTCCATGATCCTTTAAGAAAGAAGAGTCGCTAGATCCTTCCATGCCCACTGGGCAAAAGCAAGCTCCGAAGCACAAAGCAGTGGAATGAGGGAGTTGAGACCCGAATTCTAGGTTCCAGCTTGGCTCAGCCACTAACAGTCCTCAAGGAATCCTATATTTGCAAAAGAAGGGAATTCGCTGAAATCAGTGTGAAGGTCTTTAAGGTTTTATGATGGTGATTCTGGGGTTTCTGAGGATATCTAAGGCAGAGCCCCAGCACTAAGGCAGGCTTCTGAATCCTTCCTTAATACTGTTCTTCCCTCCTACTTCCTGGAAACCTCCCGGAGCACCACACTTGCTCAGCACATTTTTTATTCCACTTCGTCACTCATTGAGAATGATGCTACCCTGGGCCAAACTTTCTCTCTTAGCTCCACCCTCGTAGCCCTCAATAAAAGGCGGAAAGAGCAGCCGAAGGAGCCAGAGGAGCAGAGAGGCTGAGACCAACACAGAAACCTCCAGCTCTCACGCCCAGTCTCCCTGCTCCCCGCCGACATGAAGGTCTCCGCAGTGCTTCTGTACCTGCTGCTCACAGCCGCCACCTTCAGCCCCCAGGTGCTCGCCCAGCCAGGTAAGCCCCTCTCTCTTTCCCTTCGAAGCCCATCACCACATCTCTGGGTTCTCATGGGCCACCAGGGCAGGAGGATCACCCACAGTCTCCCGTTCGTGACTGCTTTCCAAAATCAGGAAAGTCAGAGAAGGACAAGGAGTGAAACTGATCACATGGTTGCTCCTGGGAATTTCAGCTGTGGACCCCAAATCCAGTCCTTCCAGGACTCCAGCTCTACAGTCATCCCCTCAGTACAGTTACTGCCCCTGCTCCTTGTAGCAGTGTTTGGGGGGGACTGGGGTGATCCAAAAGAGGGGGCCTCTGGCGGAGGGTGCGCAGGGCATTTCCAGATGTGGTGGAAGGGAAAGGAGGAGACCCAGAATCTGGACGGTGCTTCATTCAAGTCCAGCATCCAGAGACAGGGCTCCGCAGGGGCAGTGGGTAATCAGGGAAACTCACAACTTGGAGCCTAGAGGGGGACCCTGAGCTGATCTTCCCTGACCCTGAATATTTGGATTATTCATTCCTCCCAGGATTAATGATTAAGGACACTCCCAGGAATTATCTAGTTTTAACGGCTCTCCCTTCCCTCCGTTCATTATCAATGCTATGCACCCGTTATAAAGCAGAGGAAACTGAGTTAGTATGACATTCTAGCTTTGAAGCATAGGCAGAAATATTGGGATTTATGGGTCCTACCTCTACTCCTGACTTCCCTTTGCCTTCCCATTACTACTCCTTTCTGCCATGATTAAGATCAGAAGAATCTAGTCCATCCTAAAATGCTTTTTCTTTGTGGTCTTATTTCCAGATGCAATTAATTCTCCAGTCACCTGCTGCTATACACTCACCAATAAGAAGATCTCAAAGCAGAGGCTGGTGAGCTATAAAAGAGTCACCAGCAGCAAGTGTCCCAAAGAAGCTGTGATGTAAGTTGAGCACCCCAGCCCTCCCTGGTCCATTTCTTCCTCAGGGAGCAAGGAGAAAGCCTTACAAACTTAGAGTCAGAGGTGTAGGTCATCTAATCTAATGTCCAAAGGTGCCCAATGGGAAAATTGAGGCCACAAGGCAAAAAGTGACTCCCAACATCACTCTCTATATGGGTGCTTATGCAGACCCTCCCAATTTCTTTAGAGGGAAGTCAGGATGGCTGCAACTGGGACAGCTGTCTAGGTGCCCTCTTACCACCTGCCTTCTTCTCGTTCTTATGGCAGCTTCTTGAGGCAGGATGGGCTGGAGTCCTAGGCAGAGATCTCATTGGAACTCTAACTGTATACTCTCTCACCCACAGCTTCAAGACCATCCTTAACAAGGAGATCTGTGCTGACCCTAACCAGAAGTGGGTCTGGGATTCCATGGCACACCTGGACAAGAAAACCCAAACCCAAACTGCAAAGCCATGAATACTCACTCTGAAACTGAAGAATCTGAAACTAATTTATTTTCTTCTAACTCTCCCTAAATGCCCTCTGATATTATTTTATTATAATTTCAAAAAGTATGAAACTTTGTTTACTGATATGCACAAAATGTCTTAAGTAATGTTAATCTTATTTAAGTTATTGATGTTTTAAATTTATCTCCCATGAATTCTAGTGTTTTTTAAAATATGGAGACTTGGAAAAAAATGCTTTCCTCTGGGGGCCCCAGTTCCACCCCTGGGGTGGTGTGAAGGTCCTTGCAAGGATCATTAATGCAAGACTATGTTTTAAATTCTAAAGGATTGCTTACAATGCTATTGTGGAAGTGTATATTCTGTAACTATTGATCAATATACATATATATATTTTTGTACAAAACCTGACTTTTGGTGTTTTCTTGAAGGAAATTAAAAAGCTGAGTGTTATCTTGGTGATGAGGGAGAAGCATGGTTGCAGAGGGTGGGCTCATGTTGGGAGGAGTGACAATGTGGATTGGCCCTGGTCTTTTCTACTGGGTAGGCTCATGTGAGTGCCTATAGAAGAATCTTTAAGGCAGGAGACAGTCAGGCATTCCAGCCTTACTACTCCAGTCCCCAAGACCAACTGCCCAGATCCCAGCTACCCTTGTCACCTGTTTAGCAACACCCCAATCTCCTTTCTCACAGTCCTTGACCCCTGCCCTCAATCTCTCTCAAAATCTAATGCTACTGCCCCCTAACTGGGATACTTGCCCCCAATCTGTCCCCCTCCAAGTATTCCTTCAATTTAGAGTAATACAGACACTGCAGACTTTGGGAAATCAAGGAGAGATTAAGCGACCATTGATAAGATGGTTAGATTAAGATTTCATAAAGAAGATATGACTTCAACTTATCCTTGATGTATGCACGAGATTTTTCTAGAAAAAAGTACAGTATCATTTAGAAGAGGGGAAAGAACTCCCCCGCCGAAATAAATAAATAAGTAAATAAATAAAATCTTAAAAAAGAGGGGGGCGCCTGGGTAGCTCAGTCGGTTGAGTGTCGTCCAACTGCTGGTTTTAGCTCTGGTCATGATCTCAGAATTATGAGATTGAGCCCCGCCTTGGCTTTGTCCCTCTCCCTCTGCTCCCTCCCCAGCCCGCCACCCCCGCTCATGCTTGCACACTCTCTCTCTCAAATAAATAAATAAATAAATAAATAAATAAATAAGACCTTAGAAGAGGAGAAAGAAGAGGGAAGCAAATACCTAGAGGTAGAAATGATGATGGCATGTACATAAAAGAGGGTGAAAACCAAGAAGATGGGAGCTGGGGTCCATGTGTGTGTCAAGGGATGGGGAAGTTTAGAAAAGAAAGTTGAGTAAAGGGTTCTGAATGTCAGCGTAGTAAGTCAGTACTCAACCTCATAGGTCAAAAGGAGATGTTGAAAATGTCTGGGCCAATGAGGAAGGACATGCCATTTTTGGAGGTTCAGAAGTGAGTCAGTAAATGTAACTTATTGGTTTCATACAAGCCTGAAGAAGTATGGGCAAGGGTGAGGCTACTGCCATGATCCAGGCAAGAGATGATGAGTGCCGGAATATGGAGCCCGAGAAGCAGCTTTGGAGAAGAATGAACTAGGTAGAGTGAAACCCTGTGCATTGTAGATGAAGGAGAAGGAACTGTGACCTAAGATATAGAAGTCCCTTCTACAACCCACATTCTAAGGAGACAAGTTTCCCTGAAATCAGAATGTACTTCTCTCCACCACTATCCCCATTTCAATCCAAGGAGCTTGGGATCACCCATTTATATGGATGGGCCTCTTTTTTTCCTGAATGTCCACCTAAGGTCTATACTCCCTTGCATGGCATTTGACCTACGTGTGAGGTATTTGATCCCCCTAGGCACAGACAGCCTTTCCACTAAGGAAAGCGGATATCCTGCCCTACTTTTAAAAAATATTTTATTTATTTATTTGAGAGAGAGAGAAAGCATGGCGCACAAGCAGGGGGAGTTGCAGACAGAGGGAGAGGGAGAAGCAGACTCCCCCGCTGAGCAGGGGCTCCATCCCAGGACCCTGAGATTGTGACCCGAGCCGAAAGCAGATGCTTAACCGGCTGAGCCACCCAGGTGCCCCAATTTATTGCCCTATTGAATAAATTCTGCATGGTAAATGTGCAGATTCATCAGTCCAATCTGGTGGGGAGATGGCTACTGTATCAAGCTGAGGGGTTCCATCAAATCCAAGTAACACTCCCCTAAGTGCCCTGATACATAGGGCAGCCAACAATTTATTGGCTGCTTTCTCTGGAAATCACTGACCCACATGCCAACAGCCCTCCCTGCCTCTCCTCCACCCCTCCAGTCTGCAGCCTCATTTGCCAACCAGGACTAAATCCCTAGTTGTTGTGGGTGCCAGGAGGCAGACAGGAATGGAGTGCAAGCAAATGGTACATCCCCATACAATTTACTGAGCATCAGACCCTCTAAGGCCACGCAGATTTGAGGTGGAGGGTCTGGAAGGAGGGATGGCCAAGAGCAGGTCAACCTATGTGCTCAAGCCCAAAAGTAATCTCCTCACATTCCCTTTCCAAGCCACATCTATTCAGGTTCAGGACATCTTCAATCCATTTTTGTTTTGTCCAGCTAAGCATGAGAGTCCTTGCTCTTTGCATGATGAAACTATGAGCACGAAGCATTGGCAAGAGGCCCTGTTTAAGAAGGAATGCCAAGTGTGGTGTATTCATTTCCTGTAGCTGTCAAAGGTCTGTTCCAGGAAATCTATGCTTTTTCTATCATACTCAAGATCCTTCCAGCCTCTGCTGAATTCCAGAGCTGCTTCTACGTTTTTTTAGTATTTGTTATAGCAGTAACCCACTTCCAGGTATGGAAGTCTCTATTAGTTTCTTATTGCTACCATAACAATTTATCAGAAACCTAATGGCTTAAAACAATGCAAATATATTACCTTATAGTTCTGGAGTTCAGAAGTTTAAAATGAGTCAGCAGGGCTGCATTCCTTCTGGAGGCTCTGGGGGAGAATCTGTTGTCTTGCCTTTTCTAACTTTTATTTATTTATTTTTTAAAGATTTTATTTATTTATTGGAGAGATACAGAGAGAGAGCTAGAGAGCACAAGTGAGGGAGAAGGAGAAGCAGGCTCCCCACAGAGCAGGGAGCCCAATGTGGGGCTCAATCCCAGGACCCTGGGACCATGACCTGAGCTGAAGGCAGACGCTCAACGACTGAGCCACCCAGGCGCCCCTCCTTTTCTAACTTTTAGAGGCCACCTGCCTTCCTTAGCTCATGACCCCTTTCTCCATCCATCACAGTTTTAAAGTGGAGGAGGGGTGGTGGTGGAGCTCCAAAGGATCAAAGTTTTCACACTATTGAAATTAAGATGGCATTAATCTGAACCAGGTTGTTATTCATGATAATGGTAATCTTCAGAGTGACCACTAAGAAAATAACTAAAAAATATATAATAAGAGAGGGCGCCTGGGTGGCTCAGTTGGTTGAGCGACTGCCTTCGGCTCAGGTCATGATCCTGGAGTCCCAGGATCGAGTCCCGCATCGGGCTCCCTGCTCGGCGGGGAGTCTGCTTCTCCCTCTGACCCTCCTCTCTCTCATGCTCTCTGTCTCTCATTCTCTCTCTCTCAAATAAATAAAATCTTAAAATATATATATATAATAAAAGAAATAAAGGAATAAAATGGTACACAATAAAATGGTACTACCTGTGTATCACAAAACTGTAATAGAAAGAGGACTGGAGTCAGTAAGATGGCCAAATAAGATGTCCCTTGTTCATATCTCCCCCTAAACAATAACAATTTTGCACCTATCCATGGACAAAAGGACTTTTTGTGGGCTGTGGGATCTGACACCATACACCAAGGAAGGAGTCACCCACCCATTCACCAGGTCAAAAGCATATAGATATCAGTCCTGGCTGTGGAACCTGCAAGGGCCTCTCTTGGCTGTGGTCTGGGAGCCCCTTGGAGAGCACTGTCTTAGACAATCTCCTACAGATAAGAAAGCATCTGTGGAAGTCCAGGTTTTTAATGGAGAAGTTCCAGCACACTGTTGGGGGAAAAAATCAAGTTTGGATGCATTGGAGAGGGTAAGAAGAACAGTTTGACATTACCTACAACCCTCCTTCCCCAAAGTGGCACAGACCGGTGCCAAGAGGGACCCTTTCAGCCCGTGATTTCTCCCATGGGGGAAAATGAGAGCATTGGGGTGAGCTTCCCCAGATCCTCAGCTACATGGAAGCTGCCAAAGAGATCCATTTGTCTCCTGCCTCATCCAAAGTATTGACTCATTGAGCTGCATGGCTGAGGGGGCAAAAAGGAGGAGGCAGAGCAGCAGATAAGACTTTGAAGGCATTCAAGGGACGTGGATCCTACTAACTGCATCAAGAAGACTCCATCAAGAAGCCTGCCCACAAGCCACTGGAGACGTCTCACTGGCAGACCCCCCTAAATGACCCCTAGGTACCCCAGCACTCCACAAACCTCACCCAAACACCCCCAACCTGCGGCTGTCTCCCTGTGAGTACTCCTGACAAGGGAAAGAGCAAGCTTTGACAGACAGCTAGTGGGCAGGCACAGAAAGCCATCTGCAGCTGTGTTCCAGAGCGAGACCACAAACATGAGCTTTAGCTCTACCTTTGAGGAAGCAGGGCAGACTGTCAGCACTTGGCCTGGTGTACTGCAGGATTGAGAGAATGCATGCAAGCTTAAGAATTCTGTCACAAGAATTCTGAAGCAAGAAGCATGGAACAGACATATCTATAGAACTTCTGAGAAAGCCTCAAAATCACTAGCAGGGCTGATGGAAGAAAGTTATCTCCCAAAGTCAGTCAGTAAAAACTAGAGGAGGTGACTACTACTTCTACTTCAAAGTCAAAGAAACAAAACAAGACTTCAAGGAACATGAAAAATCAAGGAAACATGACTCCACCAAAGGATCACAATAATATACCAGTAACTGACCCCAAAGACATGGAGATCCATGACTTATCTGAAAAAGAATTTAAAATAGCCATTTTAAGGAAGCTCAATGAGCTACAAGAAAACAGAGAAAGACCTTTCAACAAAATCAGGAAAATAAACATGAACAAAAGGAAAAGTTTAATAAAGAGAGAGGGATTATTAAAAAGAAGTTCTGGAGCTGAGGTACAATGAAGGAAATGAAAAACACAATAGACATCATCAACAGCAGAGTGGACCAAGGAGAAGAAAGAATTTGTGAAGAAACACTTAGAAATTATCCAGTCAGAGAAGAACAAAGAAAAAAGAATGAAGAAGGCTGAAGAAAGCCTATATGATCTAGGGGATATCATCAAAAGAAACAGTCTGAATTACTGGAGTCCTAAAAGGACAGAGAGGGAGAAGGGGGGCAGAAAGCTTATTCAAAGAAGTAATGTCTGAGAACTTCCCAAATCTGGGGGCAGATTTCAATATCCAAGTTCATGAAATTCATAGGTCCTCAAACAAACTCAACTGTAAAAGCTCTTCTCCAAAGACATATTGGAATGAAACTGTCAAAAACCAAAGACAAAAAGAATCTTAAAAGCAGAAAGAGAAAAGAAACTTGTAACTTACAAAGGAAACCTGGAAGGTGATCAGAGGATTTACCAGCAGAAACTTCACCGCAATGAAAGAGTGGGATATTACAATCAAACCACTGAGAGAAGAAAACTGCCAACCAAAACACTCTGCCTGCCAAAGTTGTGCTACAGAAATTAAAGAAATCTGAAGACTTTCCCAAACAAAATCTGAGAGATTTCATTACCACTAAACCTGCCTTACAAGAAATGCTGAAAGGAGTTTTTCAGGCTGAAAGGAAAGGATGCTAATTAGTAACATGAAAACATATACATCACACTAGGAAAGCTAAGTAAAAGTTCAAATTCAGAACACTCTAATACTGTAATATGATACTATATTAAACACTTTACTATAAAGTTTAAAGGACAAAAGTATTAAAAATAACTATAACTACAATCATTTGTTAATGGTTACACAATATAAAAAGAGGTTAAGTTGTAACATAAACATAAAGGGAGGGATAAAAGGGTAAAGTTTTTGTATGCAGTCCAAGTTAAGCAATAGACATAAAATAGACTGTTTTATCTGTAGAATGTATTATGTGAGCCTCATGGTAACCTCAAAGCAAACATCTACAATACATACACAAAAGATAAAGAGAAAGGAATAAAAGCATACCACCTCAATTCACAAATGAAGGCAGCAAGGGAGGGAGAAAGGAACAAGAGAACTACAAAATAGAAAACAGTAAGATGGTATTAGCAAGTCCTTACCTATCAATATTCACCAAATGTAAATGGATTACATTCTCCAGAAAAAGCATAGTATGGCTGAATAGATTAAAAAAAAAAAAAAAGACCCAACTATATGCTTCTTATAGGAGACTCACTTCAACTTGAAGGACACACATGGGCTCAAAGTGAAGGGATAGAAAAGATATTCCACGCAAAGGAAAACCAAAAGAGAACAGGAGTGGGGATCTGGGTGGCTCAGTCGTTTAATCATCTGCCTTCGGCTCAGGTCATGACCCTGGTGTCCTGGGATGGAGCCCCACATCGGGCTCCCTGCTTAGTAGGGAGTCTGCTTCTCCCTCTCCCCCTGCCCCGCACCCCACCCCCAGCTCGTGCTCGCTCTCACACTCTCTCTCAAATAAATAAATAAAATCTTTTAAAAAAGTAATACAAAACAAAAGAGAATAGGAGTAGCTATAATTATAATGGACAAAATAGACTTTAAGCCAAAAGCTGTAAGAGACAAAGATGAAAAAAGAAAGAACTCAAATAAAAAACCTAACTTTATACATCAAAGAACCAGGAAAAGGGCAAACTCAGCCCAAAGTTAGCAGAAGGTAGGAAATAATGAAGATCAGAGCAGAAATAAATAAAGACTGAAAAACAGTAGAAAAGATGGACAAAGCTAAGGGCTTCTCATCACACCCCCTTTTCATTAATATATCATCAGCAATTGGCTGATGAGCTTGTAGTGTGTGTGTAGAGAGAGGGGATGTGAAGACTCCTGTCTCTGCTTCAAACTGCGCAGGTTCACTTTGATTTTGTTCTTAAGTTTGGCTTCCCCTCTATTGTTTTACTCGGAATGATATTTTAAAAATGACAACATTCCATGATCTTATTATGTGCCTTGCAGCCTATGGAGCAGATAGTGGTTTAAAAACACGTCTGCAAATTCTTTTATGCTCCTTGAATTAAGAGATGTGGTCTATGTTCTCTAACTTTGCACCTGGGAGCCTTAAACCATTATGTAAAATATCCGTATCCAGCTATGTAGAGGGACCACTGGAGAGATGGGGGTAAGGGGAGAGAAGATGCCATCTGATCCAACCCTCAGCTGTTTAAGGCCTTCCAGCTCAGACACCTGACATTGAGTGAAGGCCTTGAGACAACCCCAATCCCAGCCATCATCCAACTGCAAAGATGTAAAAAACAAAAAAAACCCTGAGCAAGAACTGCCTGGCTTAGGCCAATCAAGTCCCATATCCAAAAGCAAAATCAATGATTACTATTGCTTTAAGTCACTGTTTTCAGATGGGTTGTTACACAGCAATTGATTACTAGAATAGACACCATAATTTTAGGTATTATTCTAAGAACACTGAAGCCTATTTTTCCGCTAATGTTCTATTATTGTATTCTTTGGGTTTTAGAAAAGCCAGCAGGATTTAAAGGGGTAAAGAATTGTTTTAGTTCATTTTAAAGCCTAGCCAAAATTTTATTGCCTTCCTCTGGAACCTGGCGTCCTAGAGATGTTATCTGAAAGCAAAATTGGGGAAATCCCTTACATCTCTTTGATTTGGTAATCCTACTTCCTTTCTTTTTCTACATAAGGCGTTTCATTTCAAAAAAGCAGAACCCTTAGTAAGAGTCATAGATCACACACTGCCTGGGCATAGCCTGCACCTCACACACCAGCCCTGAATTTGGATGGAAGGCAGGCCAACATCAATCATGCCTTCTTTCTCATTTCCTAGCATCTTACCCAGGGCAGGGTAATGGCTCAGCAGATGTACCATTCCACCTGTGATTCATTCAGAACAAAGTCCTTCCTATCACCCACTCACTTTCTTTCTATTCCTGTCTGCTCCTATAAAAGGCAGGCAGAACCACCAGAGGAGCAGAAAGGCTGAGACCAGCCCAGAAACCTCCAGCTCTCACGCCCAGTCTCCCCGCTCCCCGCCGACATGAAGGTCTCCGCAGCGCTTCTGTACCTGCTGCTCACAGCCGCCGCCTTCAGCCCCCAGGTGCTCGCCCAGCCAGGGAAGCCCCTCTCTCTTTCCCTTCAAAGCCCATCACCACATCTCTGGGTTCTCATGGGCCACCAGGGCAGGAGGATCACCCACAGTCTCCCGTTCATGACTGCTTTCCAAGATCAGGAAAGTCAGAGAAGGACAAGGAGTGAAACTGATCACATGGTTGCTCCTGGGAATTTCAGCTGTGGAACCCAAATCCAGTCCTTCCAGGACTCCAGCTCTACAGTCATCCCTTCAGTACAGTTACTGCCCCTGCTCCTTGTAGCAGTGTTTGGGGGGGACTGGGGTGATCCAAAAGAGGGGGCCTCTGGCGGAGGGTGCGCAGGGCATTTCCAGATGTGGTGGAAGGGAAAGGAGGAGACCCAGAATCTGGACGGTGCTTCATTCAGTCCAGCATCCAGAGGCAGGGCTCCACAGAGGAAGCGCAGGGATCAGGGAAACTCACGACCAGGCATAGATTGCTCAGAGCCTAGAAGGGAACCCATAGCTGCAGTTCTGCTGCCTGAGGAATTGGACTATTCTATGAGCCCCTCCTAACAACACCCAGAGCTGTCACCAGTTCCTCTTCTCCTCTCAGTTAGCAGTAGTATCCTTCCAATTTACAGTCCGTACCAGTGAGACTGAGAGTTTCAGGACGGAGACGCAGGACTTAGGGTGGGCAGCTTCCCTTTCCTTTGACTCTCTTCCTTACTGTTCCCTAATTTATAAATAGAAAGTCCCAGCACGCACCCTAAATAGACTTTGTTGTTGTTTTGACAGATGGGATTAATATCTCAACCACCTGCTGCTATAGATTTACCACTAAGACGATCCCCATCCATGGGCGCCTGGGTGGCTCAGTCGGTTAAGTGACTGCCTTCGGCTCAGGTCATGATCCCAGGGTCCTGGGATCGAGTCCCGCATTGGGCTCCCTGCTCTGCAGGGAGCCTGCTTCTCCCTCTCCCACTCCCCCTGCTTGTGTTCCCTCTCTCTCTGTGTCTTTCTCTGTCAAATAAATAAATAAAATCTTCAGAAAAAAAAAAAAAGAAGAAGATCCCCATCCAGAAGCTGAAGAGCTAAAGAAGAATCACCAGCAGCTATTGTCCCCGGGAAACTGTGATGTGGGTGACGCCATGACCACCCGCACTCAACCCTTGATCTTGAGTTCTGCTCCCAGGCAGTGGATAGGGTTATTATAAGACTTCAGTTGGAATTTAACCCCCAGATACTTAGACCAGCTCTAATCCAATCCCAGAAATTTTTTTATGGGAAAAGTGAATTTGAGAAAATAGAGACTTCCCATTCCCAGCTGCCTGTCCAGATGTTGGTTCAGATGTCAGTTCCTTCATCCAGGAGACAAGATGGTTTCTTTCACCAGGGCCAGCAAATGTAGTTGCTTCCCCTGAGGTTCCTTCCATCCTCCTCCATCACCCCAGGCTAATGGGTCAGGCAGGTTTCCCATAGAGTGGGTTACACTCCCAGGTTGACTCTTCAGTGCACTCTGTCTAACTGCCCTCTCTTCCCACAGCTTCAAGACCAAACTGGCCAAGGAGGTCTGTGCTGACCCCAAGTAGAAGTGGGTCCAGGATCTCATGGAGTACCTGGACAAGAAAACCCAAACCCCAAAGCTGTGAACACTCATGCCCATAATGAAGCCAAGCCAGTACCCAGGAAACAATTTATATTCCCTATCTTTTCCAACATACCTTCTGAGATTATTCTATTACAATTCTAAGGCATATGAGATTTGTGTAATAATGTGAATCATAGTTTTTCTTAAGTAACGCTCCATGTCTTCTAAGTTGTTAATAATTTAATGTGCTCTGAAATTGGATGTGTTTTAAATGTACACCCTTGGACATATCACATCACTTCAACCCCCTAAAAACTGCAGGATGCTCCCTTCCTCTCTGCCTCGCTGTGGTATTGTGAAGATCCTTGCATGAATCAATGCAAATGTGCATATATTTAATTTTTAAGAGGGGATGTCCCTATGAAACCATAATATTATTATAGAACTGAATATTTTTATATGTAGAACTCTTGAATTTTCACACAAAACATATTTTTGGATAAAACTTGACTTTGATGGCCTTTTAAAGGACAAGATAAAGCTGGTGGGAGTACCAGGGAGAGGAGAGCTGGTTTCAGAAGGTGGGGCTTGTGTTCCGGGGGAATGGGCATATGATGGACTCTGGGCTTGCCCCCAGGTTGGGCTCACCTGCATGGCAAGGAGAGTCAGGTTGGCTGGGGCCAGGTTTAGCAAGCTCTGCAGCTCTAGCTGACATCAGCTTCAGCCATTTGTTCAAATACCTTCTTCCTTTCCAAAATCATTCCCTTTCTCACCATCCCATGCCCTACCCAACAGCCTATCCCCTCAGCAGTTGCGTCAGTCTTACAGCTGGCTGGTTTTCTTTCTTCTAACCCTTGAATCCAGAATAATACAAGTATCACCTGCATTGAGGAACCAGGGAGGGAATCAACAGATGACCTCAGAAGTTCCCTTCCACATCTGGGAACCACATGTCTTAAAGATTTCTATCTCTATAGGTTGAGGAAGAGCAAGGAGGGTAGGAGGAGGGTATGAAGGGTATGAGCAAGGAGGGTAGGACAAGGCAGCATACTGACAAACTCTTGATAACCTCAAGCTGAGCTTCTTGGAGAGAGAGGCTTGCATCAAAACTCCCATAGAAATTTCAAGGTGTCAGGAGAATTAAAACACTTTGATGGCAAGCAGATAATTCATTGGTGACTCGTGGGTGCTCAGGCCATTATGGATGCTCAAGCCAAGTCCAACAGCCATTTCTGCGCCCCCTCCAGCCCAACAGTCCTCATCCCCAAACATCAGTAAGGAGCGTAATCTCAAATGCCAGAGGGGAACAACAGTAGGCTGACCAGGCATAGACAGGAAATAGATAGATACTATAGTAAAATGAAACACGGATAGCCCTGTGGTGCAGGCAAATATCAAGCAGTGTCAGGTAGTAGGATGGGCAAGAAGAGATGGGTTCCATGTGCCCAGGGCCAAAAAGGATCTGATCACACTCTCTTTGTCAAGCTTATCCTACCATTTCCAAGGAATTCTGAACTCATTTGTCCTCATTGGGCCTCTTTGGACACAGAGCATTAAAGATAAATTCCAAACCACAACCAGGAACAGAAGCTGATACATAACTGGGCATGGAGTTTAATGGTACTAAAAATCAGACTGTGTGTATAATTAATGTGCCTAGTAAATTAGGGCAAGTTATCTTTCCTGACTGGGCCCCCATCCATGGAGATTTAGGTAGATCAATGGCTCTCATATTGGCATCAGCATCTCTTAGATATTAATAAAAATGTAGATTTCCAAGTACCATCACCAAAGATTCTAATACAGAGGGCTGGGTGGGCAAGGTGCCCCTTCCAACTTTTCAACTAGTTCCCAGCCCTGTCTGCAGAAGACTGAAGGGTACACCCTGATGTCCTCTTTCAGATCAGTGCAGTCTCTGGGCTTGACATGTGTCTCTGGCATGTCATGAAGACATGAAGAGTGCCTTTGGTCTGAACTTTCCCACCTCCTAGACTTAGCTGTTGGGCATGCACCAGCCTTAAAATAGCTGAAGTTGTAAATGCCCACCACATGTTCATGTGTTCTTCTGCATTTTCCAGCCTACATTGCATTTATTTAGGGCCAGGTGACTGGATTCTAACCAACTGGGTGAGGACCAAAATGATGTAAGCCACTTCCCCATAAACAGCTCATAGTTCTGAGCTTCTCTTCCTCTGTCATGCTGACCTTGGAGGGAACATGCTCCAAAAATCTCAGCCTTCAGATGGAGGCAGCCCATGTCCTTAAGCCACTGGAGGAGAGCCACTTGGCCCCTGCTCTGTGACCAGCAAAAGAAATAATCCTTTGTTAGGTTAAGCCACTGAAGTTGGGAGCCTAGCTTAACCCCAATTAATAGAGGAATTGGTACCATGATCATGTATTGCCAGTAGAAACCTAAAATGTGTAGCATTGGCTCGACATTTGGCAGCAGGCAGTGAGGAAGCTATCTCAGGTTGAAACGATGGAGAATCTTGTTACAAAGTGTCAAAGCTGTCAGGTCCTCTCTGCTGAAATTATAGCTCCAAGGAGAGAGTTTTTAAAATATGATTAGTAATGCATTGGTTGGTTTTGTCTGCATTGGTCAGGGTACTGAGAGAAAGAGATGAACTCAGGAAAGCACTGGCTCATTTTAACGTAAAATTGAAATGGAATAAAGTCCACAAATTCAGAATCTTACATTGTTGGAAAAGCCATCTATTTGTACATCCCAAACATTAAGAGAAGGTTTAATTTAAGGGGAAAAAAGTAAAAAGAGTTCAGTAATAAAAATCCAGGCAAAAAAAACTCTGAGTGGACGAAGTGACTTAGGGCAAAAATCAGATTGAAGTTGTCACCTTGTATTTCAAGCCTCATTAAGAAGAATGGGGAGAGAGGAAAAGGCAGAAAAATAATTTGAGAAGTATATCTAGAACGAAATGGGCTGTGGCTACTGGCAGATGGAATTGGCTGGGTGGAAAGAGATCAGAAGCCTGCTAAGTTCTCAAGAGAACTAGACTATAGTGCCAATAAAACCATGAATGAGCCTGCACTGAAAACAAGAAGCCATTGACCATTCAAAATGAAAACAAACTTCAAGCTCTATAGTGTAGCAAATCATCTTCCAAGGCTGCAGAGTCCCGGAGGAGAATATGCCCCTTCCAAACCCACCTCAGAGGTGGCCAAGGGAAATAATGTAGAAGGAAGGACCTCACAAAAGCAATCAGGAGCCAAGATCAAAAAGACAAAAGTGCTTCCCCAGATTGCAGAATCAAGCCTAACCAAGGGTGAGGGACTTATACAACATCTGCCTGAAGGACTGTAGGATCGCTAAAGAGCATTGGCCACTGGTGTGCCATCTTCCCCTCCACGAATGAAGGTGTTGGTTGCAAGAAACTGTCCTCTTCAAACTTGATATATTATGTCAGGGGCAAATAACTGGTCTTTTAGTTCAGAGGTCACTGGACAAAGTAGATCCATGCCCTCACCTGACAGAGAGGACCACTTACTATCCAGAGATCCCAAACATTTAGTTTGATGCAATGACCTTATAGGATTTTGGATTGGTCTCTCTTGGGGATTGGTTGATTGTGTTAACCTATATTGAGAAGCAGTGAGCAAAGGACAGACTGCATAGAAGCTATTAGCACTTACCGAGTCTTCATGTGTTTCTCAGCCTTCTTTACACTTGGAGTCATATGATGATGTAGGGCCACAGGATGGAGACACATGTGGTAGAAGCTGCTTCCATGCCTGGTTCTTTAAAGCCCCCTATACAATCTATCAACCCTCTCTCCCTTGCCTCGGTGAACTTGGGGGCCACGTGTTCCAGATGCTGGCTATGATTTACAAGCAGCTGGATCGCTGAGTCACTCCTCAGAAAAGAGTGCCTTGGGCAAGCTGCCTGACCAATATCAGGCTGTGATATGAACAACAAAGAAATACCTGTCGGAAGCGGAGCAAGATGGCAGAGGAGTAGGAGACCTGGACTTCGTCTGGTCCCAGGAATTCAGCTGGATAGGGATCAAACCATTCTGAACACCTACAAACTCAACAGGAGATGGAAGAAAAGAATAGCAACAACTCTCTGAACAGAAAAGCGACCACTTACTGGAAGGTAGGACGTGCGGAGAAGTGAATCCGAGGCGATATTCAGGAGGATAGACGGTGGGGGAGGGGCCTCTGTCCGCCACTTCTGGCAAGTGATAGAGCCGCGGAGCACAAAATCGGAACTTTTAGAAGTCTGCTCTGCTGAGGGACGTCGCTCCGGTGGCTAAGCGGGGGTGGAACCCTCGCAGGACAGTGTGGTCTCAGGACCCTCGGGGTCACAGAAAGACCGGGGGTGCCTGAGTGCGGCAGAGCTCCCAGGTGTCAGAGCGGGGAAGCCGGCTGCAGAGACGGAGCCCAGGTGCGGGCTCTCAGCTCGGGGTTGCCATACACCGTATTCCGCGGCACAGTCGGGCCACTGCTCCTCCAGCAGGGACCCAACAAGCGGCAGATCCGGGGAGACTCCCCTTCCTCCCCTGGGAGGAGCGGTGCGGGAGCGCACCACGGGGATCTGCTGGGTTTGGAGACTCCACCCGGGGTCGGGTGCCAGAGATAGAAACGCGCGGTCACAGGCCGGGTGAGCACGGAGTGAGGCCGGAGACGGGGGAGACAGGAGTGACTGATGCCTTTTCTCTGGGGGCGCACTGAGGAGCGGGACCCCGAGTTCTCGGCTCCTCCGGGGCGGAGATTGGGAGGCCGCCATCTTCACTCTCCGCCTCCAAAGCTGTACGGAAAGCTTGCCGGGAACAAAAGCTCCCGAGAGCAAACCCGAGCAGGTTACTTAGCCAGGACCGGCTAGGGCGGGGCAATTCCGCCTCCGGCAAAGACATTTGGGAACCACGGCAACAGGCCCCTCCCCCAGAAGATCAGCAAGAACAGCCAGCCAAGACCAAGTTTACCGATCAATGAGAAGGGCAGAACTCCAGCGCTAGGGGAATACTGCACATAGAATCCATGGCTTTTTTACCATGATTCTTTAGTCTTTCAAAGTTAATTTTTTTTTAACTGTCTTTTTTTTTTTAATTTTTCTTTTTCCCTTTTTCAACCAACATCTATCTTATCAATCCCTTTTTTAAAAAACATTTTTATTTTTCATTTTTAGAGTCATATTCTATCCCTTCATAGTAGTTATCCGTATTTTTGGCATGTATATATAAGTTGTTCTCTCTTTAAAATTTTGAGATAGTTTCTTCTAACAGATCAAAATATACCCTAAATCTCTAGTGTATATGGTTTTTTTCTACTCTCCTGCCTGATTACATTCTCTCCCTTTTTTTCTTTTTTTTTTAAATCCTCTTCTTTCTTTTTTCAAAAAACTTATCAATTCCTTTTATAATTTTTTTTATAATTTTCATCTTTACAGTCATATTCCATCCCTTCATCATATCAACCCTTAGTTTTGTACATATATAAGTTTTTCTTTCTTTAAAATTTTGGGAGGCACTTTCTTCTAACAGACCAAAATACACCCAAAATCTAGTGTGTGGCACTGATCTATGTACCAGCCTGATCATATTTGATCATATTCTGTTTTTTGTTTGTTTGTTTGTTTGTTTTGTTCTGTTTTTGTTTTTATCTTTTTCTTTTTTTTTCTTTTTCCTTTCTCTCTCTTTCCCTTTCCTTCCCCCCTGCTTCAGGTCTTTTCTGATTTGTTTAGAGTATATTTTCTGGGGAATTTGTTACCCTGTTAGCATTTTGTTCTCTCATTAATCTATTCTCCTCTGGACAAAATGACAAGACAGAAAAAATCACCTCAACATTGGGGCGCCTGGGTGGCTCAGTCGTTAAGCATCTGCCTTCGGCTCAAGTCATGATCCCGGGGTCCTGGGATTGAGCCCCACATCGGGCTCTCTGCTCCGTGGGAAGCCTGCTTCTCCCTCTCCACTCCCCCTGCTTGTGTTCCTTCTCTCGCTGTGTCTCTCTGTCAAATAAATAAAATCTTTAAAAAAAAAAAATCACCTCAACAAAAAGAACAAGAGGTAGTACAGACTGCCAGGGACCTACTCAATACGGACATTAGTATGATGTCAGATCTAGAGTTCAGAATCATCACTTTAAAGATACTAGCTGGGCTTGAAAAAAGCATGGAAGTTATTAGAGAAACCCTCTCTGGAGAAATAAAAGAACTAAAATCTAACCAAGTCAAAATCAAAAAGGCTATTAATGAGGTGCAATCAATTATGGGGGCGCTAAATGCTAGGATAAATGAGGCAGAAGAAAGAATCAGTGAGATAGAAGACCAAATGATGGAAAATAAAGAAGCTGGGAAAAAGAGAGATAAACAACTACTGGATCACGAGGGCAGAATTAGAGAGATAAGCGATACCATAAGATGAAACAACATTAGAATAATTGGGATCCCAGAAGAAGAAGAAAGAGAGAGAGGGCAGAAGGTATATTGGAGCAAATTATAGCAGAGAACTTCCCTAATTTGGGGAAGGAAACAGGCATCAAAATCCAGGAAGCACAGAGAACCCCTCTCAAAATCAATAAAAATAGGTCAACACCTCGACATCTAATAGTAAAACTTACGAGTCTCAGAGACAAAGAGAAAATCCTGAAAGCAGCTCAGGAGAAGAGATATGTAGCCTACAATGGTAGAAACATTAGATTGGCAACAGACCTATCCACAGAGACCTGGCAGGCCAGAAAGGACAGGCAGGATATATTCAGAGCACTAAATGAGAAAAATATGCAGCCAAGAATACTATATCCAGCTAGGCTGTTATTGAAAATAGAAGGAAGGGGCACCTGGGTGGCTCAGGCGTTAAGCGTCTGCCTTCAGCTCAGGTCATGATCCCAGGGTCCTGGGATCGAGCCCCACATCGGGCTCCCCGCTCCGCGTGAAGCCTGCTTCTCCCGCTCCTGCTCCCCCTACCTGTGTTCCCTCTCTCGCTGTGTCTATCAAAATAAATAAATAAAATGTTAAAAAAAAAATGAAAATAGAAGGAGAGATAAAAAGCTTCCAGGACAAACAAAAACCTAAAGGAATTTGCAAACATGAAACCAGCCCTACAAGAAATCTTGAAAGGGGTCCTCTAAGCAAAGAGAGAGCCTAAAAGCAACATAGACCAGAAAGGAACACAGACAATAGACAGTAACAGTCACCTTACAGGCAATACAATGGCACTAAATTTCTATATTTCAATAGTTACCCTGAATGTAAATGGGCTAAATGCCCCAATCAAAAGACCCAGGCTATAGGATTGGATTAAAAAACAAGACCCATCGATATGCTGTCTGCAAGAGACTCATTTTAGACCCAAAGACACCCTCAGATTGAAAGTGAGGGGGTGGAAAACCATTTACCATGCTAATGGACACCAAAAGAAAGGTGGGTGGCAATCCTTATATCAGACAAATTAGATTTTAAACCAAAGACTGTAATAAGAGATGAGGAAGGACACTATATCCTACTTAAAGGGTCTATCCAACAAGAAGATCTAACAATTGTAAATATCTATGCCCCTAACATGGGAGCAGCCAATTATATAAGGCAATTAATAACAAAAGCAAAGAAACGCATCGACAACAATACAATAATAGTGGGGGACTTTAACACCCCCCTCACTGAAATGGACAGATCGTCTAAGCAAAAGATCAACAAGGAAATAAAGACTTTAAATGACACATTGGACCAAATGGCCTTCACAGATATATGCAGAACATTCCATCCCAAAGCAACAGAATACACATTCTTCTCTAGTGCCCATGGAACATTCTCCAGAATCAATCACATCCTAGGTCATAAATCATCTCAACCAGTACCAAAAGATTGGGATCATTCCCTGCCTATTTTCAGACCACAATGCTTTGAAACTAGAACTCAATCACAAGAGGAAAGTCAGAAAGGGGCGCCTGGGTGGCTCAGTTGGTTAAGCAACTGCCTTCGGCTCAGGTCATGATCCTGGAGTCCCAGGATCGAGTCCCGCATCAGGCTCCCTGCTCAGCGGGGAGTCTGCTTCTCCCTCTGACCCTCCCCCCTCTCATGTGCTCTCTCTCTCTCTCTCAAATAAATAAATAAATAAATAAATCTTTAAAAAAAAAAAGAGGAAAGTCAGAAAGAACTCAAATACATGGAGGCTAAAGAGCATCCTACTAAAGAATGAATGGGTCAACCAGGAAATTAAAGAAGAATTTAAAAAATTCATGGAAACCAATGAAAATGAAAACACAACTGTTCAAAATCTTTGGGATGCAGCAAAGGCAGTCCTAAGAGGAAAGTATATAGCAATACAAGCCTTTCTCAAGAAACAAGAAAGGTCTCAAGTACACAACCTAACCCTACACCTAAAGGAGCTGGAGAAAGAACAGCAAATAAAGCCTAAACCCAGCAGGAGAAGAGAAATCATAAAGATCAGAGCAGAAATCAATGAACTAGAAACCAAAAGAACAGTAGAACAGATCAACGAAACTAGGAGCTGGTTCTTTGAAAGAATTAACAAGATTGATAAACCCCTGGCCAGACTTATCAAAAAGAAAAGAGAAATGACCCAAATCAACAAAATCATGAATGAAAGAGGAGAGATCACAACCAACACCAAAGAAATACAAACAATTATAAGAACATATTATGAGCAACTCTATGCCAGCAAATTAGATAACCTGGAAGAAATGGATGCATTCCTAGAGATGTATCAACTACCAAAACTGAACCAGGAAGAAATAGAAAACCTGCACACACCTATAACCACTAAGGAAATAGAAGCAGTCATCAAAAATCTCCCAAAACACAAAAGCCCAGGGCCAGATGGCTTCCCAGGGGAATTCTACCAAACATTTCAAGAAGAATTAATACCCATTCTACTGAAACTGTTCCGAAAAATAGAAATGGAAGGAAAACTTCCAAACTCATTTTATGAGGCCACCATTGCCTTGATCCCAAAACCAGACAAAGACCCCATCAAAAAGGAGAATTATAGACCAATATCCCTGATGAACATGGATGCAAAAATTCTCACCAAAATACTAGCCAATAGGATCCAACAGTACATTAAAAGGATTATTTACCACGACCAAGTGGGATTTATCCCTGGTTGCAAGGTTGATTCAACATCCCCAAATCAATCAATGTGATACAATACATTAACAAAGGAAAGAACAAGAATCATAGGATCCTCTCAATAGATGCAGAAAAAGCATTTGACAAAGTACAGCATCCTTTCTTGATCAAAACTCTTCAGAGTATAGGCATAGAGGGTACATACCTCAATATCATAGAAGCCATCTATGAAAAACCTACAGCGAATATCATTCTCAATGGGGAAAAACTGAGAGCTTTCCCCCTAAGGTCAGGAATGCGGCAGGGATGTCCACTATCACCACTGCTATTCAACAGAGTATTAGAAGTCCTAGCCACAGCAATCAGACAACAAAAAGAAATCAAAGGCATCCAAAGCGGCAAAGAAGTCAAACTCTCACTCTTTGCAGATGATATGATACTTTCTGTGGAAAACCCAAAAGACTCCACCCCAAAACTGCTAGAACTCATACAGGAATTCAGTGAAGTGGCAGGATATAAAATCAATGCACAGAAATCAGTGGCATTGCTATACACCAACAACAAGACAGAAGAAAGAGAAATTAAGGCGTCAGTCCCATTTACAATTGCACCCAAAACCATAAGATACCTAGGAATAAATCTAACCAAAGAGGCAAAGGATCTGTACTCAGAAAACTATAAAATACTCATGAAAGAAATTGAGGAAGACACAAAGAAATGGAAAAACGTTCCATGCTCATGGATTGGAAGAACAAATATTGTGAAGATGTCAATGCTACCTAGAGCAATCTACACATTCAATGCAATCCCCATCAAAATACCATCCACTTTCTTCAAAGAAATGGAACAAATAATCCTAAAATTTGTATGGAACCAGAAAAGACCCCGCATAGCCAGAGCAATGTTGAAAAAGCAAAGCAAAGCTGGCGGCATCACAATTCCGGACTTCCAGCTCTATTACAAAGCTGTCATCATCAAGACAGTATGGTTCTGGCACAAAAACAGACACATCGATCAATGGAACAGAATAGAGAGCCCAGAAATGGACCTTCAACTCTATAGTCAACTAATCTTTGACAAAGCAGGAAAGAATGTCCAATGGAAAAAAGACAGTCTCTTCAACAAATGGTGTTGGGAAAATTGGACAGCCACATGCAGAAGAATGAAACTGGACCATTTCCTTACACCACACACAAAAATAGGCTCCAAATGGTTGAAAGACCTCAATGTGAGACAGGAGTCCATCAAAATCCTAAAGGAGAACACAGGCAGCAACCTCTTTGACCTCAGCCGCAGCAACTTCTTCCTAGAAACATCGCCAAAGGCAAGGGAAGCAAGGGCAAAAATGAACTATTGGGACTTCATCAAGATAAAAAGCTTTGGCACAGCAAAAGAAACAGTCAGCAAAACCAAAAGACAACCAACAGAATGGGAAAAGATATTTGCAAATGACATATCAGATAAAGGGCTAGTATCCAAAATCTATAAAGAACTTATCAAACTCCACACCCAAAGAACAAAGAATCCAATCAAGAAATGGGCAGAAGACATGAACAGACATTTTTCCAAAGAAGACATCCAAATGGCCAACAGACACATGAAAAAGTGCTCAACATTGCTCGGCATCAGGGAAATCCAAATTGAAACCTCAATGAGATACCACCTCACACCAGTCAGAATGGCTAAAATTAACAAGTCAGGAAAGGATAGATGTTGGCGGGGATGCAGAGAAAGGGGAACCCTCCTACGCTGTTGGTGGGAATGCAAGCTGGTGCAGCCACTCTGGAAAACAGTATGGAGGTTCCTCAAAAAGTTGAAAATAGAGCTACCATATGATCCAGCAATTGCACTACTGGGTATTTACCCCAAAGATACAAATGTAGGGATCCGAAGGGGTACGTGCACCCCGATGTTTATAGCAGCAATGTCCACAATAGCCAAACTGTGGAAAGAGCCAAGATGTCCATCGACAGATGAATGGATAAAGAAGAGGTGGTATATATATACAATGGAATATTATGCAGCCATCAAAAGGAATGAGATCTTGCCATTTGCAACGACGTGGATGGAACTGGAGGGTATTATGCTGAGCGAAATAAGTCAAAAAGAGAAAGACATGTATCATATGACCTCACTGATATGAGGAATTCTTAATCTCAGGAAACAAACTGAGGGTTGCTGGAGTGGGGGGTGGGGTGGGAGGGATGGGGTGACTGGGTGATAGACACTGGGGAGGGTATGTGCTCTGGTAAGCGCTGTGAATTGTGCAAGACTGTTGAATCTCAGATCTGTACCTCTGAAACAAATAATGCAATATATGTTAAGAAGAGAAAAAAAAAAAAGAAGATAGCAGGAGGGGAAGAATGAAGGGGGGGAAATCGGAGAAGGAGACGAACCATGAGAGACGATGGACTCTGAAAAACAAACTGAGGGTTCTAGAGGGGAGGGGGTTGGGAGGATGGGTTAGCCTGGTGATGGGTATTGAGGAGGGCACGTTCTGCATGGAGCACTGGGTGTTATGCACAAACAATGAATCATGGAACACTATATCTAAAACTAATGATGTAATGTATGGGGATTAACATAACAATAAAAAAATTAAAAAAAAAAAATTATAAGTAAAAAAAAAAAATAAAAAAAAAATAAAGAGGGCACATTTTGCATGGAGCACTGGGTGTTATGCACAAACAATGAATCATGGAACACTACATCTAAAACTAATGATGTAATGTATGGTGATTAACATAACAATAAAAAATTTTTTGAAAAGGGGAAAAAAAGAAATACCTGTCGCAGTGAGCTGCTGAGATTTCTGTGCTTGTCATGGAATCATAGGTTAGGATTACTGTGACCAACTGATGCCGGGAATTACTTTCACCATCTGTCCCCATTTTCATCATCAAACAAAGGACTAAAGTTGGTAGCCCCAAGAGGATTATACAAGATAATGTAATAACCAGTAAGAATATTTTAAACAAAAGAGCTTTGGTTTTTTGCAGGGCAACTCTGAGAAGCAGGCTTCACTTTTATAAATGACTTCCTGAAAGAGGAAGCTGCTTACCTTCCCTAAGCCTCTGTTTTCTTGTTTTTAAAATGAACTTAATTAGAATACCTACTTTGTAGGTTTGTTGGGATGATTAAATAGTGAACCCACAGGAAATGAAGCAATATAGTGCTTGCATACATTGAGTAGGTTGGCGTTGCTACTGAGAACTTGCTATTTGTTAGACACGTTGTTAGAATTTTTATGCTAACATATATTTGGGGTAATCTTCCTCCAAAAGTAACAAGATACTGTAGACACACCCTCAGTGACCCTTGAGAGAGAGAGGTAGCACACCCTACTTGGTTCTGTTTTGCACAAGGGAAAAGGGAGTCCAGGGGCTACAATGTGGTAAAGGTTTCACAAGATAGGGAATCCTGAGACAGAGGTTCTAGAATCAGGCTCAGCCTAAAACACACCATGTTGCCTTAGGGATTTTGTCACTGGTCTCCAGGTCCCTATTTTTTTTTTTTTTTTGAGATAGGGCTGGGGGGCACCTGGGTGTCTCAGTCGGTTGAGTGCCCCACTCTTAGTTTCAACTCAGGTTGGGATCTCAGAGTCCTGGGACCAAGCCCCACATCTGGCTCCATGCTCAACACAGAGTCTGTTTGAGATTCCCTCTCTCTCCCTCTCCCTGTGCTCCTCCCTCTGCTCTCTCTCTCTCTCAAAATAAATAAAATCTTTAAAAAAATTGATAGGGTTAGAATAAAGTTAATATTAATGTCTCTTTCAATTCTATGTATAACTTTGCATTATTAGAGGAAATCTAGAACACAGCTGCAAAAAAACAAAAAAAAAAAACCGAGTCCTGATTCCTGGGATCCTTTTCCACTGATCATTCATCCTTTCTTGGAAAACACTCAGAAAGCTAAGATTTTGTTTTCACAATGAAGAACTCATTTCCTTCCCATCACTCGGTCATTCCCCACCAACCCCCACATTTATCAGACACCAGACCAGAGAAAGTAGTGGGGATCTAGCCTAGGTCACTTCTGAGTAAAAAACTCCCCAGGAAGAAAGACAAAACAGCTGGAGAAGCTACTCCCACTGTTAGAGACAGCCGGGCAGCTGGATGGAACAGCTGCTGAACTTGGACGTCTTAAGATTCAGTTTGTTCATTCCCACCGAGGTGTCTGTGGTCCAGGTTAAATCCAAAGTCCTGGAAGGAAAACACAAAAATGGAAAGTCACTTGCTGATAAGGCCCTCTAAACACCCAGCAGTTGCAAAATTATTCCTACTAATGAAACGTAATTGCTCAACCACATCAGCCAAACACCTCCAAGATCAAGAACATTCCAAACTTGTTTGGGCACAATTTTTGAGACCCTGCATCTCCCACAAGTGCAACTCAGGCATTTCTGGAAACCACCCCAGGGTAGCATTGGAAGCAGGGAGAAAACTGGGGAGAAGATATGGAGAAAGCCATCTGGCCAGACTCGGAGTCCTTTTCTAGCTCCCCTGTCTGCCAAAATCTGCCCCATTTCATAATCATCATCATCATCATGAACTTCCACTTACTAAGCAACTTCAGTGATCTGGTCATTCTTTTGAGCACTATATATATATATATATTAACTCACTTAATGCACACAATAATCCTCTAAGGTAGGCATGATTTTCCCCATCTTAACCTAGCAGAGATTGGTTAGTAAGTTGTCCATGGCATCAAAGCTAGTTAGTGGCAGAACCATCCTCCAAACTCAGGACCATGATTCCAGAGTCCACACTAGACCACCTCACGTGGAGTTGAGCAGGAGAGAATAAGGAAGGCCCAGGTTTTCTGGTATCTACTTGGTTCCCTTTTGAGTAGTTGTAGACCAATTATTCTAGACTGGAGCTTAGAGACCATGTGGTCCAGTAAGGACACTCTCTTAATCCTGTGCCCATGACAGACATCACCAGTCAGCCACACACTGTCTTCTATTAATCCAAGGCAAGGCCTCAGAATCCTTCTCAACCCACCTCTCTGCAACCTGTACCAATCAATCAATTTGATTTTTGAACATGCAGGAAAAACTAGGAGACCCTTGCAGCATCTCCATGCCAATATTCAATTCTGTAACTCACCACAGTGACACCATTAAAGACCGCCTCTTTGTCACCATCTCCTATTAGGGGACCTAGTGTTGTGCACAAAAAGGATACATGCTGGGTTCCTGTCTCCTCTTTCTCTTTGATATTTCTAGCTACCTGGTCTAGAATGTGTGCTCAGGAAGTGAGGGTGAACTAGATTGCTGGTCTAGAATGTGTGCTCAGGAAGTGAGGGTGAACTAGATTGCTGGTTTCCAAATGTGTTTCTTGAACCCTTGGGGAGGCGAGGGCATAGAGGACCACCATTCTGCTGCAAAAAGACCCCTCCAGCACAGTGTATTTGATGTATAGGCTTTTGCTATTTCATTCCATTTGGGGGAAAAGGGTTGCAGCTATAGAAATGTGCAGGAACCTCCATATTGTTCTCCACAGTGTCTGTGCCAATTTACATTCCCACCAACAGCGCACGAACATTTCCTTCTCTGCACATCCTCTTTTGATAACTATCCTAACAGGTGTGGGGTGGTATCTCATTGTGATTTTGATTTATCTTTCTGGGGAGGGGTTTGTCACAGTGTACAAACTTTCAGTTATAAAATGAATACATTTGGGAGAATCTAATGCACTTTGTGGTGACTATAGTTAATAACACTGTATTATATTCCTGAAATTTGCTAAGAAAGTAGATTTTAAGTGTTCTCACCACAGCAAAAAGTTGACTATGTGAGGTATTGGACCTGTAAGTTAACCTGATTACAGTAATCACAATATATATGTACATCAAACCATCACACTGTACACCTGAAATATCGACAATCTTTGTCAGTTATGCCTCAGTAAAGCTGGGTCAAGAATGCCCAGGAAGTCAAGATTAATAGGAAGGATCCAGTCATGTCTTAGGACAGTAAAATCCAAAGAGTCTCAGAGCCTACGACCAGGAGATTGAATCATGTGGGCAAGGTTCTCATGTGCTACAATTCCTGGATGCCCAGAGGCCTGGCAATGTTCAGAGCTACTGAGATCTCTCCATATCTGGGGGGTGGGAGAAGATAGCAGGAATTTTAGGACACCTTCCTGGCCTCCAAATCCTAAAGACCACCACGTGAACACAGGGACAGGGCGGGGTGGGGGAGGTTCCTGGATCTCCTCATCTTCATGCCCTTGGGTTCCTGCTTCTCCCCCCAACTACAGATGTTTCATTTCAGAGAAAGCAGAGTTTTAAGAATGATCCTCTCAAGACATGAACAAACACTTCTCCAAAGAACACATGCAAATGACATCAGGGAAATACAAATCAAAACCACAATGAGATACCACCTCACACTGGTGAGAATGGCTAAAATTAACAACTCAGGAAACAAGTATTGGCAAGG